>NC_143396.1:297087008-297389690 GCF_052110815.1 Crocodylus siamensis
GCGAACCTCAACAACTTTATGATCAGCGCCCCTATGCAATTATTTTCATCAAAAGCAACTCATCCAATAAAGGCCCTCTAGGCCTCAAGACGGCAATAGCAATTAAGTTCCTCCTAGACACCGGAGCACAAATTTCAGTCATCCAACCATCTACCCCCCACACCCCACTTAAAAAAAGAATCCACGTACAAGGCCTAAACTCCGTCGCCAGCGTCACGTTAGGCCGTTGTGTACAACACCCAACAAGAAAGTCGTTCGTAGCAGCGATAGGAGATGTCAACCTACTCGGTGTCTCAGAAATCCTCAAATTCGATCTCAAGCCTACACTTATGCAAGCATTTCCAGTCAACCCCTGTAAAATATTGAGCATCGCACCCCATACGCCAAAAGTCGTCAATCACCTGTCGTGGCGCTACACGCCCATCCCTACGAAGTTACATCTCCGAGAGTCACTCCAGAAACTTCTCAATGAACTACAAGAAGCAGGCCGTATTTCCAAAATTTCACATGCTAAGTTTCTATCACCTGCATGGGGCATTACAAAACCCGGAAGCCCTAATGAAGCTCGACTCGTAGTTGATTATCGTCGTGCCAACAAGCAAGTAGAACCTCTATCGCAGCCCAGCCTTAAGACGCTACCACAGACTTTAAGCGAAATGATAGCCTACCAGGCAACCCCCTGGTTTGAAAGTACCTTAGATCTCAAAAACATGTTCTTTTCTATCCCTATTATCAATGACGTCGGGATACTTAACATGTGCGTAAACGGACAAATGTTTAAATGGAATGTCTCTCCGGAAGGGTACTACAATTCACCAGCAGTAGCCACAGCAGCCATTAACACTACCCTTGAGGCCTTCTATACGTCTGATGACGTCCGCATCTGGAGTTACGTAGATAACATTGCTATCATGGGCAGAACTCCAGAAGTAGTAACCCAGACTACAAAAAAATTAATACATCACTTACAAGCCCATGAATGGACTGTAAACATGCAAAAATCTCAACTGTCCGCAAAGCCTGCGGCTCCCCTAAGCGGTGCCGGAACCGCTAGCCCGGCATTTCGCCACAGTCACCAGCTGGCCACAGCTGTATAAAGGCACGGCTGACGATCCGTGTGGGTTCCTCCCCAGGTTCTGGTTTCACCGTGAGTCCTGCTGTGGGTAAGTATTTCCCTTTCCCTTTGCTTTTTTTTTCCATTTCCCTCTGTGGGTTCCTGTTCCCGGGGCTCTCCCCTGTATTTTGGGGTCCTCCCTTCTGTTTTTCCCTGTGACAATAATGATGATAACAGTGACCATCAGAGCTTGCCTGTCAGAAATGATGGAAGAGGAGAATTGACCACTGGATGATTGAGTCATCAGTGTGAAAAAGGTAAATGCTATCATGTAGATGTCAGGAGACATTTCCTGTGGGGATAGGAAGTGTTACTGCCATTGTCCAGGGGAGCGCTAAGCACGCCTCTCTAACACTGTTTGCAGTTCCAGTCATGCACCTTTAGGAAAAAATGCATTAAAATTGGAGTAAGTAACACTAAAGGGTAGTGGTAAAGTTCAGGGAAAAGGTTAGCCTATTTTATGAGCAGAGATTTGAAGGCCTTGTTTTTTGGCCTAGCAAAGCGAAGGCTGAGAATAAATAAATCTGCATTCTCTAAATACATCAGTGGAGTGAATGCCAGTGGGAAGAGCAGTTTAAGCTAAAGGATAATGTTATCAGGAAACAAATGGGTCTACACAGGCTATGACTATTTCTAGGCTGGAAATGAGGCTTCTGACAGATTGCAGGGTGCCAGATTACAGGCTACTTACAAGTTGCTGCAAGTAAAGCTGGGTGCAAATTTACAGCATATTCACTTCTGTCCACCTCTATGCAGGTCTGTACCTGGCAGTAAATGTGTAGGAATCTGATCCTCCCTGAAAGCAGTGTGTGCACGGTGCCACAGAGTACCCAATATGCTCTAAATTAATACTCTATCTTACTTCTTGATATCTGACTCCTCTAGCTGTGCTTCCTGTGGCCAAAATGTTTAATACAACCCTCAGATTGTAGCTGGCCAGAAAATGGTCTTAGGATGATAAAAAACAAAATAAAACAAAACACAAAGCATGGTGCTAGTGCGGGCAGTACTGCGGTACCATGTTTAGGATGGGTGGTGAGGAATGGGAGAGGGTTCAGAGAAGACCCATAGGAGCAGTTAAGTGCTTGGACTCAAAGAGATCCATCTTTTGTTCATTGATTGAATGGAAGATCATGGCCTGACTTAGTCACAGGCCATTAATAGCTACACACTGCCAGAAGATCCCTCTACCATCAGCTACCTTTTCAGAGGTGTGACAGGATCTAATGGCTGAAAGTAGAAGCCAAGCCAATTCAGACTGGAAGTATAGCCCTTGCATTGTGCGGGGCCCTGCACACTTGTACATAACTGAAGATCAGAGGGTTGTGCTGGATTCTGTATCAGTGGCATTTTTTTTTTAAATCAAAGACATGTGTCGTTTTCCTCAAGAAATGTCTAGTTCATGCAGGGATTAATTCAAGGAAGCCCTCTGTGTCGTGTCATACATTATAGACTGGATGATCAGCAGAGTCCTTTCCAGCCTTACAAGCTATTTATCTAGGAATGTGGTGTGCAAGACTGTCACCGTGTATTCAGAAGAGCAAGAGAGCAGCTCACCTATTCCTAGAACATCCCTGGACCCTCCTCCTTTGGGGGAATTATTCAGGGGTTGAATGTGTAAAAGCTCTGCCAGCTGAGTATCCGTTCATTATGTGCACCTCAGATTTTAACCCAGAAGGTAACTGCATCCCATAAATGAGACTCCTTCGTTAGTTAAGGGCAGATCTGGTTACTGAGTCATGAGCTTGCTTGGGGACTGCTCTCTGCCAGCACATGACCAATATGCCCTGGAAACTCCCCAGGGCATTGTGGACTGTGCTGTGGACTCAAATGGTCTCACTGGGCCAAAGCTCATGTAGTCTCTTTATGTACTCACATATTAGCATCATGCAGCCCAGCCCTCAGAGCTTTGCATATCTTATCACATTGATATTGCAAAGGACAAGCTGTTAGGAGGGGATTTCACAGATTCATCTCTCTGGTGTAATGAAGAAATGCAAAACTCCTGGTAGTGCATGGTCAGTGATCACTTAGAGAAACTGTTTCTACCAAGGTGTGACTGCAGCTGCAAGGGAAATGTAAATTTGCTTAATGGGAAATGTTACGATCAAGTGATTTAAGAATAAAAAAGAGAGGTTTCCATAGCAACAAAGAGCAAGAAGGGGGAAAAAAGTAGTCAATAAAAATTCAAAGACTCTTTTCCATGTTAAACTGATTTTTCCCAAATCTAGACCAGTAATAAACTGGTTAGTACCATAGAATGGGAAATGCTGTCATGCTGAACATATGCTCCTAAATGATCATTTCAGAGGATGCAGACTGCCTGACAGGAAAGTGTAATACTTGCCAATATGGGAAATCACCCACAATGTCCCTTACTTATTAATAATGCATTGATTTATGTTGCACTTAGCAGATGAGGTCTATCGTTACCTTTATTATTATAGGAGGTAATTATATCCTAATGAGACCACAGAGATAATGAAGAAACTTGGATTCACCAAATCTATCACTTGCTAAAAGCATCTTGTGTGAGAGAGACAAAGACTATTGTGACTTGGAGAAAAAAAAATGCATTTTGTGTAATTAACACCTGTAATTGCAGGCAAACCTCTAGCAGGTCCAAGAATGGGGTAGGTTCTTCCAGAGAAGTCCTCTCCACACACCCCTCCACCACCTAGGCTGCTGTACATCCAAAATACACCTGGACCATTCTGGGCCATCCCCATCCAGCCATCATCTTGCTTTTAGGAAGCTCCCTGAAGCCACATGTGCACTGGCAGTGGAAGATTTCTCTTTGGAAATCCTGTTCTTGAGACAGCCCAGAAAGGGTCAGTGTGAGAGAGGACAATAAAATAAAGGACATGGAGGGAGGTTCCCCTCACCTCAGCACATCAAAAAACCCCATGGTGGTGGGTAGGAGTGTGCTCATCCAGGAAAAGCACACACCAACTGCAGAGACTTCCTCGGCCTGACAAAGTTTTTTCAACCCAAAAGCTTGCCAATTCCCCCTGCCCCCCCAACTATGTAAGTTGGTCTAATAAAAAATATCAGATTCACCCAAAGAATCTTGTCTGCCAAATGAAGAAAAAAGTTTCTGGGCCAAATGAAGGGGGGGAAAAAGTATTTTGAACTGAAACAAATTTAAAATGCTTTGTTTTGTTTTTTCTCACTGAACCCTTCCCCTTGACCCCCTCTGCTTCATAGCTCCAAGTTGTGTGTCGAAGGAAATATGCTTTTCACTTCCAGGAACTTATAAGACAGGCCAGACAAATGATTGACGAGATTCACAGGACCACTGAAGGAGCCTTTGCAGGGCGTTAAACCCACTCCGGGATTGGGGTCAATAGACCTGGCTTCCTCTGCCTGAGGGCATCAGAAACTGCATCTCCTGCCTTGCAGGGGAGCCCCTTAACTACACAGAGCGGGTTATTTACAGGTGAGGGCTCTCTGTTTCTACAGCCAGCACTATTCAACTTCACAGAAACATTATATAAGCTCCAGAGTGGGGCCCAGCTTGTCCATCTCTCAAAGCAAATCCCCGAGGTACCAGCCCAGGCAGCTATCCTCACTGTCTTCTCCTCTCTCTTGAGCTGATGACAGACATCAGATTTCTCCCAGGACAGAGGTTTTTAGCCAGGGATCCTACAGATGTACAAGCTCACTGTCCCACTGCAAGTACCCATGAATCATCCAAGGTAACGCTTCTTCCCAAGGACAGTGGTGGATAATTTAAATGAAATGACATTTCATAGATTTCATAGATTTCATAGACATCAGGGCGGGAAGTGACCTTGGGAGATCATCAACTCCAGCCCCCTGCCCAAAGGGCAGGAAGTCAGCTGGGGTCATAGGATCCCAGCAAGATAAGCATCCAATTTGCTCTTGAAGGTGTTCAATGTAGGTGCTTGAACCACCTCCGCTGGCAGACTGTTCCAGACCTTGGGGGCTCGGACAGCAAAGAAATTCTACCTTATGTCCAGCCTGAAACAGTCTTGCAGGAGTTTGTGACCGTTCGACCTCGCCATCCCTTGGGGCGCTCTGGTGAACAAACGTTCCCCCAGATCCTGGTGGTCATCCCGATAAACTTCTAGGTGGCCATCAGATCACCCCTGAGCCTGCGCTTTTCCAGGCTAAAGAGCCCCATGGCTCTCAGCCTGTCATCGTAAGATCTGTTTTCCTGACCTCTGATCATGCGCGTGGCTCTCCTCTGGACTCTCTCAAGCTTCTCCACATCCTTTTTGACTTGTGGAGCCCAAAACTGGACGCAGTACTCCAGCTGCGGCCTCACCAAGGCCGAGTACAAGGGGAGAATGACGTCCCAGGATTTGCTCGAGAAGCATCTATGGATGCACGCCAGCATTTTGGTCGCTTTACTAGCCACAGCATCGCATTGGAGGCTCATGTTCATCTTGTGGTCAATGATGACCCCCAAGTCTCTTTCTTCTGTAGTGCTAGCCAGCGTAGCACTGCCAAGCCTATAAGGATGCTGCAGGTTTTTCCTCCCAAGGTGGAGAACCTTGCATTTTTCGGTGTTAAACACCATGAGGTTCTCGTCTGCCCATTTGCTGAGCTTGTCCAGGTCAGCCTGGATCACCCGCCTATCTTCTGGCGTGGATGCTTTGCCCCAAAGTTTGGTGTCTATTTTCGTCGATCCTCCCAGTCTCGGGCTACGGGCTGAGGAGGGAGAGGAGGATCCACGCGGTGAACCAAAGACTGCGGCGCTGGTGTTATCGGGAAGGCTTTGGCTTCCATGACCACAGCCCGCTCTTTGGAGAGAGAGGCAGCGAGCTGCTGGGAAGAGATGGCCTCCACCTCTCTCCCCTGGGGAGGAGGCTCTTCTCAGCCAGGCTGGCTGACCTGCTCCACCGGGCTTTAAACTAAGCCCGCTGGGGGATGGGGGGACTGCTGCCACTGCTGGCCTGCTGAATGGCCCTTGCAAAGCCAGCGGACCAAGGCACTTAAGGGGGCACTTAAGGGAGCCCACCCCTGCCCCAGCCCAAAGGCACACTTGCCTGCCTGTACACTAATGCCAGGAGCCTGGGCAACAAGCAGGAGGAGCTTGTCCTCCTGCTCAGTGCAAAGAAATATGATGTCATTGGGATAACGGAGACCTGGTGGGACTCCACCCATGACTGGACCATGGGTATAGAGGGCTATACCCTATACAGGAGGGATCGTGTTGACAAAAGGGGCGGGGGTGTAGCTCTCTATGTGAAGGAAAGCTACATGTCCCTGCAAGCTGATGTTGGCGACCGGCATGGACAGCTAGAGACCCTCTGGGTAAAAATTCGTGGGGAATACGGCACAGGGGACACAACGGTGGGAGTCTACTACAGACCTCCCACTCAAAGTCCCGAGCTAGACCAGGAGTTCGCCCGGGAACTGACTGAGGCCGCTTGCTCCAGGGCCTTGGTTGTCATGGGTGACTTCAATTACCCAGACATCTCCTGGGAAGATCACTCAGCTAAATCTGAGCGGGCGCAAAGCTTTCTCTCATGCGTGGATGACCTCTACCTGACTCAAGAAGTCTATGGGCCAAGAGGCAAAGCACTGCTTGACCTGGTACTGGCTATGGGGGACGACCTAATCGGCGACCTAGTGATGGATGGGAAGTTGGGTGACAGCAACCACGAGCTGATCACCTTCACCATCCGCCGTAAAACTGGCCAGTCAGTCAGCAACACAGAAGTCCTTGACTTCAGAAAAGCCGACTTTGACAAGCTCAAGAGGCTTGTCGGTCAGGCCCTCAGGGACCATGACCCCAGGGAGATGGGAGTTCAAGAAGAGTGATTGCTTCTCAAGGAAGCAATCCTCAGTGCACAAGCTAAATCTATTCCAACATGGAGGAAAGGCAGCAAGAAGGCGCAGCAGCCCCCCTGGCTCTCCAGGGACCTAGCAGACCTCCTGTGGCTTAAAAGGAAAGCCTACAAAGGATGGAGGATGGGATTCACCTCCAAGGTGGATTACTTCACGCTGGTCCGGTCCTGCAGGGAGCAAACCAGGAAACCCAAGGCTGCAACTGAACTCCAACTAGCTTCAGGCATCAAGGACAACAAAAAGTCCTTTTTCAGATATGTGGGGAGCCGGAGGAAAAGCAAGGGCAATGTTGGACTCCTGCTAAACCAGATGGGGCAACTGACAACTGACGCCCAGGAAAAAGCCAACCTATTAAATAGGTACTTTGCGTCAGTCTTTCATCAGTCACATGGGATGCCCATGCCTGCTATGGGACAGGGAAATCTGGGTGAGGGGGATCCCCTACCCTCCATCAATGCTGACCTCGTGAAGGAACACCTTGAGAAGCTAGATACCTTCAAGTCAGCTGGCCATGACAACCTGCACCCCAGGGTACTCAAGGAGCTGGTGAGTGTCATAGCCCAGCCCCTGGCATGGGTCTTCAAGAGCTCCTGGCACTCTGGTGCAGTGCCCAAAGACTGGAAGAAGGCCAATGTGGTGCCGATCTTCAAGAAAGGGAGGAGATTGGATCCGGCTAACTACAGGCCCATTAGCCTGACTTCTATCCTGGGGAAGATCTTAGAAAAGTTTATTAAGGAGGCCATCCTTGAGGGACTGGCCCAGGCTAACATCCTAAGGGATAGCCAGCACAGGTTTGTTGTGGGGAGGTCTTGTTTGACCAATCTCATTTCCTTCTATGACCAGGTGACCTATCACCTGGACAAGGGAGAAGAGATTCATGTCATATATCTTGACTTCAAAAAAGCCTTTGATCTGGTATCCCATGATCACCTCTTGGCCAAACTGGCCATTTGTGGCCTTGGCTCCACCACGATCTGCTGGCTGGGAAACTGGCTTCGTGGTCGGACCCAGAGGGTTGTGATTGATGGCAGTCACTCATCGTGGTGCCCTGTGACCAGTGGGGTCCCTCAAGGCTCTGTCCTGGGACCCATACTGTTCAATATCTTCATTAACGATGTGGACATTGGAGTCAGGAGTGGACTGGCCAAGTTCGCCGATGACACCAAACTTCGGGGCAAAGCATCCACACCAGAGGATAGGCGGGTGATCCAGGCTGACCTGGACAAGCTCAGCAAATGGGCAGACGAGAACCTCATGGTGTTTAACACTGAAAAATGCAAGGTTCTCCGCCTTGGGAGGAAAAACCTGCAGCATCCTTATAGGCTCGGCAGTGCTACGTTGGTTAGCACTACAGAAGAAAAAGACTTGGGGGTCATCATTGACCACAAGATGAACATGAGCCTGCAATGCGATGCTGCGGCTAGTAAAGCGACCAAAATGCTGGCGTGCATGCATAGATGCTTCTTGAGCAAATCCCGGGACGTCATTCTCCCCTTGTACTCGGCCTTGGTGAGGCCACAGCTGGAGTACTGCGTCCAGTTTTGGGCTCCACAATTCAAAAAGGATGTGGAGAAGCTTGAGAGAGTCCAGAGGAGAGCCACGCGCATGATCAGAGGCCAGGAAAACAGATCTTACGATGACAGGCTGAGAGCCATGGGACTCTTTAGCCTGGAAAAGCGTAGGCTCAGGGGTGATCTGATGGCCACCTATAAGTTCATCGGGGTGACCACCAGGATCTGGGGGAACGTCTGTTTACCAGAGCGCCCCAGGGATGGTGAGGTCGAATGGTCACAAACTCCTGCAAGACCGTTTCAGGCTGGACATAAGGAAGAATTTCTTTACTGTCTGAGCCCCCAAGGTCTGGAACTGTCTGCCAGCGGAGGTGGTTCAAGCACCTACATTGAACACCTTCAAGAGCAAATTGGATGCTTATCTTGCTGGGATCCTATGACCCCAGCTGACTTCCTGCCCTTTGGGCAGGGGGCTGGACTCGATGATCTCCCGAGGTCCCTTCCAGCCCTAATGTCTATGAAAATATGAAATCTATGAAACTTGACCAGTCCACTCCTGACTCCAGTGTCCACATCATCAATCATTAATGAAGATGTTGAACAGTATGGGTCCAAGGACATTTATTCTTGGGAAAAGCATAAGTGTAAGGGCTAGGCTGCCCTAGGTTTTAACATGGGTTAATCAGAGTCAACTCAAAGCAACCTCTGGTTTTACACTTTGACTTTTTGGGTATTTTGTGCAATGTGGATTGGCTGCAATAGGAGGGTTTCCCTACCTCAAAGCACCTGGTGGCTGGGTCCTTAGGGCAGCCATCTGAATGGTGGGAGCCTTGAGTTCAAATTCATCCCCTTTCTGAGGCAGGCACAGCTGAGGTCTTAATTTTTTCACCATGTGAGACCGCTCTGGTGTCTGGTCTGCGCTGCACTCTGACCTGCCCTCTCGCGTCCACGTTGCATTATACAAAGTGACTCGTTAAGCAAATAGTGCAAGTCCTCACACACAATTAAACGTTTCAGGGAAGCCAGGGTTCCTGGTTCCTGCTGAGAGGCCAAGCTGTGTGAAGAGATGGTGCAACAAGGCCAGCTTGCTGTGGGGAGGGAAGAGCCTGGCCAAGGGGCAAGGGCACACACGCGAGGGGCAGAAAGCCCACTTGGCTCAAACACCCATTCTTGCTTCACTCAGGCTCTGGGCTTGGTGCCGGTAGGGTGGGATGATGCTTCCTCACCTCTTGGGGAGCTGTTAGGATAAAGCACAGTCCTGACTCAGCGGCTGCGGGATGTCTGCTGGCAGGCAGTGTGTCTCAGGGTACATGCGCCAAACTGTCCCTGAAAGGTAAAGGAGGGCCGGGACACAGGCTGTCCCATGGTAACCGTCCGTGTGCATGCTCTTACACTGCGGTAAATGAAAGCTAAACCCTCATGTCTTAGCTGCTCGGTGCCCTCCACATGTGCTCTCGCTTGGTATCAACGGCTGACACCTGGAGAAGCCCCTTTGTCTTCTTGTCCCCTCACAAAAAAGTATTCAGGTGCTTATCCATAGCCTGGAAATTATACAGAATCAATCCCAAGGTTTCCAATCTTTTTCTTATTTAAGAAGCTTGCTTTCAAACCAAACCAAACCAAAACTCAACCCCCCCACGAGTTCTGGCAAGGGGTTGGCTGTGGCTATGAGCATTTGCTGCTTGGCACTTGAGTGATTTCAGACGGGTGCATGAGTCACAGGGTCTGTTTCCTGGCCTTCGAGCAGGTAACTAGCTGCTATGGTCAGGCATGCAGCATACATATGCCCTGCTTGCTGCAAAATTCACTTTTCTATTTCATTCTTTGCTCTAGCCTGTATCGCAGTTGTTACAACACAATTTCTCCAGTAGTCAAACACAATTGCAGACCTTTGTGTTAGGCCAAAACACTCGTAGCTTGCATCCTGAGAGCTTTACTAGGCTTTTAGCTATGTTCACTTGAAGTTAGGACACGTTAGTATAAGCAAGGCTAAGGGAAGTAGCATAAAACAAACTGAGGCAGAGGTAAGGAAAACTCCTTGAAAAGATGAGCCAGTCGTAGGACTTCAGCATTTGATTGCAGGTTCATGTTGTGTTCTAGCTGACCGATAGGATGACTCGAGTGCACCTCCTTTCTGGATCATATTTATTGCAGTTTCAATCAAGTCAGGATACCCTTGTTTGACGAAAAGGATCTCAATGCTCTGAGGTGGGTCCTTCTGGCATCCTTTGCTGAGGCTCCTGTCTGCAGATGTAATGAAGTTCTAGTCCCACTTAAACCTTAGTCGCTGAATTTAGACTGGCCACCTACTAGAAGTCTTAGGATTTGAAGATGTAAAGAGTCTATGCTTATTCCTGCTTGGATCATAAAGTATACCTGGGTATGCACTGTATTGTTCTTTATAGGAATTCTCCAGCTATGAATACTACCAGCAAATCAAGTTTGCTTCTGTGTTCCCTCCACTGAAAGACTCATTTTGCATAAGAACAGGGGCTGGGAAAAGAAACCCTCAGACCCTGCCAAATCCACTCAATCAGTCAACAGATTCAAGTTAGCTTCCTGAAAAGTTTCAGTTGCATTTATAACAACATTTGCTAATGGATGCAGAAGAGGGGAGCTATGTCAGAGAATCGTAGATGGTGAGGTTTGGTAGGGACCTCACATTTAGTCCAACCCCCTGCTCCAAGCAGGACCAGCCCCACCTAGATAAATTACATCATCCCAGCCAAGGCTTTGTTGAGTGGGGTCTTCAAAACCTCCAAGGATGGAGAGTCCACCACCTCTCTGGGTAAGCAATGTCCTTGGCAGGGCTGTGGCTGGTTTCCTTTTACATTCTCCTCCCAGGACAACATCCAGCATTGCTCCTGGGAATTTACTTCTAGACTTGATTTGGCAAAAATGGCACCAACCCAGACCGGGGAGAAGCCCTGGCTTTGCTCAGGGCTGGACGCCTCCTTTCAGCTGCTTCCATCAGTCCCCCTCTCTTCACTGCTGAGCTGGGCAACCCTGCTTACACCCTCCACTGCCAGGGCTGCTCCCACTGCTGTCACTGCTTGAAAGTCATGGGCCATCAAAATAACTTGTTAGTGTTTGTGTTTCCATTGGAAAAATGTCAGCCTTGCTTAGCAGGCCAGCAGCAGCAGGTCTGCCTCACTCTGTGGGACGCCTGGGAGCAGCAGCCTTGTTCAAAGCTGACAGTGCCCGGAGCATGCAGCATCCTCCTGTCAGTGCCCATCCCCGGAGAGCTATCTTCCTTGTAGAACGGACACCGTGGTGTCATGCACTCGGTCTCAGGTCCCATCACTTATACTAATGCCACCAGTGCAATTTTCCAGAGCCATGACACCAGCCCGGGGGCCGGGGGCTGGGTAGTCCCTCCTTCTTTGGCTCCACTCCTGTCCCAGATGGCTGTGCAGTGAGGCCAAAAGCTGTTGGTCACACTCGGGTCTTTGGAAGAACTTCTGTGCCACCTGTCAGATGAGCTGCAGGTCTAGTTCATTCCTGGAGAATGCAAGATTTAGCTCACAGCAAAATATGCAAACATGTGGGTGAAAAGCACTTCTCTTTCCTAGTCTTTCAGTAAAACCAAATTAAATTTTCCAAGAAGAATTTTTTAAAAATGGCTGAGGCTTGTTTATTTTATTTTTTTCTCTGTTGCTAGAAACAGTGCCATTGCTTTGAGGGCAGTGTTAAAGCAGTATTCTCAACTAGCTGCATCAGGACATTGGTTTTAATGCACTTAGAGAGAAGTAGGTGCTCTCCTCTCTGCAGGCTGCACTCAGACTGCATGGAGGCGCTGGAGCCGTGTCTGTGCCTGCAGTCGCTGGCTGGCCTGGCTGCGCTGGCTCTGATAATGACAATATTAGCAAATGCTGGTTAGTGTCAGGCTCCTGCAGTGTCTTACTACCCGGTGTCCTCAGTGGAGCCCAGGCCACGCGGGCTGCAGCAGCGGTTCCTCTCCTCACCAGCTTGTCTATTGTACAGCTGTGAGCCTGCCCGAGGATTTGGCATTGCCCCCTGCAAAGCTATGTGCTGATTTGAAAGATTCCTTTATTTAATTAAGAGGCATTTAAAGTTATAACCAGACACCGTTGTCTGACACTCAGTTTTCTTCCATGTTCAGTGAGGTCTCTGATGGCTGGGGGATTAGTTTGCCTCAGCTGTGATCTCCAGACAATGCCTCCAGCAATGTTGTTCCTCGACCTGCCCATCCAGCCTTTTTCCAGGCTCTGATCACATTGCCTGTAGCACTCATTAAAACTGCCTTGTTTGCTCGCTGCTCCCACCCTGCTGCCTCCGGCTCATCCGTTTGCTTAGCAGTTACTTCTTGGTGCGGGGTGGGTGCAGGGAGTGGGATCTAACCGATAGGTCACAGGACGGGGACTCAGTCTTGCCAGCCCATCTTCTCCCGATAAGCCTCACGCATCTACTTGCACGTCCATTCTCCATCTGCAGAACGGGGCTCACACTTCCCTCCTCTGCAAGGCTAACCCATTAATGAGTGCAAGGTGCTTAACCAGCGTGGCCATGAAGGGCCTGCAGGTACCTGTCTGTCATGGCTAGGACCAAGGCCTCCGGAGTGTGAATTAGATTCACTGATTAGAACAGTATCTCTGTCCCTCCAGGATTTTATAGGCTTGCCTTGTCATGAGCCTGCTACCATTTGCATGTACATAAGCAGACCTTTCGAACAAGGAAGCAGTGAATGAAGCTGGTGGTCCATGGTGTATATGCCTGATAGCCTGGCAGCAAGAACTGCTGGAGCCGGGTAAATAGCACAAGGCTTTAACTGAGGTCAGGGTGGGGAGTGCCTGCCCAGAGGAAGCTGTTATATGGCCTGTGTATGCTGCATGGAAGTGGACACGTGCTCACACCTCTGACCCTGCCACAGAATCCCCCTGTCAGCAGCAGTTTGCTTTTCCTTTGCACACAGGCACTCACCTCTGACTTAGCAAGCTCCATCAGTTCCTTGTTAATGAAACCCAGCGTTGCCTTGCTGCCTGCCAAAGGAAGGGAAAGCAAAGCAAAGGAACTTTGCATGCAGCCCATCACTTGTGGCCATGCTGAGAGCTATGGGCTATTGCAAAAAAAAAGGCCTAGTAAGGATGGGGTCCTAGCAGGAGACTCAGAGGTAAGTGATACCATTGGACAGTAATGCAGGACTTGGAGGAGGAAGGTTACTAAAGGTCCTTGCCGTCAAGTACTTCCTGCACTGCTGCCGCTCCCTCCGGTTACCTGCTTTGCACTGCTTGACATCCCTCCCCTATCCCAGCCATGATGGAGCTGCAGCAGCAGGTGAAAGGTGGGGTGAAGCAACTGCCCCGAATGCTGACATTATCTGCAGCCTGCCCTGCCCCTGGGGAAAGGCACAGGCCCCGCGGTGCTCTGGGAATGCAAGGGAGAGGCCATGCAGTAATGCGTGGTCATGTGCTAATACACAAGCCCTTTGAGACTGCCCCGGTGCTGTGGGGCAGAGTAGTTCCTCCCAGACTGGGCTTCCCTGGGAAAGGGCTGGCTGCTCCTCCTCCTCAGCTGGACGCCCGTGATATCTGCACCCCACAGCCACGTGCTGCTCAGGAGTCGAGGGAGCAGCCATCGTGCTGGGAGAAACAAACGGAGATCAGAGCTGCCGTGTCCTGGGTCAGACCCTGGGTCCATCTTGCCTGGTCTCCCGTGTCACACCACAGCCATCAGCAGAGGCTGGAAGGGACAGTGAACAGGGTAGGACCAGGGTTTTTTCCCCTCTCCCTTGCAGCCGCCAGCATTTCAGGTCCAGGAATAGCCACTGATGCCCCTTTCCCCCAAGAATACACTCAATCCCTTGGTAGATATGGCCCAAATAGCAGTGACAATATGTCCAACACTTAAATCTCACGCCGAGTGGGGAAAAAAAACCTTCCCGGTGGTTGTTTTAAACTTGCTACCTACTAGTTTCATGTTGCAATTCCTAGTTCTTGTGTTGTAGAGACAGTCAATAATAAATCCCTACCAACTTTCTCTTTGCCATTTAGTATTTTGTGTAAACCCTTCTCATGTTCTTCCTCAAGTGTCTTTTTTTCTAACCTGAATGGGCCTGGCCTCTTTCATCTCTCCTCACGTGGAAGTCCCTCCATAGCCTTCATCATCCTTGCTGCCCTTCTTTGGACCTTCTCTAGTTCTTCTAGATCTTATCTGAGGTGTGGGGACCACATCCGGGGACAGTATTCAAGGTGTGGATTTGTAAAGGGGCATGGTGATACTTTCAGAGTGCTTCACAGCAACGTGCTGGTGGCAGACAGCGTCCGTGCTCCAGCTGGGGCAAGTGGGCACATTTCCATTCTCTGCACGTGCAGCACCAGCGCAGGGCCCAGCTCCTGGGGAATGGTGAGCTGTGAGCATGCCTCATCTGTTGACCTAGAAAGCAGCAGTGGGCTCAGACGAGGCTGCCTATCCCAGACACCAGCTTGAGAGGGCTCTAGGGTCCAAGCTGCTGCACCCTGAGGAATGGAGGAATGATGTCCAGTTTTCCCTCTGGATTTTACATGAAGACATAAAGGCAACTGAGAGAAAGCATGTGTGTGTGTCTGTGTGGATGTGTGAGTGTGCACGTGCTGTAGTAACCACCAGGTAAACAGAGACACGTGAATGAGAAGAACGAAAACAACAGGTTTGATGGTGGAGCTGTGGGCTACCTCTTCAGACCCTTTGTCTGCCTCTCGCCCTGACAAACCTGACACAGGGACCATCTCCCCATTCCCAACCTCTGAAGTTTCCTTATGGAGTGTTTCCATACTACAACTTCTTGCACTGCATGTGCCACCAATGTACCCAGGGTGGGTGAGTTGACATGACTCTGCTGGTGGAAAAGCAGTGCATGGTCGAGGCCTGGCTCTTAGCCATGCACCCTGGGACAGCATTGCACACCAATGCACACTAGCCATGCCCTCCCGAGCCCAGTGCCAGATCTGCTGGGTAACTGAAGAGCTGCAGTGCTAGGAGGACAGTGCCTTGCAGGTACACTGCTCAGCTTGTCCAGCTTTGAGCTCCAGTGGATCACAAGGCCTCAGCTGAATGTGAAGGACAAAGTCCCACTCCCAAGGGACACAAAGCAACCTGAAAGGACCACTCCCTCAGATAGGGTGAAGCCCTGACCCTACCTCCTGGCCCTGACCCCATCCTCCATCGCCCCGGTGCAGGGGGAAGCTGGGGAGCCCACCTAGAACCAGGGAGCCGACAGCACTGAGGATCAAAGATCACAGGAGCCGGTCACGGCTGAAGCCGGCTGCATTCCCCATTGCTGGAAGCCAGTGTTCGGCTGTAATTATACAACGCTAATTCTTTCAAGGGTTCATTCATGCCAGTATACCCACCTCTGCTTCTCAGTGGCCTCCATCTTTTCCCAGGCCTTCTAGCCTTTCAGTATGGGGTCACACATGATCCCTAAAACCTTTCCCTTTAATAACAGTAATGGTTAGTTTGTGGCTACTCCTTCTCCCTTCGATTCTAGTGGGGTTTGGGGGCTCCACTCTGCTCCCCGGGCCCCAGCTACTTCAGACATAGACACAACCAGACACATTGCACGCTTTGGGGAAACTGGGGATACTGACACAGTGTGCGCACAGATTCCTACCACGCTGGAAGCAGGGCTGGAGCAACGCCTCGCAGCATCGCCTCCCCAACCCACAGCACATGCCACGGAAACCACCCCCACCATCCCCTGCTGCCTGAGCAGCGGCCAGTGCATTGGCTTGTGCAGTGCGAGCAGTACTATGTTCCCAACTCATGGGTCTGGTGCCAGAAGGATCGAACCTTGTCCGGGTTTCCGGCACTTCTTTCTTTCACGCTTATGAAACAGAATCCAGGACAGGATAAATAACCGTGTACAGACCAGGCTGCTGATCCAAACTATGCAACAGGAGCCTGAATTGATAGATCTGTTTGTGTGCTGCTTTATTTTTAAAGTAGTCAAAGGTGTCCAGAGCAATGGAGAGGTGCTTTTTTCAGAGTAATGAGAGGAAGAGTTTCTAAATTCCAAGAGAAGTGGTGCAGGCTCCGACCCTGGGGGTCTTTAAGAGGAGGCTGGATGTACACCTTGCCTGGGTCGTTTGACCCCAATGCTCCTTCCTGCCATGTCAGGGGGTCGGACTAGATGATCTGCTCAGGTCCCTTCCAACCCGACCAACTATGAAACTGAATAAATTGCATATGTATCATGCATTTTGAAGTGCACTGTGTTCAGCCCTGCAATTCATTTCTTTTTTTACAACAATTAATGCTACTCTCTGGTCTTTGTGGCTTTTGGACAGGAGGATGGATTGGACAAAGCAGAAGTAATCGCTACAGGGTAATTGATATTAATCTATCACTAACCTGCTGGATCCTACCAGTCATATGCAGCTCTGATGACAAAGCTGGTCATATTCTGAAATGCTGCAATCAGGGTGTCCGAGGGAGGATTCCCTCGCTGCTGGCCCTAAGCATGGCCACACAGCCACTTTGTGCAGCTTGGCCAGATATTTTTTTTTTTGCACAAAGCTTTGGAAATGCTTGTTTTAATGCTAGCCCTACATGCTGAGATGGAGGGGGAGCAAGCAGAGTCCAATGCTGTTGTACTGGAGGAGTCTAAGGAGGATGGGTCAAACCCCACCCCCCACCCCGAAACCTTCTTCAGCAGTTATCTGGGGTGGAGGTGTCACTGGCCTGAGCTCCTGGGCTCTCAGCAGTGGTGCGATGACATTCAGGTCACTGTGCACTGAGCAGGCCACCAGGCTTGTGGCCCAGTGCCTCCAGACCTGGCTCAAGGGAAATGACTTGGAGTTGTTAGATGAACAAAGCATAGCCCATAGCAAATGGCTGGAGAGGCAGCAGGTAGAGAGAGTCTGCTGAGTGCCCCTGTGCCTCCTCCTGAGGATAAGCTGTTGGCCTGAAGTGCATCAACAACCCGGCTGCCACGGCCCGCATGCACAGAGATGGAGATGTAGGCTGGTCACATTGGTTGTTGCCAAGAAGGAGAATGTCATCCTGGGCTGCATTGGTAGGAGAGTTGCCAGCAGATCGTGATGAAGATCATATGCATCACTGGGGAGGCCACATCTGGAGTTGTGTGTCCAGCTGTGTGCCCCCCACTACAGAAAGGATATGGACACATTGGAAAGAGCCTCTTCTCACCAGTCATGAGCCCCAGCACCCAAAACCTTCTCATTGCCCTCCACTGGACTGAGGGAACTGGGCTGATTGAGTCTGGAGAAGAGAAGACCAAGGGGGATTGATTACAGGGGGGCTGCAAAGAGGACGGAGCTGGACTGGTCTCAGTGGGGGCAGATGACAGGACAAGGAGCAATGGGCTCAAGATGCAGCAAGGGAAGTTGAGGTTGGCTATTAGGAAAAACTTTCTCACCAGGAGGGTGGTGAAGCACTGGAACAGGTTACCTAGACAGGTGGTGGCGTCTTCATCTTGGAGGTTTTTAATACCTATCTAGACAAAACTGTCATATTGAATGTAATAGTTTGAATGTTTGTAATAAATACCCATTAGCCAGTTTAGAAAAAAGACAAGGTTCATCTTCTTATCTAGGCTCATTGCTTGTTTTTGCCTACGTGCTGAATGTCTTGGTTCTTGGATTATCTCCAGAGGCCTTTAACAAAGTTACCCTAAAAGCAACCCTTGGGCAGACATTCAAGAGATCGAAACCTAGGGGCTTTTGGAAGGGGTTTGGGAAGAGAGGTCACTGCAGTGGTGTGGAAAATTTCCCAAAGAAGACCCAGGAAAGGAATCTGTTGGGTAAAAGATCCAAGCCCAAATTTGGGAGTAGTGACAGGTTTGGGTAGGAGAGGCCCAAGACAGCAATTCACCCAATAAAAACTGTAACCTACAGTCCCAATTTGGAGGTAACTTCACTTGCAGGACACCAAAGGAAGAATCGCAAGCGCAACCAGATCAGACCGATCACCTGAACCAGCCTCTCCGTGAACAAGAGCTCCCATTCACACTGAAGCTGTGGGGCGCCCAAGTGGGACCGAAGGAAGGGGACTTGTTCCTATCACTGCTGAGACCAACCCTAAAACCATCACTAAAGAGTGAAAGTATCCCTGGAGATTTGGTTTCTCTGAATTCTAGGATTGTAAGTATACCATGAGAAATAACCTTTGCTTGTAATTGTAGCTGTTTTTGTATTACTGATTCGTATAGCATTGTTTGGGAAGGATTTGTTAAAGCTAAGCAGTGTTATATGTGTAGCAAGGAATTGTAAAATAAAATTGTGTTATATGAATTAAGTGTGCAAGCACTGTGAAACTGTGCAATCAACCAAATACTTCCCCAGCCAGGCGCATCAAACGAATCATGAAATAGAGAAAGAACCCACACAATTCACTAACTCACTAGAAACAAAAACCTAAGTTGGGCTGATGTCACTGAGACTGGGACTGGGACTGGGACTGGTCCTGCTTTGAGCAGGGGGATAGATTAGATGTGACCACCCGAGGTCCCTTCACACCCTCGTTTTCTATGATCCTATGCTCACATGAGCTGTAAGCACCCCCCTCGGCAAGGGCTGCTTGAAGAATGGGAATGAAGTCAGTGAAAACGAGGGTGGCCAAGAGAGGGTTTTGTGGACCTACACCTTGTCCAGGGCAGGATGCCAGAAGAGAGCCGACGAACAGGATCACAGAGGGCACTGACGTCTTTGGGCAATGACACAGTGCCCGTCGGGAAAGAACAAGCCAGGTTTAAGGAGTGTCAGTAGCAGAAGACACAGCCTGAGCATCCCCAGGGGCTCAGGGGCAGCCCTGCAGCTAGACTGGGTCTCCCCAAATGCTGGGGACCGATGGCTGTGACAGATCCACTCTCATGGCAGCATAGATTTCATAGATTTCATAGACATCAGGGCTGGAAGGGACCTCGGGAGATCATCGAGTCCAGCCCCTGCCCAAAGGGCAGGAAGTCAGCTGGGGTCATAGGATCCCAGCAAGATAAGCATCCAAATGCATGGACAAATGCATCAGCCTGTGCCAGCTATATGGACACCCTGGCAGATGACAAGAAATGGAAGTGTGCTGAAGTGATATACTCCCAAATGAGGGCAGATTCAGGCACTTGAATGCCTTGAGCACCAGTATCTACTTTCTATAGATCACTGAATTGTGCGCTGTGACACAAGCTAAGCGCAAACTTTATAGTGCTTTTACTGCCCAGTAAAACAGCAAATAAAACCAGTGGTGATTTGCGGAAAGAAAGAAAGAACTGGAGTAATCAGTGAGGAATGTACCTGTGTGATGCGATACTTCCAGTTCGCCTCATTATGCTGCATCAGTTCCTGGTGAAAACTTCCTGCCCCAAAGGGCAACTTTTCAAAGTTAAAGGGTTCATGTAAAGCATTAAGTAATTAATTACAAGCAACTGGTACCTGATTTCCAGATTGCTGCTCCTCAAGTAGTAATTGAGATTGTATATGCAAAACAGCTTGTGGTAGCAAATGGTTTGCATTACTGCATGGTGACTTGCTATATTTTCCTATGACACTAAGCAGCTAATTGGGTTTTACTGAGCAGGTGGCCCAGAGACAAAAGTATTTTCTTTTTCCCCTCAGTTAGTTGAAATACTGAAGTTTAAGACTGAAACAGTGCTGCTTTGAGCCTTGCCTCAGTGCTCTTTATCTGGAAAGGACGATGAAACAATTACCTTTATTCCATGACATTAATCAGGTCTGAAAGTGGCTCATTAAGGAACCACACCAAATAACACAAGAGTAGCATCAAAGAGCCACAGGCTTAACTATTGTATGTATATGATACTCCCTATTTGGTCAGTAACCTTTTGCACCAAAACATGGCCCTGCGGTAGCACAGCCTCTTCACATCCGTGCATCCCACCAGAGCATTTCACCTGCACCAGGCCGGCTCCCCTTGCCTGGTCGTGTCAGTGCTGCTGCCTCCTGGACAGCCCATGCACTACTGACAGCATCGCCTTTCATTATAATGGGCAAAATCTGACAGCTAGAAAATGAGATAGAGGTTTGCTTTTAGAAATTGACTCATAGGTAAAATAGGTATTGTATTAGAGCAATGGTCCAGTGCAATAGCAAGCGTTAATTGATTTCTAAAAGCCTGTTTTGTCACAGTTTCACAGCCTTCAGGGAAGACAGTGTGTCTGCAGCCAATGGATACACACATCCCGGTAAATTAAAAACATCCAAACTTTATGTTCATAATAGAGAGAGGCCTGGCTTCAGGGCTACAGCGCCCACTTGCAAATGCCCTTGGGCTTTCTGGTTTTGGAACAACAGACCAAATGAGGAGGACATTGGTAAAACCCAAATTAGGATGTGTGCATGTGATAGGTTTATGAAAATAAGATTTTGGCTGACAAGACAGAACATGGACAGTACGACGACCCCAGGAAGACCAATTAACATTGCCCAAAAATGAAGAGTCATCAGAGAAGGAAGAATACAAAAGGAGGAGTTTTCAAAGCAGCAAGAGTGCAGTTGACATCAGCCCCGACCTCCAAGGTTGCTGACGTGGGACAGTCAAGCAAAGAACCTCAAGTGGCGTTTACGCACGGGCCGGCCGAACCACATGCCCTGTGTATACTTTGGGCACTGGGGAATTGGAGTAATGTATGTTGTAATCATCTTCCTTGCTTTGTCTGAATTGCTCCTATTTCCTATCACTGTGTATCAATTAAATTTGCCTATTATCAGCTGGACGAGTTGTGGTCGGTCTGAAGGTTGTGCTCGCCTGGAGCAAGGTATCGGGGCTTGGTTGTGAATTTAGTGGCAACAAAACCAAACAGTGTGTATGGGAAATACAGTAACACATCAGCACAAATTAATGGCAATTATATCAAAGGATTTCATTGCACTGGTTAGAACAATTGCAGAAATACATCAGAATGCTATTTCACAGTAAAAACAGCAGCAATTACACTGACTGTTATACCTCATTGGATAACATTATATTAAAAGCTGACATTTCATGAATAGTTCACTAAACAAAGAAAGTAAACAAGTTAACATTAAAATAGCATTAAGAACAGTAAGGGAAAAAGTGTGGTTGACTGATCTTTAGTTGGAAGAGCAGTAGCTGTGATGGTGTTTCTATTTGTATAGGGGTGCACATTTGCATATGAGTGGCAAGCTTTGGTTCTGAAATGACATTCAATTTTAAGACCTCCCCTCTCATTTTCACTTGTTTTATTAAAATTCTGTTGGTTTGTCATTTCCCATTTTAGTAGGAAAAGGGTTTGTGTTTGTTTTGTATTCACATGTGAATAACTATTTGAAAAGTCACTTAAGTATGTATGTGTCCCCTATTTTCCAACTAGAAATGTTGTCCCAATGCAACACAAGCAAATAGACTGATGTTCTTCTGGCTTTCCAACCTGTATCGAGTCTGGTGATATTCCTGTAAAGTAGAAAAACACTGATGGCCCCAGTTTACATACTGGGAAATAGTCATCTTCCCATCTTTTCACTGCTAAAACGCTTTCCCAAGTCATACAATGCTGCAGTGCAGACAGTCATGCTCAGACAAGGGTCACATAGGTTAGTCCTTCGACTTGCTGACCTAGATGCTTGAACCATTGCTTTGCAGGGCTGGACATCCCTCCAGGCTCATGTTGCCCAACTGCAGGCTGTGACATCCTTGACCCGTTTCAGTTTCACATCAAACCTTCTCTTGAACATCTCGAATGAAGCGGATACCACAACTTCCCATGCCCTATGGTTCTGACAGGAAGATTTTTCTGAGATTAGATCTACCAGTAGTTTAAACCCATTGCTTTGTGTCCTGCTTTCCACTAAAAAACAGTTCTCCATCTTCTTTATGTCGGCCTTTCAGATATTGGAAACCTGCTCGCGCCTCCCCACTTCCTATCCTTCCAAACAAAACCTACCTAATTCTCTCAACCTTTCCTTGACAACTTTGCATTTCAACTTCTTTATCATCTTTGTCACTCAGCTCTAGACCTTCTCCAGTTTCTTCACATCTTTCTTTTGAAATTTGCCTCTCGCTTCAGCACTGGTGAAACTTCAGCTGAAGTACTCTGTCACCTCCTGCGTCTTACAGTATTTCTGCTACCGCATCCCCAAACTAAGTCTGCTTTTTTGACAACGGCGTCACATTGCTGACCCACATTAAGTCTGTGGTCCACCAAAACCTTCAGGTCCTTCTCAGCAGCACTACTACCCAGCTAATCATCTTCCTTTCTGTAACTGCCCATGCAGGAATTTTTTTTCCCCTCTGTGTAGCGCCTTACATTTAACTTGGTTAAATTTCAGGGTTATTAGGGTGTTTTTTTTCCCTCTCAATAGCCCATTTTTTCCAAATTATCAAGATCCATTTGAATCCTAACTCTATCCCCCAACATGTTCACAGGCCTTTCCAGTTTTGTGCCATCAGCAAACTGGATTGGGAAGTTGCCTGTTCCTGAATCTAGGACGATAATAACAAGTCAAACAGCACTGGTCCAGAAACAGAGCCCAGTGGAGCCCCACGTAAGGCCTCCTGCCCATCTGATCTTCATCTATTTGTAGCTTTTATTTGCTCGGGGTGTTTTCAGCCAGTCATGTCTTCACCCAACAGCAATCTGAGCTATCTTCCATTTCTCTTGTTTACTTGTAGCATATGGGCTGTGCCAAAAGCCTTACTAACGTCCAGGTGTATCGCCTCTACTGCATTCCCCTCTCCTACCAAACTGGCTGCCCTGTTAAAGATGGAAATGGTGTTGTTTTGGCAGGACTTGTTCTTAACAAAGCCATGTTGGTTGCTGGAGGCCGTACCTTACTTCTGCAGGGGCCTATAAATTGACTGTTTTATAATTTACTCTTGTAACTCCCTAGGTATTGATGTCGGGCTGAGACATCTGTAATTCCCTGAGTCCTGTTTTCTTCTATCTTAGACCTAGGCCATTTCCTAGCCCTTCTCCTATAATCTGAGACCCACCTGACATCCCTGATTTGCAGATGCTGTTACCAATGGGTCTGAGATTTATTCATCCAGCTCTTCAAGGATTATTTTTGCCAGGCCTTGCAGACTTAAATTTATTCAAACTTGGCAAAAAACTCTCTGATGTAGTCTTGCATTGTCACAGTCATACCCTAACCCTAACCATAACCCTAACTGCTTCCCCTTCTCTGTTGCTATCCATTGTGACAACTGTGTTACCTCCCTGGTCCCAGTTTACTGCCTTTGTGAAGACTGATGCAAAGAAGTAATTTGGTGAGCCTGTCTCTTCCTTGTTCTTGGCTTTAAAATGACTGTACTGAATTTCTTTGAATGTGCTTTATTTTCAGTATTTGGGAAGTGTGCAAAATAAGCACCTATACACCTGGAATTCATTTATTAATTTGATATCCAGTTATAATCCTCCTTTTAATGCTATAAGGGGGCATTCCATTTTAAGGCAGGTGCATGAGCAGGAGGAGTTATCCCAAATCCTCCATTTCATGACTCCTGATTGCGTGCTGTCTCCATGCGATGGCTGCCGAACTGTTGCCCCTGAGCACAGAGCTTATGCTTAGCTGCGTTTAGCTGTGCTGCCTCGTTATCTGGGGATACAATTAGAGGTTATCCTGCTTGTGTGCTGTTCTCCAGCTAAGGCCCAGGCAGACCACCTCCAGCCCGTGTGCTGCGGTGACTGTCTTTCCCGATCCCGGCGTGTCCCTGCTTCACTGCCCGCGCAGGGCAGGGTGGTGTCGAGTCACCAAAGACATGAAGGGTCTTTTTCCTCCCTGTTTATTTTTTCTGGTGGGAATGTTATAAATGAGGGAAGAGCAGAGACTGCAGCAGCAGGCCGATGTCCTTGTCTTCACGGCCAGCCCCGGCAGCTGACCACTCAGGGCCTGCTACCCACGTGTGGCTGAGTCTGAGATTTGCCAAGAAGTTTAAGGATCACCTGCTGTCGCGACCTCCCGGCCCCACAATTTAGGCTCCCAGGCTGTGCCTGGGAG
This sequence comes from Crocodylus siamensis, assembly GCF_052110815.1. Lineage (NCBI taxonomy): Eukaryota > Metazoa > Chordata > Crocodylia > Crocodylidae > Crocodylus > Crocodylus siamensis. The sequence goes on from NC_143396.1 coordinate 297,111,383, forward strand.
AAGCAGGCATTGAAGCAGGAAGGCAGCATGGGTGGGAAGAGGCCGGCTGTGCACGCAGATGTGGCTGAAGGGCTGCAAAGTGTCCAGGCGCTGTTCTGCACCGCTTTCCTCGGGCTCGCCATGCAACGCTGCGAAGCCGTGCTCCCCTCTCTGCGCCCAGCTTCCCCCTCGCATCGGCGTAACCGGCGGATCAAGCAGCGTGTGAAGATGCTGCTGTAACTCCCCAGTGTGACTCCAGCTTTGCTGAGCCGATGTGACTCTCTGTCAGACTGGCCAGCTGTGACCCACAGTCCCAGCCTTGCAGATGTTGTCCCGTCTTGCTTGGCGTTCTCCAGCTTTGGTGTCCTGATGCTCGCGCCTCTTGCCAGAGCTCCTGTTGCTCAGTCCCAGACCGCAGACCCCTTTGCTCTGCTCCTGGTTTTCCTGGCAAACACCAGTAATAACAAGGCCTCGATCACCTGTGCTGTGCTGTGCTGTGCTGGTGTTTCTCTGAAAGCCCCGTTGTGTCTGTGCCACGAGCAAGGGGAGTTTGGCAGGAACATCCCCTCTGTCATCTCCGCTGTTTGGAGTGCACCTCCATCACATCTCCTTCCCCTCACTCCCCAAGTACCGAGCAGCCTCCGCCCTTGAAATCCTTAAGTATGAATACCACTTGTCTCTGAGCCTCCTCTGCTGCTGCATCCCCTGAGGGTTGGGGGCAAACCTGAGGACAGCACTGCTGGGCCAATCACACCTGCGAGTTCTGCAGCTGCCTTGCAAGGTATGTTTTCTCTCCCTTTCTCCAGACACCCGACGACTGCAGTTGCTTTCTTTTCGGCTGCTGCTGCACATTGGCAGAGACACTTGTCCACTGCAAAATTAACTAGTCTCTGCTGCCTGTCTCAGAGCAGCAATAAGCACAACGGTATCCATTACAAATGAGCATCAATGTGTGCACGCACCGGTCTGCCGCACAGCAGGGTGGAGTAGCAGCATAAGTCAGGAGGAAAAGTCACGGCCAAAAGGAAACATTAGGTACCTAGAAAGGGAAACATAAATACAGCAGATGACAAGGTAAAGTCAGAGCGAGTGCACACAGGACTGACAGGCTGGCAAGCAAGGGAAATGCAAATGGGAGGATGTCTAAAAATAAGTTGGAGAGCGCGAGGCTGCACATGCAGAGTGATTTCCACCATCAAAGCGCATCTCCCCTTGCTGTGCCTGGAGGAGAGCCACGCTTCCCGGCTGCGTTCTGCAGGTCACAGGGCATAACCGTGGCGTGGGGCACCGGGGCCGTTACCCCAGCAGGATGTGTGCAGTACCAGGCACAGAAAAAAGCCCTCAAGAAGCAAGAGAAGCTGAGGTGCTGTGCAAGGACAGCAGCTTCGTGGTCATGGCTCAGCGTGGAGAAGCCCCAAAGCTGGGGCGGGGGGAGATGGAGGGCGAGAGGACAGCGGAGAGGGTGGTAGGACAGTGAGAGGGGCAGGCCTCGGGGTCAGACACCTGGGCCAGCCAGTTGCCGCAAGTGACTTTGGAAAGGACTGCTAGAAGACACTCCAGGCTCTCACCCCAGCCAGCCACCCTGCGTGACAAAGGGCTGATGATGATGGTGATGCACCTCATGTAATGCTGCCCTTCTCGAGGGCATCTTTCCAGGCACAGCTAAAGAAGTAAAAGACCACAAACACTTAAACATCCTCAGCTGAATGTGTGCCTGGAGCAGGAGCAGGAGCAGGAGCAGGAGCAGGAGCAGGAGCAGGAAGGAGCGCAGGCAGCAGGAAACCTAGCAGCACCAGGAAGCTGCCACCACGGGCCCCCTCCTCCCCCGCGGCAGGGTCGGGGGTGAGGTCTGGGGCTGTGCTGGGTTTGTCTGGGGTGGCTTGCACAGGGCTGATCCTGCCTCAGGCAGGGGTTGGACCAGATGTGACCTGTGCAGGTCCCTGTCAGCCCCATTGCTCTGGGGCTATGGACCTAGCTCAAATCTCCCAGGTTGGTGGATGCATCTGCAGCTGGGGAGGGGCTTTGGACCAGGGGAGCCAAACTCCATCACGCCCGTGGGCCAGATTCAGTCCTCAACATGGGCCGTCACATCCCTCCACTGCCGACACGGACCCTCGTCAGGGCTCTGCTGCTGGGAGTTTGGCAGGCAGCCCTAACCTCGCTCACCTGTCCCTGGATTACCAGCCCGTCCCCCAGTCCTGTTGGCCCATGGGCCGGGTAAGACAGCTCGGCAGGCTGGACCTGGCCCGCAGGCTGCGTCTTACACACCCTGCTTTAGACTGGAGTGAAAGGCACTTGGGGACACTGTGCTAGGCAGCACAGAGCGTATCAAGCACGAAGATCCAGCGATCCCAGGTGCGCTTGGGAGATGGTCCAGTGGCTGCAGCCATCGGCCTGGAGCTCATCAGGCTTTGCTGATTTTTCCAGGCATGACCAGCCAGGACCTCAGCTGCCATCCGAGGTCCTCCCGGGAATCCAGTTGCTCGTCCCCCAGAGGCAGTCGCACTCCCTAGTGTCAACGATCAAAGTCTTTGATTTCGGATGCCGATGGCAAAAGGTCAGAGGCTAACACAGCAAACTCTGTATCCCTCTGTAATAACAGTGCTGCATACACACACCCTTGCCTGTGCCTCATCCAGATCACTCGAGCTCCCTACACAAGAAAAACTAACCTTGAATTGTCAAAAAAGATACCGTATCTATGGTAACGAGATAAGGGTAAGGCTTCAAATTAGCTAACTTTAATGAAACTGTAAAATCAAAATAATGTGCCGTGCTCGCTCTCTTGTGACCAAACAGGCTCAGTACCTCCCAAGTAAAAAGCGAGCCCCGCTCTTTCTTAAAGGACGGGCCAGACAGGTCCATGAGAAACCCCTGTCCTTTTGAGAGCTGTAGCCCTGCACTTCCACAGGGCTGGTGTCGGAGCACCGGCAGCCCCAGCGACCCTTTACATCATGGCGGGGTGAGGGAGGGTGCCTGGAGACTCTGCAAGCTTAGGGTTTGGCCCACACTGTCTTGGAGGCTGCCTGTGGTCCTGCACTGGGCTTACCCTAAATGAGTTAGAGCAGCTCATGGGCTGCTCTAACTTATGGTATTGCCCTGATTGAAGCCCTGATGGTCCTTCCTAGACAGTGCGGGGCCTCGATGTGGCTGTGTTGGTGTAGGAAGAAAGCACCTTGACCGGACATCTGCGCACACACAAGGAAAGCCATCTGCATGCTGGCAAGGCCCGTGCCCCTCTCCTTGCCAGTGATGAGCAAGTCTGGTGCATCTGCAGGAGAGAGCGCAGGGTCAGGCTTGAGGCTTCTCCTTTCTTATGTGATGCTTGAGGCTGATGGGGATGGGGAGCAGGGACTGTCTTGTGGGCTGCTGCCGGGTGCAGGGAAAGGGGCACCTGCCTGATGCTCTGGGGGAACGTCCCTGCTCTCTCCCGAGCTCTCCCATCTGCCCCAGGTCACTGCACCATGCCCCATTCATAGCAAATCTTAATTGCACCGTCCCTGCCTCCAGCCAACACCATGAGTGAAAGCCCCAAAATGTGCTGCAGGCCTCCCATCAGTCTACCAAGCACCGCGGGAAAACCCCCCTGCCTGCATTTCCCTGGAGGGTACAGCTCAGCAGCCTGAGAGCCGATGAGAGCGGGGCAAGACACTCCCAAGACAGCTGTGCAGCCATGGGTGCCCCAGTCAGTTCAAGGCACTGAACTGTAATGAGGCAGTGGGTCCCTGGGGACTGCCGTCCTCCTGCCTGGCTGCTAGCTCCTTGGGAGATCCACCATCAGGCAACACATTAGGCATCCGACATAAAACCAGTGTGAAAATTAGCACCACCTTGCACTTCCAAGTGCTTCTGCTTGCTTCACCTTAGTATGTCCTATGGCAGGCCAAGAAGCAGCAGACCCTCTCCCTGCCAGCTGCAGGTTGTGCACTCGCCCTGCCCAGTCACTGCCACATGATTGAATTGGAAGGGGGCGACGAGCAATATGGGCAAAACTAAACACACAAGACAGCAGTCTACCATGTGGTTAGTTAGGAACAGGAGCTGATTCCCAGGCCAGCTTTTCTCCCTCAAGGCTCTGTCCTGGGACCCATACTGTTCAACATCTTCATTAACGATGTGGACACTGGAGTCAGGAGTGGACTGGCCAAGTTCGCCGATGACACCAAACTTTGGGGCAAAGCACCCACGCCAGAAGACAGGCGGGTGATCCAGGCTGACCTGGACAGACTCAGCAAATGGGCAGACGAGAACCTGATGGTGTTTAACACCGAAAAATGCAAGGTTCTCCACCTTGGGAGGAAAAACCTGCAGCTTCCTTATAGGCTCGGCAGTGCTACGTTGGTTAGCACTACAGAAGAAAAAGACTTGGGGGTCATCATTGTCCACAAGATGAACATGAGCCTGCAATGCGATGCTGCGGCTAGTAAAGCGACCAAAATGCTGGCGTGCATCCATAGATGCTTCTTGAGCAAATCCCAGGACGTCATTCTCCCCTTGGACTCGGCCTTGGTGAGGCCGCAGCTGGAGTACTGCGTCCAGTTTTGGGCTCCACAATTCAAAAAGGATGTGGAGAAGCTTGAGAGAGTCCAGAGGAGAGCCACGCGCATGATCAGAGGTCAGGAAAACAGATCTTACGATGACAGGCTGAGAGCCATGGGACTCTTTAGCCTGGAAAAGCGCAGGCTCAGGGGTGATCTGATGGCCACTTATAAGTTTATGAGGGGTGACCACCAGGATCTGGGGGAACGTGTGTTCACCAGAGCGCCCCAAGGGATGACGAGGTCGAACGGTCACAAACTCCTGCAAGACCGTTTCAGGCTGGACATAAGGAAGAATTTCTTTCCTGTCCGAGCCCCCAAGGTCTGGAGCAGTCTGCCAGCGGAGGTGGTTCAAGCACCTACATTGAACACCTTCAAGAGAAATGTGGATGCTTATCTTGCTGGGATCCTATGACCCCAGCTGACTTCCTGCCCTTTGGGCCGGGGGCTGGACTCGATGATCTCCCGAGGTCCCTTCTAGCCCTAATGTCTATGAAATCTACGAAATCTATGAAATCTTTAATGCTTTATAAAAAAAAACAAAACAATTGGGATACTTCAGCAATAGGTATCTGCAAGTGCATTTCATCCCTAAATGCCAAGGTTTTTGCAAATAACAATTAGTCCTTTCAACACTCACGTTGTGTGGGCTCAGTTAATCTCTTCTCCTTTTCTTTTAACACATTGTATAAAAACCTTGTGATTTTCTTGAGTGTATTTGCTGTTCACCAAACTGTTTTGGTTCTGTAGTGGTTTATACTAGTGCATGATGGTCATGATTTGCTACCTGAAGTGTTTGAGGTGCATGATTCACAGGATGTTTCTTTTTCCTGACTTAGGGAGAAGTTTGCCTCAGTTTTGTGATTGCAATACACAACAGATAGTCACAATTAAAACACGTGAAAGTGCTGTCTCTTGATATTCTGTACGATTTGTTTAAAATGGACTCCCCTGACAAATGTTCCCATCAGCAAACAGGAAGGAGGATGGTACAGAAGGAAAAGAATCATTGAAAGAAAATGATTTAGGAATCGGTCTGGAGAGTCACAGGGATTGTTTGAGAACCTTGTCCTGTTTGAGTCAACGGAGGAGGACAGTGATGTGCGGAGAGATGAACAGGTTTTGCAGGTGACAGTGATAGTTCGGACACCATTGCAGCTCTTCATATCGTGTACGGATGGCAGTGACCTTGGCTTTGTAAAGAGGAGGAAAGGTCAGCGGGCAGAGGCAGGGCTCTGCTCTAGCCCACAGGAGCACACTTGCTTGTTCCTAAATGTGCAACTCCTTTGCATGCATGTGGGGTGTGTGCACACATGTGTGCACAGCAGGCAGCTGCCAGTCGCCTGCGTCCTCCTGCCTGCGCTGTTGCAGACCCTTTGCTCAGACGCCTTCTCCGTGGCAATGTTCAGATGTGACCAGGCCAGGTCCTTGCAGCCTCTCTCCCTCCTCTGCCCCTGTGGCTCAGGCCTGGCCTGGGTACGTCGTGCAGTGAGGCATGTGTGCATCACTTGTTCTCCACAGCCCCAGTGAAGCTTTATGCTGGGAAATTCCTCACTGGGGTCTGTCAGTCTCTAGTCACAGCCTGGTTCTCATTGCAGCTCCCAACATTTCAGGCATGCATTATTGCAGACAGCTGCTGCGTGACCAAGCTCACGTGCACAGGTCCATGGTCTCTTGCAGGGTCTGGCTCGGGCAGGGCAGTCCAGCCCTGGCAGCATGGAGTTCACACAGCGGGGCCATGCCTACCCCACCCACAGGCAGGCTCTGCCACCCACCATATAGTCCATGAGGTTGCAGCGACACTGCTGACAGGGGCCTCGCCGGCTGGCGCATGCATGTCTCTGTGAGCCACGGACACAGCTGGATAGCAGCGCCGACAGGACCTGTGTCCTGGGCTGGTCCCACCTCGCTGTTAGGGTCAGGAGGAATAGTCTGACCCTGCACTGTGCTGACCAGTTGCCCCTCGAAGCTCCTGCAGCAGAGACCTCCGCTGTCACCCCGGCTCTCTGCACGCCCTGCAAAGTGCGTCTGCCGTAAGGAACTGCCCCCCAGGTTTTGCACAGTGGTCTCAGAAGTGCTACTTCCAGGGATTTATGGCCTGTTTCATCTCCACTTATAACTTAACCTGTAGAGTTAACTGTAAAGCTCTGGGAAATCCAGATGCCGTAGAAGGCTAGGAAGTGCTGCAGGGCAGACTTTAGTACACGGGGAGAGTGCCCGGAGGAAGGAGGTCTCTCTCCTGAAAGGCTGGAGCCCCTCGGTCGTCTCTCTGCCTCCCTGACATGGCATCCCCAGGGCCGAGTTCCTCTCTCCACCGTGGCAGTGGAGGAAAGGAAGGAGAAAGTGCCAACAGGGGAAGCATTAAAGCCAAAGGAAAGAGCTGCAGTGAAAAGAGCAGAAAGAAGCATCTCCGTAGGAAATGAGAGAGGTGGTTGTGGTCTGAAACGCACACGAGTGGATGGGGCTTTTAAACAGCAGGGACAATAATTAGTGGTGAACAAGATGCACCACTGGGCACCGTGCGCCAGACAACTGGCAGTGATGAAAAAACAAAAAGAATTCCCAGGGGAAAAAGTCTTGAACAAAATCTTCATCTGAACATTTGTTAGGTATTTTGCAGGAAATTTTCAAATGAGAATGATTTCTATTATTCAATTTTCTTTTTAATTTTAAACTTTTGGTGTCTCTTCTCTGTTTTTAACTCTATTATCTTTATACCCATTTAAACAAATGAGAATAAGTAAAAAGGGGAGGGGGAAAAGGTACACAAAAAAGCAAGCAAAGAAAATTACTCTCGTGCTATTTTTTCTTCAACTATAAAACTACAAACATTCAAAAAAAAATAAAAGGTAACAGAACTTCTTCCTCTTTGAATTTTCTTTATCGATCTTTTCCACCATTATCCATGAATCAATTGCTTTTGAAAAATGCAATAAAATTTAAAAATGCAATAAAAATTAAATCAAAACATTATCATCTTGGTTTTCAGGTCACAAATCAAATCAAACAAAACCATGGTTACTTTTTTTTGCTTCACTTTAGAACTTCCTTTTCGCAAAAATAAAAGAAAGAAAATAACATTTTCCAGAAAATGTTGAAGGTATAATAAAACCAGACGTTGCTTGATATTATTTCTCCAAAAATCACATAGTCTGACAACGAATCTTCTTGGGTATCTGACCCATGTTCCAGTCCACCCCAGGCACCGTCCACGCAGAGCCTCTCGCGCGCAGCACGGAGACCCCAGCACAGAAAACCGCAGACCTTGCCACAGACAAGGAGCCTGGGAGTGTTAAGGGTCAAAGATCCTGCCTGGATCCCTGCTCCATAGGCAAAACCACAGCAACTCCAGGTAAATGCTGCGGCAGATACAGACATTTGCTACAAGTCGGTCTGCAGCGACATTCGACCCAACCTCCTGCTCGCTGGTGTCGAAATGAGAAATGAGACTGAAGTGGGAAGACCTGTGATGTCTATTTTATAGAGCGTGGGAGGAGTGAGGAAGGACAAGCTGATGTTTTCATCCACCGGGCAAGCTTTGCAACTATGGGCTTTTTAATAAAGAGTCCGTAAGAGCGAGGGTAGCTGCAGGCATTAGGAAGCCTGAGATGTCACAGCATTTCATGGCAGCCAAAGCTGTAACTTAGGTCAGAGGGTAGGAAATGGAGCACAAGACATGCAACTCGTGTGCTAGGAGCAGCAGGCAATAGGAACGTATAATATAATATATGTCGTGTACCAGATATAACGCTTGCCCCTCTGCTGAAGGAGAGCAGACATTAAGGGCTTTATAGTTTGGTTTCTCTATGCAGAGGAACGGGGCAGGCCGAGCCTGGGTGAGCTCTCACTGTGCTTCGCTTGCCTTGTGCTGCGTGCGCCAGCCCTGGGGCAGAAGCGGTCGCAAACAGCACACAGCCCATGCCAGGGTTTCCTTATCTCCCCTCTGCTCTCAACTCCAGAACTGACTGCAGCTGGGAAGCAAGCCCCTGGCTGCAGGGAAAGAGCTCCCTCCTCACAGAGAAAACCAGTGCATCACAAAACTGACGATCTTCCCTCGTTTCCTCAGAGCCTGCCCATGAGGCTGCTTGTAGCGATGCTGCCTGGGGACTCTCCAAAACCCTGCTAATGCAAGGAACAATAAAAGATACTGAAAGGAGCCAAGTGGCCACATGCAGCCCACGAGCCTCATAGACTTGAGGGGTCTTTATGAGAGGAAGGACAAGCACTGGGAGGATGCCAGGAGCCACATCCAGGCAGAGGGCAGGGGCTGTCACAGGACAGGGGGCCACGTGTGATGCTCCACTCTGAGCTTTCCCCTTGCCAGCCACACTGATGCCCTTCTGCTCTTCCCCGAGTGCCGAACAAATGAGGTGTGCGCTAATATCCTCAGGTGTCTCCCCCGGGTTTGGAGGCCTTTCCACTCGCACAACTGCAGCCAGATTCCTCTGCTGTCTCTGTCTGCAGGGTGGTTGCACCAGCTCAAGTACCACGGAAATCTGCTCCCGTGCGTCCCCTGCTGCCAGTGGTGACTCTGACGCTTTCTTATTCTTTCTGTCACAGCAGCAGCTGGAGACTTGGCACCAGAGATCAGGGCCCACGTGCCTTGTGTTGTATACACATGGACTCTTTCATCCAGCCCACAAATGCATTACAAGCTTCAACAGCCAGACGCTCTCTGGGCCTGAGTGCAGATGTCCAGGCCCGGGCAGTTTCATAGTTCCTAGGGTCGGAACGGACCTGAGAGTTCTTGGACTTTACTTATGGAAGAAAAATACCAGCGAGGAGAGATGCTTGTGCCGACGGATTTGAAAGGTGGGTGCCAGAATTTGGTAGTTGCCAGTAGCACATGGCATGTTTCCAGACTACATGGGAAGGATCAAAGGATGCAGTCCGAGTTGCACTGATGAGCCATGGGGGCTGCTGTTTAGCCCGCCTGGCTGGGCATGAAGGAATCTGACTCCTGGCTGCTACACCAGGTTTGCTGACAACTCAGGGTAACCAAAGTAAGGACAAGGCTGGTCTTGGGTCAAACCATCACTCCCCAGCCAAAGACAACAGGACCAGAAGCAGGCTCCTGAGCTGCCTGATCCAGTCCTCGGGCAGCCGGCTGTCCCCAGGCACCGTCCACGCAGAGCCTCTCGCGCAGCACGGAGACCCCGGCACAGAAAACCGCAGACCTTGCCACAGACAGGGAGCCTGGGAGTGTTAAGCAGGGGCCCCAGTCAACCAAGGAGACAGAGAAAACAAGGTCCTTGCCAACCTGACCTGGGCGAAAATCCCTGATTAATCCCAACGGCAGTGATTAGTTTGACCCTGAGCATATGAGCAAGGCAGGCGCGGGAGGAGGTTGCTGAGTGCTGGCAGGTGCACCTTGATCAGCACCACTTCCTGGGCCAGTGTCCCGAGCTTTAGAAAGAGGCAGGGACACAATAAATCATCAAAATGGTAATAAAAAAAGCACAAGCCAAATAAAAGGATTTTTACAATCTTCACTCCAATGCCTGATGAAGGGTGTTTGTGCCTGAAAGCTTGCAATTAAAGGATTTTGTTTACAAAAATCTTGTTGGTCTAATAAAAGATATCATTTTCACGACGAGTCCTGATTGCTTTTTCCTCTAGACCAATACAGCTACAGCATGGATACCAAGCCAAATAATGCATTAATGGGGAAATACAGTTCTTTCTGGCTCCTACAGACAATCAGCACAAGCCCTGAAATGCAGGGTTACCAGAGACTTCAGCACAGAGACTGACTTCTCTCTTAACCTTATCATGAGCATACCAAACACTTAAATTCACATATCACAAGCACCAGGGATTGCACCAGATGACCACTGAGGTCCCTTACAGCCCTGCGTCCTGCGAGTCCGATTACTGCCTCAGGATCTTTACACAGCATCTCCTGTAAGTTGTCCAAAGTAGCAGAAATCCTACAGGGCTGTGAAATCCTACCTGCCTTGGGAGCATGTGGCACTGGCCACAATGACAGAGACAACCTGGGAGTAGACAGACCATGCCGCGAGGGGACCTGGCATGGTCCTAGACCTCTGCAGAGCTGTGGCACAAAGTGATTAAGTCTCACATGGCTCCAGCTGTTTTTCCTGCCTCACCAATACTTTTAACTGATGTGTTTTCATGCCTTCTCCCAGTGTCTCCTTGTGTGAGATAACAGACCAGAGTGATTCTTCCCCTCTATTCAGCACTGGGGAGGCCACATCTGGAGTCCTGTGTCTAGCTGTGGGCCCCCACTACAGAAAAGATGTAGATAAATTGGAGAGAGTCCAGCAGTGGGCAATGAAAATGGTTGGGGGGCTGGGGGACATGACTGGTGAGGAGAGGCTGAGGGAACTGGGCTGATTGAGTCTGCAGAAGGGAAGACCGAGGGGGATCGAATAGCAGCCTCCACCTCCTTGTGAGGGAGGCTGCAAAGAGGATGGAGCTGGGCTGGTCTCAGTGGGGGCAGGTGGCAGGACAAGGAGCAATGGGCTCAGGCTGCAGCAAGGGAGGTTGAGGTTGGATATTAGGAAAACTTGCTCAGGAGCAAGGTTGTGAAACACTGGAGCAGGCTTCCCAGAGAGGTGGTGCAGTCTCCATCCTTGGAGGTGTTTAAGACCCAGGTAGACAGAGCCCTGGCTGGGATGACATAGTTGGGGCTGGTCCTGCTTGGAGCAGGGGGTTGGACTAGATGTGACCTCCTGAGCTCCCTTCCAGCCCTCATTGTCTGTGATTCATGAGCCCTAGTTATTTACCTATTTTTCCCCACGTGTGTTTGCTCTGTGCTGCTGTGCTTGGCCAGAGCACTGCCTGCGAGCCGGTGCTCGCTGCTTCTCAGCGCGCGCCGTGCCTTGGACTCAGCCGACCCGAGGAGGTCGGGGACAATGTCTCCCACGTGTCCTATTCTGATACAACAAGACAAAGCTGTGAGGGGAGGACGGCTCTGCCTGGGACCTTCTGGTCATCTGAAATCTTCCATGAGTGGAGACATGGTTAGCATAGGATGCAGTAGGTTGTTACTTATGAAAGCTCATGCCTCTCTGAGCTAGTTAGTCTCCAAGGTGTCACCAGCCCAGATCCCAGCCTTCCTAGAGCGTAGCACCCATGGCAGGCTCTGCGGGGAAGATGGCAGGGCTGTTGAAAGCGGCGTGTCTCCGCACCCTTGCACTGCCTCAGACACTGGTGTGAAGAGCCCAGGGCTGTGGGCTGGCAGAGGAGCTGAGATCTGCTCCCATGGATGGGACAAGCCCAACTTGTTTTAAAGTGTTTCTGCTGCTGGCGCTGGGGGCAGCATGGGCAGGTGTCTCTGGGCTGACATGCCATCGAGTGCAAAATTCTGCTAACAAATTCCTCCCACCACATACTGCCTGGTGCCAGCCCCAGGGCATCCAGAGAGCTGAGGCAGCTGGGATTCACCAGACTAAATGGGACACGGGCAGACACATGCCACAGACACACACAAAGACACACATACATGCACACAGCCTCACACCCTGCACATCTGCATCTCGGGGTGTCTGCATCTCTGCCAGGCCCTGTTAGCAGGTATCGCATGCACCTGGCATCCTCGTTAGCTCAGCGCCGAGCTCCCCGAGGTGGTGACTGTGTCCCCATGGGGCTCTGACACGCCTGGGGGTGAGATGGTTCTGCAACGACGGTATGAATAGGTCCTAGCAGGGTTAGTCGCACACGCATGGAGCTCCAGGTTTTCATGCTGTTGCCCCTATGGACCTGTACTCGGCCTTGGGGAGGCCGCAGCTGGAGTACTGTGTCCAGTTTTGGGCTCCACAATTCAAAAAGGATGTGGAGAAGCTTGAGAGAGTCCAGAGGAGAGCCACGCGCATGATCAGAGGTCAGGAAAACAGATCTTACGATGACAGGCTGAGAGCCACGGGACTCTTTAGCCTGGAAAAGCGCAGGCTCAGGGGTGATCTGATGGCCACCTATAAGTTTATCAGGGGTGACCACCAGGATCTGGGGGAACGTCTGTTCACCAGAGCGCCCCAAGGGATGACGAGGTCGAACGGTCACAAACTCCTGCGAGACCGTTTCAGGCTGGACATAAGGAAGAATTTCTTTCCTGTCCGAGCCCCCAAGGTCTGGAGCAGTCTGCCAGCGGAGGTGGTTCAAGCACCTACATTGAACACCTTCAAGAGTAAATTGGATGCTTATCTTGCTGGGATCCTATGACCCCAGCTGACTTCCTGTCCTTGGGGCAGGGGGCTGGACTCGATGACCTCCCGAGGTCCCTTCTAGCCCTAATGTCTATGAAATCTATGAAACTGCCAAAATCCAGGGTGCTGGATGCCCCCAAATCCAGGGATATTCCAGGTTGGGAGAGACGTGGGTGGTAGGCCCAAATCTCCCAGGTGAAGTCCCAGCCCGGTATGTGCAAGCGCCGTACGGCGCCGTTTCCCCGACCCCCGGAGGAATCGCACCAGAGCCGTCTGTGTCCGCCCGGTCATCAGGAGCCCTGCACGGGAGAGGTCATTTGTGCGGCGCTTCCTGCCCCTTCGCTCTGTGCTGCTGCCTCTGCTCCTTTTCCTCACAGCACCGGGAAAGCTCCTCTATTAGGGGTGGTGAAATGGGCTTACCTGCGTCTTTGGGACCACTGGCTTGGGTGTCTCTGCCTCATGCCATGTCTCAGACAACGGTGAAGCCTTCCAGGGCACAGAGATAGCTCAGGTGCAGGCACTGCCTAATCCCATAGCATGGCCCCCCTCTCATCCCGCGTGGGGTCCCGTGTCCCTCAGCAGTGCTGTCGTGCCCGGTGTCTGCAGACATCGAGCTTCCACCGGCATCCGATAGCCATGGAAAACCTCCCTGCAGCTGAAGGAACTGCAAGAGGCCTATTCCCTGAGCGCCCCCATTGCGGGCACCAGGCAGGGCCGGCAATCCCTGCTGAGGTGCAAGCGCCCTGCTCAGTCACGCCGACCCCCTGTGCTACCCGGCCCTGCCATCCTCTGAGCAGGACATGCAGCCACGACCTGAAAGCAAAAGTCAGCATGTAAAAAAATACCTTTTAGCAGGAAAGTTGGGCACTGAAGAGCCCTGCCCCAGGGCAAGTCACCCCCCTGCCCCTACCTCACCCCGTCAGGTGTCCTTCGCTGCTAGGAGTGCGGTCAGCAAGGGGCACGTCCAGTTTTCACCGCGTGGCCGTGCTGGACACGGCTCGCAGGGCATTCGTCCAATGGACACCGAGCGATGCTGCGGTTCTGTCGGGCACCAGATGTGCCCACGCGGAAGCAGCGATGCTGACTTCAATCATATTAAGCCTTTTCACTTAATATGACTCCATTAGAAAAGCCAGTCCATGGAAAAGTAATTTTATTTAATTAACATTTTACTCAGTTAATTACGTTCCACTGTGGAGGCCTGAACTTTAGTAAATCATCTGAAAGAAAGGCAGGATAGCATCTCAATGTGGGCATGTGGCAAATTCCAGCCAAACCCCAAGATCCCATTGTAATAGCAACTGGCACTTATATTGATCTCTGCAAAACTTCTCCGATCAATATTATCTCCCAGCAGTTAAATCTTGCCTTCAGATCGACACAGTACAAAGAGAAATGTCATGTTCCTGACTTCAGCAGTGCTTTGTGAGCATGAAATAGGACATGAAAAGAAGACACGGAGACACGGCCAAAAGCAAGTGTGGTGATTTTGCCTGGAGGTATGAAATTCTGCTAGTGGAGCGCAGGTGGGGGAAGCTCACCGTGCCGCACTGTGCCACGGGCGTCGTGCTGCAGGGCCTCCACCAGCATCGCTGGCAGCAGCTGGCATGAGCCGCAGCGCTGCTTGCGAAGGGGACCTGCCAGCAGGGAGCCTCGCGTAGCTGTAAGATGCCACGGCCTATGGAAAGGGGAAGGACTGTCCCCTGCCTTAGTGAACTGGACATGTTTGGGGTGAAAAGGCATTTCAGGGAGGGTGGACATGTCCTGGAAAAGAAGCTTGGGGTTTGGGTCGAATTAGCAAAACATCAATATCCAGTGGATACTTGAAGGGGGGCTGCAAAAAGGATGGAGCTGGACTGATCTCAGTGGGGGCAGATGACAGGACAAGGAGCAATGGGTTCAAGCTGCAGCAAGGGAAGTTGAGGCTGGATACTAGGAAAAAGTCTCTCCCTAGGAGGGTGGTGAAGCACTGGAGCAGGCCCCCCAGAGGAGGTGGTGCAATCTCCAACCTTGGAGGTTTTGAAGACCTGGCTAGACAAAGTCTTGGCTGAGATGATGTGGTTGGACCTGCTTGGAGCAGGAGGTTGGACTAGAGGTCACCTCCTGAGCTCCCTTGCGCCCTCATTGTCTCGGGGTCTATGATTATAAAACAAGACCTGGGAACAACCAAGACAGAGAGCTTGGTCCACTGCTGTGGATCGTTTAAGGGCATGGACACAAGTCTATTTATCAAAATCATAGAATCATAGAATCACAGCAGTCAGGTCGAAGGGCCCTTGTAGATCTTCAAGTCCGACCCCCGGCCTGGGCGGGAGAAAAACTGGGCTTAAATGATCCCAGCCAGGTAGGCATCAAGCCTCTTCTTAAAGCCCCCAGGGTAGGAGCCAGCACCACTTCCCTGGGAAATTGGTTCCAGCTCCTAGCCGCCTTGACCGTGAAGTCATTCTTGCGGATGTCTAATCTAAACCTCCTCTCCAGCTACTTGTGGCCGTTATTCCTTGTTATGTGGGGGGGGGGCGCTCTTGCTCAAAACCACGCAGCAGCTGCTTCCCTGGCAGAGCCGTCTGCGGGGCAGGTTCTTCCACGCGCAGACTGGCCGGGGGCGCACCGGGGGCTGGGGGAGCGTGCTAGCCAGGACACTTCCCTTTCACCCTGCATATGTTTTTTTTGTTTTTTTTGGTTTTTTTTAATTAACCACTTGTCGTGTGTCCAACACATCTGCTGGGAGTAAACAGTATTTTCATTAACTGGCATACATATTAAATGGGGATGATTAGCATTTGTATGAAATGCCCCTGAAATCACTCCATGCCATCATTATGCTCAAATTCATTAGCAAGGATATTAGAACTATAATTAAGTTCCAAGACTCCTATGAATTCCAGCCAAACACTGAACTTGTTGTGAAGCATTGCTGGAGAAATCACCAATATCAAGAATGTGCAATTAGAGCCGTATCTGTCTGAATAGGTTGCTTTGCATAGTCACATTCACACTTCTACTCCAATCTCCTTCAGACAGACTTGAGTCTATTGTTTATGTTTGTACACAGCTTGCATGGTTTTTCTTTCCATTGTTGGATCATGATCCTCCAAAATAAGCAAGCGAGTAAGAAATTGCTGACGTACAAGTAAGAAATCACTGAGGTACTCATTTTCTTTATCAGCAAAGAACAACTTTTGTCGAAACTAGTCCTGGTTATTCATGTTCATGCCTGAAGCCTTAGGACTAAACTCCAGGATCCACTGGCGGAAACTGAAGCAAAAAAAAAAGGAATGAATTGGAAATGAGACAAACACGTTTAACACCGATGATGATTAACCACTGGCTTTTGGGAGATACCCTTTCATTGGCTGCCTTTAAATCAAGATGGTAGCACTCCTAAAGTAGGTGGAAGATCTGAGCCCCGCGCAGGAATCTCTGGGTGGAGTTTTTTGCCTCTGGCCACGGTTCAGTTTGATACTCAGATTGGTTCCTTCTGGCCTCAAAACCTATGGCTGAAGTCCTGGCCTTGCTGATGTCTGGAGGACCATTACCACTGATCTTCAGGGGCAGGTTTCCAACTTGTGAATACCCTGTATAAGGGGCACATGCTGTTTGTCAGATTTGGAGATTTAAACAAAACAAATATAAGAACTGACCTGGACTCTGCCTTGGCATGAAATGTGCTTCTGTAGTAGACCAAAGGGAGGTCACTTATGGGGCAGTGGCTCACTATGGTGAGAAAAAAGGGTGCTGAGGATAACAACCCACTCACACACCCAAGCAGTCTGCAGACTTTGTCAAGGGGTTGGATCCTGGGGTTCTCGGACCTGCAATGCAAATCTGGAGGTGCAAGAGTTTCCCTGTTGGGTGCAGTCGGTTGTTATCCTCCAGTCACTGCGTGGGTCCAACAAAGGAACGGATGTCAGTCTGCCCTGCGTTGTGCCTGGATGGTCTGACAGGTTCACCCACTGCTGCAGCGATGCTGCTGGTGGGATGGGTCAAGCAAAGGTCTCTGTGCCACGGGCACTGCCGGTGTTCAACATAGGCAGACAGGGGCATTGAGGGTGTCACGCCACTCCATGCGTGGGCTGCATCTTGGTCATGCCCCAGGAGCACACCCAGAAATAGGGGTCTCGGAGGAGAGGGATCTTTTAATATCCAGTCATGCAGAGCCTGCCGGTCATGGCCCAGAGGCTCCCATGGGTACCCAAGGCCCAGAATATCCCCACTCTCAGTTTCTGTCTACACCAGTGCAATAGTTATTGCAGTCACCAGGGCTGTGATTTACTTACCATTTGGTAAATACCTGCCGGGCTGCATTCAAACGTGCCCTGCTACCAAGAACGGGAAGGACGCCTGTGGACCAGGAGACGAGGCGCTCCCTCGGTGCAGTCCCTGCTCTTCCTGAGTCATCGCCGCCTCCTGCCCAGCGCAGTCTGTGCTGGGAGCTGTCCAGACAAATCACTCGCAGCATGAAAGGGAGCAGACCCGCTCCTGTTTGCTGCCTCTCCCTTTCCGCCTGAGTTGGCCAGCCTGGCTGCTCTTTTCCTGATGGCACAGCAATCCCATTTCCTCTGCAACAGCACAGACTATCAATGGGAAATTGTGTTGCTGGCTACGATGGACATGAATCTGGCATAGAGACCCGGTGCATTCAGAGTTCCTGGGGAAGCCCATATGCAAGGGGCCAGGCCGTTCCTAACGTCACAGCACAAATAACGATTTAGCCAGATTCATAAACCAGGTGGCCAAAGCCAGAGAGAAGCAGCGTGCTCTGTGGTGTCTGCCCCTTTCTGCAGTTGTGCATTTGTCTTTACCAAAAATATACTGGTGATCAATAAAGAACTCAGTTATCGAGGCACAGCACAGTTAAGGGACCAGGCTTGCCCCTGCGGTCATGTAACCATGCCTCAAACACTGCCCCAGCCTGAGCAGACGTGCAGCAATTCATCTAGGTAGTCTACCTGTCAGTCCCCACCCAAGGCCTCTGTCCTCAACAGGTCGATGCATCTCGAGAGACAGGGAGTGGTTGGCTCCGCTGTGCACTGGTTTGCAGAGGCAGGGCCAGGCCTCATCTGGTGCAAGCTGGCTAGCCCCACTGATAGTGCTTTGCAAGGGCCACAAGCCAGTAGCCGGGACTCCTGAAGATGGGAAACAGTTAATTCAAGTTGCCTTTCCAGGGTTTTGCTACACTTGATTGGAAAAGCCCTACCCAGGGATGAGATGAAGCCTAGGACGAGTCCTAGGAGTTGGTTTCTGTTTCTTCTACAGAATATGGGAAGAGAGAGACAGAGAGTGTGTGCGCGCACATGTGTATATGTGTGTGTGTGTGTGTGTGTGTGTGTGAACTGGAATCCAGCTGCTACATAAACTGTGGAATAATAATCCATGCTTAAGCAATCTGGTGCATTGCATCAAAAAATACTCCCTCTTGTTTTTTTTTGAGGAAACATAAATAACGCTTAAAAATGAGGCTGAAGGACCATTAGCAGTTAATTGTCTTCTGCTCTGATAATAGCCACTGAAATCATACTACTCATAAAAAGATATTCAGGTTTTAAACCTCAGGTGAGAGAGGTTTTCATTGTTGTACACCTACCTAAAATGTTCCTTGAGAAAAATTTAGAATTGGTTCACTTCTATTTGCTCAAGTCATAACTGTGTTTCAAAAATAGATTATTTGCTTGTTCCCATTTCTGTTCTTCTGATATGTTTAGATGTAAGTGTGAGAAAAGAAAATAAGGAACTCCGCACAATTATGATAGAACAAAAATTGTATGCCACCCTCCTGTGATATCCCATTATAAACACTGGTTATAATATCAAAATAAAGAGCAGCAAATCTCAATCTCTTTCCGAGGCACCCTCATCTAAACATTTTTGAGAAATGTTGTGAAGACTTTTATCTGTTTCTGTGACAAAGTTATTAATGGGAATGGGAAATAGTAAAAAATGCAGCCCCTTCCCTGCCTGCCTGCATATGATATTACGGGCTGCTGTCAGATGGCACGACTGAGCAATGCTCCCTTGAGAAGTTCTTTCAGCAAGAAACAAAACAGAATGAGAAAAGGCAAGAGCATCATTAAATACTTTGAATGGTGGCCCACATTTGCCTTTTTACTACTGGACACAGTTCCAGGGACATCTGTCAAACAGACTGAGCAGTGCCTTCAGAGTCGCTTCACAGGGACTGCTGGGACAGGGAACGCTGTCTGAATAGGGATGGCAAACAACGCGGTACAGGCAAGCTAAGCATCCGACCCTGCTCTGAGCTTTGCACAGGTGGACGTCTCCCGTGGGCTTCAGGGGTCAGCTGGGACACTGCACATCCATCCCTGTGGCCCAAGACAAGACTCGCATCATGGAGTCGTCGGGAAATGGCCCCGGCAGGACCTTGGGGGGCAGCCAGCATGGCTCCTGCTCAAGCCTGGGTCATCCCTGTCTAAACTGTCCCAGAAAAATGTTCATCAAATCTGCCCTTAAAAACTGGTGGTGGAGAGTCTCTGGGGAATCTCCCAATGCCAAACCACCCTCGTAACTGGAAGGCTTGTCCTGATACCCAACACAAACCTCTCCTGTTGCAATTTAAGTCCATTGCTCTTTTTCCTGTCCCTGTGAACACCCCGGACAATTGATCGCCATCCTATTTATAATAAACATGTATCAGGTGCTTCATCAGTCCCCAGATTAAATAATCCAGGCTAAATAATCCCATCTATTTCAATCTTTCCTCATATGCCATATTTTCTAGATCTCTTTGTTTTTATTTTTGTCCTCCCTGGTTTGTCTGCAACTTTCTCAAAGTCCAGTACCCAACCTGGACAGAAATTTTCACCAATGCTGACTCATTTTCCATGACTTGTTTGCAGCTCCCCTCTTAATATATCACAGTATACCATGAGCATCCCTTGCAGTGATATCATCTTGTTGATTCGTATGCAACCGGTGATCTGCTATATCCCCTAAATCCTTTGGTCTACATATGAGTTCTTTGTCTTTGCATAAGAACCAGTCCATGCCAGTCACTGAGCTGAGCATTTCCACTGAGAAAAGAAATCAACAAATTGGTGGAAAAATCTTTGTCCATGACGGCAAGCCCTCTCCATCAGATGGGCGTCAGCATGCATCCAGGGTGCCCCCACCTTGGTATCTGACATACACAAGGGCCACCTTGCCCTCGACCTGGCTGGTCTGACACTTCATACCAGTTGGTTTTAATGCCCAAGATGTCAGTGATAAGGAGAGTAATGGCTTAAAAAGTTTTAAAAAAAAAATCTGAGAGGCACAGAAGACAGTGGAAAATGGGCCCAGAGCAAGAGACTGTAGCCAGGTAGATGTGAAAACCTTAGCACCACCAGCAGTCATCAGCCAGGATGCTGCAGGACCCTGCAGCGCTGCAACATCCTTCTGAGGGTGCCGCAAGGTGCCGTGCAGTATTAGGTGTGGAAGCACTGGCACACAATTCGCAAGATGAATCCCGAGATTTCAAACAGGCATCCAAAGCATCAAAAACCTGAGCTAGATGGATGTGCCGAATCTGCACATGTGAATCTAAAGGGACTTTCAGTTACTTTTCTGTTGAATCTGCTAATGCCAATGCAAGTTCAGTTTTACTTTCAGTTTGCAATATATCCTGTGTCTGCTAGGCTGGCACTGCTCTTTCCCACGCTTATGGTGGGAATCTTTTATGAATGAAGGCCCTGGGGCAAACATAAGAGTCTGCCTCAGTTCTTTGCAACAGAATAATTGTTCTAGTATTTTTCTGTACTCAAGAAATGAGTCAAAATTAATAGCAGGCATTTTCTGAGGGGTGCCTTGGGTCCAATGAGGGGTGCCTTGAGTCTGAGAGCCCCTGTCCTAGCAGCTCCCCATCGGATACAGAGGGGCAGGGTGCAATGGTTTCTGCTTGCTCCTGCTGCACGGAGGTGTCGGAGCAAGCAGCTTGCTCAGTGCACGAGTGCTGCAGCCCAGGGGAGACTGCGGCATGATACCAGGGGCATCACATGTAAGAAGAGGGTGGCACAGGACCGCTGGGATGGCAGGAGTCTTCCTTCCTGGTCTCTAAAGTCAGGGTTACAAAAAGCGAACTTTGCCCCTGGCAGAGGCTGGCGGTCCTGGCTCTGCGGCGGGCCACGAGAACTCATGCTCTGCCCAATTCAACTGCCCCAACCCCTGCAGACACACAGCATGCGGCTCTTCCTGCCCCTGCGGACACGTGGCATGTGGCTCTACCTGCACCTGCTCCAGGCTGGGTGGATGTCCAGGCTGTCCCTCCCTCCTTGCCATGGCAGTGACCAGTCAGGGGCCCTTCTCAGAGCCCCCCGGGTGGCAGCCCTGGGTCTCTGGTGCAATGGACCCCGAGGGACACTGCGTAACCTCGCAAAGTGCAGTGGAAACTAGTACAAGAAATGGGAGCGTGTGAGGCCCCGAGGTCCCAGCAGGGAAGGTTACCAAGCCCAGAGTATCCCCACTGGCTTCTGCAGAGGTTCAGGCAAGTTGTAAAATTTGCTTTGATTTCAGACATTTATGGTGCAAGTGCTGGGAGCTTTTCTGGTGCAGCAAAAGGACATTTGGAAACAACTTTCTGTTGTTGAGCTCAAAATGGTTTTTATGTAGAAAAAAAAATCCTTTCCAGTTTTTTCTTGTTTTTATCAACCCTGGAGTAATGACAAAAATTGGAGATGTGCTTCACTGCCCCCAGCTCTAGCGGCATAGTGCTAGCTGGCACAGGAGGTATTCAAGCCTGGGTGATAGTTGAGCTGTGCGGATGGACAGGGCAGGCTGTATTTCTGCGGTGTGTGGAGGAGGGTTTGGCAAGGTTCGGACATGCAAGCATGTGCTTTCTGCAGGAGAAGTCTGCGTCAGAGCTGGCAGGTGGGATGCTGTCCTGCATGGCAGGGAGGATGGCGGTGTTGGTCCACGGTGGCCAGGAGGGAGTTCAGGAGCTCTGTGCTGGGCATCTTGGAGGGAAGACTGAGGCCCGGTGTCAGCATACATGCGTGGGGCACATCGAGCCTGTCCCATGCAGTGGCTGCACTGGCTCTTCTCCAGTGCTGAGACAACACACTTTTATTCGTTTTCCTTATCCTTGCAGCACAGGAAATACATGATTAGGCAGCATCACAGGCTAGGCATGGTTGTACCCACTGAATCCTGTATGCAATGTGCACTCCCAGACCGAAGCATACGCCCTCGTGACTGCCCACCACATGCACCTGTCACACATCCTGTCCATCCCTAAGCAGACACGTCTCAAACACACTCCTGATTTTTCTCATGATGCTTCTTCACTTTACTCGGTGGGGAAAAGTCTCCAAGCAAATAATGTTTTTTGGTTGTAAGTTTGTGCAGGTCAGTCCAGAGGGTCCCAGCACTGGCACGTGACTGTCAGTCTGTCAGTGATGCCTAATTAGCCTGAATCTTAAGCCTTACTCTGTGTCTCTTAGTCTTCGTGCAGGTGACACGCTCATTGCACCCAGGGGGAGCTCTGCTCTGGAGACAGACCAGATGAAAACACAACATGGACTTTGGGATTTGCCTTATTCTGTTTTAAGCAGCATATGGTCGTCATTACCTTCATAACTCAAGCCCATGTATGAGCCGTGCCAGCATGCGGCAGGGGGGTTTCTGGTGTAGCGTCTGTCCGCTGTCTGTGACAGGATGTCTTCCTCGGCAGGTGCACCGGCAGCTCCATCCTGCTCTGTCTCGGTAACGCAGGGCCACAGGAAGAATAGTATTTTCCAGAGTAATGGGGTAGAGGAGCACATAAGAGCACCAGAACTGCCTTTGTCTGGGTCAGACCATAGGTCCTTCATGCCCAGTCTCCTCTTTGACACCGCAGCAGAGAGCAGGTGATAAAAGGGAGAACGAATTGGGTCTCACCAGGGATTTCCCCTGTTCCTCTCATTTGCATCCTCCAGCACTTCGGGTCTAGGAAGGCCCGAGTCAGAGGTCGTGCCCCTCCCTCCCGTGTGCAGTAGCTACTGATGCCCCTTTCCTCCAAACACATGTCCAGTCCCTTTGTGAATCTGGCTAAACTATCAGCTTCCACCATGTCCGGTGGCCACGAGTCCCCCGCTCGAATGACATGCTGTGTGAAAAAAACGGCCTTGTGTTCATTTAACCTGCTGCCCACTACAGCCCCTAGTGCTTGAAGGGCTTGTGTGCAAAGGCCTTGATGCCACTGGGAGGGGCAGCAGCAAGACCCCCTGTGCTCACGCTCTGAAGCCAGGGGTTGCTGCTTCTTTTTAAACAATTGTCTCTTCTCCTTCATCGTAAATCCCAGAGCTCGCTGGCATAGGAGCACCAGCAGCTGCTTCATTTAGTGGAGCTTTCTGCTTCATGCTGGGAGGTTTGTTGATGCTTTGGTTTGCATTTGTGCATCCAATAGCATAATGTTTTCGTTCTCCTTCCCTC
Organism: Crocodylus siamensis; assembly: GCF_052110815.1. Taxonomy (NCBI): domain Eukaryota; kingdom Metazoa; phylum Chordata; order Crocodylia; family Crocodylidae; genus Crocodylus; species Crocodylus siamensis. Next base: position 297,134,469 of record NC_143396.1, read on the forward strand.
CTCTGGCATCCCACCCTGAAGTCACAAGCCCACAACTAGAAGCCAAAGAAGGACGAAGGCCCCGATTGCTCTGTGGTTTGCCATTTCTGTCCCACACCGGAGAGGCACCCGGCAGATTTATCTGGGCTGAGCAGACTGTCGAACCTCCTGCCATTGCAGGAGCAGAGAGGATTTGCTCTTCTGCAGAGCATGGACTTACATTTGTTTCCACACCCCTCCATAATGCAGGTCTTTGTCAGGTTTTGGCTGGCTCCAGGGCAAGGCTGGGCCAGCAGCAGTTGCTTGCTAAAAATCTGCCTCTTTTCTGCCCTTGGGGTGGAAATGCTACCCAGCATACTGCTCCTGCACCTGAGCTCAGACCCACTGGCCCCTGATGCTCCTATGAACCCAGTTACACCCCATATGGTCCCAGCAGGAAGACTGAGATTTGTCTTACATATTACTGCTTCCCTGCATCTTGGTATGAAGGGAGAGTTTTAAATGCTTTTGCTCTGGTTGGTTTAAACATGAGAATTATTCCTATTCTAACCATTTTTTTATGGTTCATATATCTAGTATTTGTTCTACAACTGTCTGCTTATATACACATAGTATATATGATATATAAACCCATATAAATACCATTGGCACATAATGGGGCACTGAAATTAATACAGGCTATGTGCTTAGTACTGTTGGATCATTTTTAATCAAAAGTCCAATTTTACTGGTGATGAGAGAGAAATCTTTATTGATGGAGATATAAAATATGAAAAACTGCCTCTCATAAGGGGGCATTAAAAACTAATTCACAGAAAAATCTAGCTTAGAAAATGTATTGCAATAGGGGAAAAAGAGGAGAACCCAAGATGGAAATGTGCGTAGATTTACAGCACACTATAAGGAAAGGCTCTGCTGCCTCCATAAAACAATATGGTACAGTATTTGCTCCTACAGCAGGTCTTAGTGATGTATAGAGCCAAACGAGCAAGTCATTTTTTCAGCACAGATCACCCCTTTCGCTATTTGCACATCACCAGCAATGGGTCGGTGCCTCCCACCTGGCTCCGGGTTTGAGCTGCAGCGGGGGCTGCGGAGGTGACGGGGAGCCCGAGCCAGGGCCTCAAGAAAGGCAAACAGGGCTGGCACGTCCTTATGTTTCAGACCAGGAGACAGTGCAAGGGAGGAATTGCAGCTTCCTCTTTGGAGGGGGTTTTGGTTGCATTACTTATCACTCCTGCAGGCACGTATCCCACAGTTGAGCACTGCCCTTTCTGACTCAGTCACTGCCTGTGTTTCCCATGAAGACCCGGGGGATTATTTCATATGGCAGCACAACATGCAGTGATCCAGTGTCATCACATGACACGTGGCACATGGGTGCCCTACTGCTTGAGCGAGGGTGGTTTCCCATAGCTGTACGGTGACCTACTGCTCTGCGCACACCACCACCAGGAGGGTGTCCGGGAACAACGGACACTATAGAAATGGTTATCCCCTAAAGCTGCTGGTAGCACTAGGAGTGGCCTGGCTGTCATCTCACATGCGGGGCTCATGTAGACGCAGCAATGCCCATTGCTTTCTGGTCCGTCCCAGCTTAGATAATGATGTGTCTCAGAAACGGTGTTTGCACATGTTCTCGTCATCTATTCCTGACTTCCCAGGGGAAGCTCGCATCCTCCCTGTCACAGGTCTGCAACAGCTCTCGGCTGGGAGTGAAACACAAGGGCAATGAGGAAGCTGCATGGCAGGGATAGGTCGGGGCTGGAGTGATGTGAACATGCTCAGGTCTGACTCTCATTAACATGATCTACAGTAAAAATAATAACAACAATGACAACCATAATAGCAATAATAACATTTATACTGGCAGTGCCCCTGCACTAGGCATGCACAAACTCTTTGCCCTGAGAGTTTGCAACAGGAAACAGGACAGTTATAGAGGCCCATGGGATCAGCACGACAACTCTCAGCATGAGAACAGACATCGTGGCACAACTGCTTGCTGCAAGTGCAGTGCTGAGAGGTGTAGAAAACAGGACCTGGTGAGAGATCCCAGGCCGCACAGAGAGGGGCTTGCCAGACAGGCAGGTGAAGCCCCTGGACCCTGGCATCCTCAGTCTCCACAGGGCGCACATGGTACCCCCATCCATGCTGCCCTGCAAATCACCCTGCATGTGAACTGGAACAGCAGCAAAGGGAGCCAGACAGACAAACAAAAAACATAAAGAGCCAGCCAGACACATCCCCCGGGGTGCTAGCTAGTAGACACTGCAAAACGTGTAGCCCGGGTACACCCGGGATGGAGGGCGTGCCCTGTCCCCCAGGGACAGTGGTGTGGTCAGACAGGGTGCTGATGGCCTGGACCTGGCTCTGGAGAGAGAAGAGGGAGCTGCTCTAGTAGCTGGCCCTATTACTATAATAAATACATATACTTAAAATAAAACATGAAATATTTACAATAACGTTTAGCATATGATACTACATATAATATCCCACAATCCACATAAACCAGATAACTTACAGCATATATAATAATTAACACATTAAACAAGATTGTTAAAGTTATAACACGATAAACGCGTATGGGGAATCAACTTATATAACCCAAATAAGTTAATAATAATGTTCTCTTAAACCTACCAAGTAACAATACAAATATACACATTAATGCATTAAAACACATGAACCATGTAAAATCCCTTAAAGGACACCAATAGCTGCTGTAAAGACCATAACACAGCAGTGATCACCAAAGTAGGGAGTGCACTCAGCTCCTTCCTCAGCGCCCCTCCCATTTAGGGGATATGGACACACCCCTCCTGCAACGGAGGTGGAGGCGGCAGACCCTCCTGCCCCGTGCCCGCCTCCCCTGCGGGGCCCACTTCCCCTGCAACTTACGCTTCCTCTCTGGAGAAGTCGAGGCTCGTCCCATGGAGGCCAGTCCCACGAGGGCCCTCGGCTCTCCTCGACGGCCCGGCGCCCCGCACTGGGCACCCAGGGCTCGCTCTCTCTCACGGGATCCAAGCCCTTGCAGGCTCTGGCTCCCCGGTCTTACATCGGGGGCTCGCCCCTTTCCTGAGCCCTGCTCTGGGCACCGGGGCTCTTTAGTTAAAGGTGGAGCCGCACTGTGAGGCTCTGGTAACTCAGCCTAGGACGGGGGCCAACGTGAGCAGCCGCGAGCTGCTCCCAAGGCAGGTTCTCCGTGCGCCGACCTGGGCACCGGGTGAGGCCCGACCAGCCACAGGCCTCTCCCAGGGCCAGCTCTCCATGTGCCGATCTCCACACCGACTACACAGCCGCTTGCCAGGTTCACAGGCACAACTCACCTCGAGCGGCTCCTAGAGCCGGATCCTGGTGGGCCGATTTGCACACCGCTGAAGCTCAGGAGGGGTCCTGAGGACGGCCGTCTCTGGAGCTCCTCTCTCCTCTCTGTCTCTCCCCAGCACGGCGAGCACGCTCCCCTTTTATACTCTCCAGGGGCTCCACCCCCGACGTTCTCCGGACCTGCCTGGCGCAGTTCCGATTCAGGTCCAGCTGCTCCTTGTCCCCTCCCTTCAGAAAAGGGCTGAGCATTGCTTCCCTTGTGCTGCCTCCGGATTGGTGGGTGGGCTCCACCAATCAAACATAGACCCTTGATCCTGGGACTCCACCCAAGCCCTGGAAAGGTAAGCCTGCTACACATGCTCACCTGTAATTTAGTTAGTAGATGGAGACTGACATGTAATCTAACCTTACTGTTTTCTCTCTTCAAGGATTCATCATAGTTTGATCACTCCTCACTAAATCAAGGCATTATTATTCATAACTTCATGTCCATTCTACGGGTCCGTTTCATGTTCTTGTAAGTGTAAACTGCAAGGAATGAGAGTCTATGTTCATCTGAATATTGAATATATGAATACTGTGAGGCTGGTGCCCTGAGCTGCCACAGAATATAGTTAGTGACCTCCTATTGCAAAGACCCTTCCACAAGGCCTGACTTGGTCTATGCAAAATCAATAAAACCCTCTTCTGGAGTGCTTCATTGCATGTAGGGCACCATGTTTGTGCTAACCTACATCCTCACATGGAGGACACAGGAGCTGCAGCACCTCGTAGAAAGACCATGAACATGAACTTTGCCTCCAAAGCCAAGTGCAAGTTATATTTCTAATTATTGCTCCGTGCTTTGTTTCCCAGTGTTGTTTGCTTATGTCTCATACGAACCTAAAAATTGGTTCTTATTCCCTCACTTTGTCAGAAAGTACAAAGCAGCTGGGAAATGTATATTGAACAGGGGGGTGGAGGGAATGCACTAGCATTAAATATTAAATATCTGGTAAATGGTTAGAAAGAAAGTCAGGATTGGGAAACATCATGAACCAACCATATTCATATCAAGATTTGGACAATGACCAACTAGGATGTGACTTAGCCCATCAGTGTCTGTTCTCATTTCAAGTGTGCTAACCTCGCTAGGGTAAGCTGAAGTTTGTGTGTCCATTTAATAGGAAGTGCACACCTTTCTCTGTAAGGCCTTTCCATTTGAACTTTGTCTGGATAGTTCTGACTCCTGGTTTGCAAACAGCATGTGCTACTGCTGCTCCATCCCAGGCTGGTTGGTATAACCACAAGGCTTTATCAGCAGGGTGCTATTCAGGACTTTATGTGACTGCAGCCCAGTTGCTGTTGTCCGCATCAGACAATGTCATTCCTGTTAGCTCCCTGGCTGGCACTGAGAAAGGAGAGAAATAGCTGGTTGCCCCTGGGAAATAAGTGCTGCATTCACCCGCCAAGGTGCTCTCCATCAAAACGGACATATATCCACAGGGCTCTGAGCTGAAGTCTGCATTTGTGACCTGATGCACTGCCTCTCTCGGTTCAGTCCCCTAGGCAGCCAGTCCAATGCCCACCCAAACACAACAACTGGGAAAAAACTAAGCAAAGTCAGAGGACTGGGAGTTATTTTACTGTCAGAACAGGACCTGCGATCACTGCTGACACTCTGCCTTCAGTGGTCTGCAAATGTTTTAAAAATGAAGAGACACAGCTACCTGGCACAATGATAAACCAGAATGAATGGTTGTGATAGCTATCACATTTGGCAAGCTGGCAAAAAGTGGACTCAGTCACATTAATTCTGTTCACTGAGGCTGACGTGCCGTAGCTTGGAAATTAATTTAGAGCAAGCTGCAAGAGGAAAAACCCACTCCTTGTCAGGCACACTAATAGGACATGACACAATGTGTTTAATTGTTCGTGGCCCAGCATCAGGAGTGGGGAAATGCCAGCGAAGGTCAGCAAGACTCTGGTCTAGGACAGAATACAAGACTTCCCACTAAAGGTCTAAGGGAAACGGAGCTGCCGTAACAATTATTGGCCCAGGAGATTGTTCTTCTTGTATTAGCAGCTATGCTCCTCCTGTACATGTCGGGGAAAGAGCCAGCAGCAATGTGCTTCCCTCTTGGCATCTGTCTAGTTATCCAACTGCATCCACTGGCTGTATCAGAAACATCAGGCCATGTGCCCTGGTGCACACCAGTGGTCCAGAGCTGATGCAAACTTGGTTTCTTCTTGGCAAGGCAAAATGTGCAGGTGACATGAACAGGAGCATTTGGCTTTCTTGAGCAAGGGGTGGAGCTCTGTGAAAGGAGGCAGCATGGCGCACCTGACAAGGAAGGAGAAGAGCATCCTCCAACTGATTTGCCAGCCTAGTTTTAGAAGGTTTTAAAATAGACTTGGAGAGGACCAGAGACAAAGGCCCTCAAGTGAGCATTAAAAAATAAGGCTCTAGCATGACTTTGGGGGTCTTTAAGAGGAGGCTGGACAAGCACCTGACTGGGGTCATCTGACCCCAGCACTCTTTCCTGCCCAGGGCAGGAAGTCAGACTTCATGGTCTTTTGAGGTCCCTTCCGACTCTGCAAAAAGTCATAGATTCATAGATGTTGCTGTCCCTCATAACAGTGAAAAAGCAACCCAGGGAAATATGGTTGAGACAACAGCACCGTGTGGCGGGTGCACAGCTAGAAGCCATGCCCAAAGCGTCATCGCCAATGGTTCACTGTCAATTTGCAAGGCAATTTCAAGTGAGGTCCTAGCTTTAGACGTTACAAGAGAGGTCTCTATTGTATCAACCAAATCAGCATTGGGAGGGTTGGATAGTGGGCTGCAGGCACTTCAGAGGACCAGCACAGAATTCAAAATACTCTTGCTATCATGGAACAATGTCTGAAATGAACCAAGCAAAATGCAATACAGAAGAAAAAGGAAGTACTACAATTGGGAAGGGAAAATAAAATGCCCAAATGCAAACTAACAACTCTAACCCCCAGCACCTTTTCTGCCCAGCCAGACTGGATCACAAACTGAACATGCGTCAACAGTGCAATGCTGTTGCAAGGAAGGCAAGTCTCATTCTGGGTTGTGTTAGCAGGCACGTGGGTGTGTCAGATGCTGGAGGTGATCAGTTCACTCGACTCGCCCCGATCAAGTTCCAGAGCATTGTTGAGTGGGGGGCAACGCACTGTAAGAAAGGTGGGTGGAAACTGAATCAATTCAGGCTCAGGCTTTTTGAATGTCTGTCCCTAGCCCTATCGGCTTTTTGCAATCTTTACAGGTTCATCTAATATAGGTTCGTCTAACCTGCAACACTTGAACTGATTTGGAAGTGGATAGACATTCCCTTTTCATTCCAGATATGCAGGCACATGCCTGTAGTGGCTCAGGCTAGAAGCTGGGGGGCGCTAGAGCAGCCGTCCTTTCCCTTCTACAGAGCTGGGGGGGGGGGGGTAGCCAGACCCTAGGAGGAGCTGTGATTAGGGAGGGTTCCCCCCTCCTGAGCAGCCCAGGGAATGTCTATCACCCCAAACTCAGTGTTTATCAACCCATTAAAAAAACAGGGGGACATTTACCAGCTACCTGTTGAGTCTGCCTTTGTCTGGTGTGCCACAGCTCGGAGGTACCAGCACGTGGTCTGCTCGCTTATGCTGAGAGGTGTCTCAGAGGGGTGGGGAATGCCTGCTTAGCCGAAAGTGGGGAGGGAAGAGGAGGGGAGGGGGGGAGCAGACGCCTGCAGAGATGGCTGAGCTGCAGCCAGGGAGCAGAGGGGAGGGACCAGCCCGACTGTGGAGCAGAGAGCTCTGTCCAGCCCAGAGAGCATGCTAGGATGCTGGGGGAGTCTGATTTAACTTAAACCAGCAAAGGGTCTGGGACAGACATTGCATAAACTGGTTTGGCCCAAATCCATTAAGTCTGATGCTACATTCAACCAGGTTTATCTCAAATCAGTTTCAGCCATTTTCAAACTGGTTTATGCACAGTGAACATCTGTTCTGTTACATGTTTAAACCAGTTTCTGATCACTCGAACTGGTTTATGTGTAATGTCTGTCCCTAGCCGAGGAGAGCAACAAGAATGGTTAGATATTTGGAAAGATTTGGGTTCTGAGGAACAGCTGAAGAAACTGGGTTTGTTTAATCTAGGAAAGTAAAGACCCCCGGGGTAGGGGGTGAGAGGGCTTGGAGGTGTTATGAGAGTCTCACCATAGAGAAGAGGTAGCTGTAGCATTTTCAGCCTCCCACAGTCACCACTGCAGGCCTGGGACAAGATTACCACGGGTGCAGTCCTCCCACAGTCGCCGTCTGTCTTCTGCTGCAGGCTACGCTCACACCCATCCCTTGAACAAGGACGGCTGCATCCTGCCACCGAGCCCTGTGCTCTGCCTGCCTCTGCATGGAGGAACCGACACAGCTGCCAGGACCAGGGTCCACTACTGCCTGCAGCAGCTGAGCAATGCAGCATCTGGTTTGGATCCGTGAGGGTGATGGCACAGACCACTGGGAGCCCCTGGGGGAGAGCGCCAAGGCATGGGCCAACTTTTGCACAGCCAGCCACAGATTGTGAGTGCCTTGGTTTCTCAGTGCCAGCCTCAGAAAGCTCCCCAAGAGGGCATGCTGGATCCCGGGGGCTCCGAGTCATTGCCCAGATGTGAAAATGTTGGCTGGAGCTTCGAAGCCTCTTAGGAGCTCACGACCCCCGAGTCTTGCACTCCTCCACTGCCTCTCCATGTCTCAGAGCCATCCTCCACAGCTAATCAGGTCGTCTCAGTCCTTTGTAAACCAGGGTAAATCTGGGTGTAGCCAAGGGTCACATCGGACGTTGATTCTCATCTGCGCACAGGGGTCTTAGAAGATCCTGGTGAGGCAGCTGAGCTGCCCAAGGGATATAAATCCCACTATTTATCTCCTTCTGCACTGAATAGACCCCAAGGAAAAGCCTGGAAACAATGATCTCCTGCTGTCTTCAGTGCATCTGTCTCCACAGTCTATGAGCCAGAGGAAGGCAGAGTAAACATGACAGCTTCTTTGGGGAGACAGGGTTGACCATGATATAGGGATTTCAAACAAGTTGCAAGACAGCTGGTTTTCTCCTTTTCTGGCCCAGCCCCTCTGCCTGAAGTGACACATGGGTAAGACAGAGAAACAGCCACTGCTCAATCCAGAATAACGAGTGGGGGTCATCAAATGCAAGCGGACAGCATGCTGTCACCGAAGGCAGGAAGGATGGGAAGCAAGGGGGGCAGGGCCTGGGAGGGCCCTGTTGCCGTTAAACATCTGTCTGTGGTGCGTCAAGGAGTCTGCACTGCGACACATGCAGGGTTTTGTCGTCTTCTACTTTTTAGACCAACACAGCTAGAAGCTATATCCTTGAAACGTGGAAGATAACGTAATTAGCCATTTGGAAATGTAAACTGCATCGCTAAACAGGAAATCAGCAAAATTCAACTCCCTGCCTGATATCTGACACCTTCAGGGAAGAAGCCTGCTGGAGCTTTGCCTCTGCCTAATCTGCATATATAGAGCAACATTTTCACAAATGGACTTTGAAACCCAGGGGAACCCGACCATCCTTTACCTCCCAAGTGCAAGATGAAGTTTCTTTTCTACCTGGGAGAACTTTTACAGTCTTCAAATTCTCCTCTGCCTGAAGAAGGGTGTTTGGACCTGAAAGCTTGCAAAGAAAGACTTTTTTTTTTTCCTGCTATTTAGTTACTCTAATAAAAGATACCGCCTCTAGCACAAGAGTTTTGTCTGCTTCTGCTTTTCAGATCAATACGGCTACAAGTTATATCCCTGTAGCAGTAGCTCAAGATATCCTTGAACAAGCACTGGGGAAGGTGGCTGGATGGTCAGTGCACACACAGACCGCTGCTTGGGGAAAGGCCTGCAAGGATGCTCAGTGCAAGTCTGTGCCATTCTCTCACCACAGTCCTGCATGCTAAGGGAAGTCACTCAGGGGAAAAGTGCAAAACAGAAGGAACGTACAAGTGTGACATATCTGCCGTACATCAACTTACACTAGCCGGCGCCTATGTTGGTTGTGGCTTGAGACCAACTATTTCCACACGTCATCCCCAGCCTAGCTTCTCTTCAGCAAATATATTCAGTTCATCAACATAGATCTAGATAAAAAATTGGTTTGTTTCCAATTTGATTGCCGATGCCTTCTTCCTTTCATATATGTTTTTCAGCAGAGGGCCCAGGAGTGCAAAAATCAAAGCAATCAATAACTTTCAGAAAAGACATTTTAAAAATAATAGTCAAACAGCACTTCCTGTTCTGGGGAAGCACAGCTCTTGCAGGAGTTGTTTCAAAGGACAAAAGAAGGCAACCGTGCAGAAAAGCACCTGCAGAGTCTGGAAGGAAGATGGGAACCACAATGTCCATCCTAACAGCAGGTGCCCAGTGGCTCCCACAAAGCGTGCAGCTAGCTTGTTTGCTTGCTTGTTTCTGCACCTACACTTTGCTAAAGCAGTTCAACCGCTATGTGCTCAAGCTTGGAAATGAAGCACAGTTATCCCTCAAAAACTTCTGTACTTCTCCAAGGGCTGTCGCAGGCATGTTAAGTAGCAGCCTAGGAGCAGGAAGGTATTAGAGGCCCATCTCACCTGCTGTGGTCACTGCCACAGGAAGATGTGGATCTGCTAATATCACCTGATGTAAGCGAGTGATCGTATCACGGGCAGTCACCCGAACTGGGTGTCAGTCTGAGTCTGAGGTCTCGGGCCAAAGGCTGATACGAGGTCATGGTCAGGACAAGGAATTGATCCAGGCTGGAGATCCAAGACAGGACCGGGAGCAAGGAATAAGCACGGAGGGCCCAGGAGTCAAGAGCCAGAGGTGCAGGGTCAGGTGCTCAAACAGGTCTCTGCTGTCTCGTCTGAGCTTGCGTCAGCCTTGCCGGTGAGGCCCCTCTGTGAGGGATGACCACCCCCGGCCGGAGCCTGGCACCAGGGCAGCTGCAGCTGGGCCTTGGCTTATTACGCCCGGGGCAGGAAACGTTCCCAGGATGTAACCTCGGGGCAGAGCCTTATGGCTTGACCAGACTGCACAGGTTTGTGCCCAAGCACATGGCTGGGGCTGGGGGCTTATCAGGGCGAAGCTGCTGAGGAAGGGGAGGACGCAAAACCATTTCCTCTGAGTGCTTTTTCTGACCATGGAAGAGGAGAACTGGGTATTACCACAACCCTTCTTCGAGCCCCCTAACAGAGGTTTGGGGTTTGTCTTCTTGCAAAGTCCTGCCTGCCAAACTTTGTCGACCCTGGGGGCCAGAGCCAGAGTGCCCCCACCACCATGGTCACAGGCGCAGCCCCTCTCGAGCATCCCTCAAAGCAGAGGTTCAATAAAAGGTGTGCCCTGAGCTCCATTAGCTCTGAGCCCAGGCCCTTGGACCACAGCTGGGGGTCCAGGCTGGCCCATAGTAAATGCATGCATCTCTTCAGCCCCTCCGCCAACAAACCCTGCTCCCCTTTGGGGGCCTCCCATTTAGGGGTCAGGATCCGTCCCATAGTAAATCCCATGACTCTGCAAAAAGGGCAGCAGAGCAGGGGTCTGTAACCAAACCAGCCAGCGTTTCTTAGCCAGCTTGAACCCAGTAGGCAGAGCCCTGCCATGGTTGTGGCCATGCCGCTGGGAGCAGGTAGCTCAATATGCCGGTTCTCCTGGCAGCGTCTCTCTGCTCCTCTGCCTCCTGGCACTGGGCTGCAACCAAACATACGACCCAGTTTCTTCAGTACCCGGTGGGTCATTTTATACCAGCCCAGGTGCGTGTGTGCTGCTTACCAGTGCTCACCTGCCGCAGCCCAGAGCAGAGCTCACCCCTTCAGTCCGGCGGCTGGCAGCACACAAGGACGTGGAGAATCTGCATCTCGCAGACTGCTCGAAGACCCCCCACACCTGTCCCTGTCCCTCCAAACTCTCTGCATCACCCCGTCTCCAGCACCTCTCTTAGCCAGCAATGCAAATACTCCAGGCTGCTCTCAGGCCTCTCTCCCCTCGCCCCCAGCAAACCATTTGCCCAGTGCATGCCTCTGTGCGGTTTGGGATGACAGCAGCTACCCAGGGACACTATGCACATGCTGCTCTGGACATGACCGGCCTCTGCCCCTCACACAGCATCCCTTGGGCCCTGCCACTTGATTCACCAGGTCCCTGGTGCCTCAGGTGCAGAGCAGCCCATGTGCCCACCTGTTGGCAGGGATCACGTCAGGGCCCCTTTGGGCTGAAGCAGAGACTGGCAGCTTGCCCCAGGGGCTGCCCAGCATGGAAAGGAGCTTAAATATCAATGTGTCCTAATGATCAAATGTTCATTGCTTATTTATTTGTGTAATCACTAGTATGAAATGTTATCTGTGCCCTGGAGAAGTGACTGATGAGCCTGTGCCCATTTCCGAGACCCAGGGAGCCGAGCTGTCCACGGGGGAGTTAGTGGAGGGTCTGGCATGGACCAGCTTCAGCCCATGGCAATCGCACGGAGAACCAGTAGGTGATGAAAGCTGAACTTCATACAAAAATCATTTGCGACTGCTGAACCATGAACTAAGGGCCTTGGTGAGGACAGGAAAGGTGGCCAAGTGCCTCAGGCACCGGTATGGGACCCAGGAGACCTGGGTCCAGAGCCTGTGTCCGGAGGGTGAAATCCTCCTGTACAGTAAAAGGAGCTGAGACATGTCTGTGATGTTGGACATGCAGAAGACACTCTTTGCCCAGATGACAAGCAGTTAGCAGAAAGTGTGTGCAGGTCATGTCATCAGGGAAGACGTCCCTGCTGCTTGCACAGGGACCGGGGCAGCAGCTTCCCTCCCAGCAAAGCCCTTCCCAGGTTGGAGGGCAGAAGACAGTCCTGGCGTGTTGCACTGCCCAACGTGGTCACGGCCTGCCCGATCCCTGAGAAGTGATCAGAAACTGGTCTGTACCCATAACAGACCTGAAATTCAGCACATGCAGAACAGGCTCTGCCATCTTTAAGCCAGTCTAAGATTTCCCCCCACACCAAAGGGCAACTGCGTGTTCTGTTCGCTACCGATCTCAACTACACCATTTACAGAAAACCGCGTGCCCTGGATCGAGTCCTTCCACCTCCCGCTTTGTGAATATCTGTACCTAGCCAAAGCGCCCAGATCTGTGGCCTAGAGGCAAGAAATGTCAGACTGGCTTCACTGGAAGGGAGCCGATGCTCTCAAGGATGGTGTGCTTGGTATTTGTTTTTGCTTAGGGTCTGTTTGAAGCAGAATAATCTGATACCTTAAATATTTATTACCCTCCCATTCTGTCCCCCATCTTACTGGGAAATGAGCAGTGCAAGCAGTTAGTGACAAACTCTTTGAGCTGGGTGCTGGTCTGGAAGGGAGCTGCCCCCGGAGGCAGGGCACAGGCACGCATGTACCACCGGTACGTGTTTTGCCTGCACATTGGTAGAGTCTAATCTGCCGTGGAACCAGGCTGCAGATGTGGCTAATGCCACTTTGCACCGTTTGCTCCTTTCTGTGATGGTGCAGAGGTTTTGGTTGACATCACCCAGGGATTCACTCTTTGCATCAACCTCTTTCATTAGATCTTCCCGTTGCTATGCAGAGCGCATTTGTCCCTGTTACAACTCGGAAATTAGACTTTATAGTTTACCAGAATATAGAGGCACTAATGCATTCAGCATTTTGATGAGCCATTTCCATGGAAATGGGTATTTTATACTTATGAGTTCTCTCATGGCGGATGTCCAGAGAGGCCACTCGTTCCCTTTGACACAGACCAAATGCACAGCCTGGGGCTTGGTGTTTCTACTTTAACTGGTCCCAAGCCAAGCTGCTCACTTTCCCTGAGACCACAGGTGTGGCACGCATGTGATACCTGCTCTGACAGGGCTGGCAGAGAGACGCGTGGCATTCCTCATTAAACCTAAAGAAATATCAGCCAGGCTTTGCCCAGAGGACACTCCAGGCTGACCCCTTCTCCCGTGCCCTGCTCTCCCTGCCCCTCCATCTCTGCCAGTGCCGTGGTGGCAGCCTCCAGCCCTCCCTGCCCAGGCTACCCCTGGCCCGGGAATCGAGCGCCTCTAAAACAGAGCTGCCCCCCAAATCTCCCTAAAGCCAGGCCCAGCCTTCAGACAGGATGTGGTTCCTTCTGTATCCCAGGCTGCTCCCTTTCCACTCACACCTAGCAAGCCTCAGCCCTTCTTCACTCCCCTCCACACCTGGTTGGACATGTCTTCATGTGCACATTTAATGCATATAAACCCAATTTAAGGAGCATTAAGGGTGTGTGTCTACATCTGCACACCCTTAATGTGCCTTAAAAATTGTGATTTAAGGTTATTCAAGCCTAAATTTAATACCTACATAAAACAGGTATTAAATTTATGTGCAAATAGCTAAATCACACCAGCGAATGTGTAGACATGCTAATGTGCATTAACGCCATTTGTGTTCATTGATTTAGGACTAACTTTAGTCCCAAGTCAGTCCACACACCTGCATTAATGTGTGTTAGTGAGCGCACATGTAGACATGTGCTTTTACACGCGCCTAAACTTAATGTGCATTATCTTAATGCACATTAGGATGATTTAGACACATGTGGACACGCCCATAGTGCCTGTGGGTTCAGGGCACTGAAGCTGACCAGGCACATGAGCTCTTGCTAACCCTTCATGACCAGCACAGGCCTTGCCCACCCCATGACCTGGATGTGAAAGGAGAAGGACACAGGAGTCACAGACGGATCAGCCTGACTTCCATGCTTGGGACGTGACCGGAGCAAAGTGTCTTGCATTTGGTCTGTAAACCCCTCGGGGAGGCAGGGCTGAGCCCCTGCAGCCAGTGTGGATTTGCTAAGATCAAGCCATGCCAAACCACCTTCATCTCCTTCCTCAGCAGGTAACCAGTTTGTTGGATGAGGGGAATGCAGTGGACGTAACATACCTGGATTTACTAAGGCTGTTGGCACAGTCCCACATGACAGTCTCATCTGCAAACTGGGAGAAATGCAGGCGAGAAACAGCTACTGTCAGGTGGGTGCATCGCTGGTTGAATAACGACAAGAGAAGAGTAACTAACCATGGATCAAAGTCAGAACACCAGGAGGTCTCCCGCAGAATTTCACAGGGGTCTGTTCTGCGGCCAGGGCTGCTTAACATCTTTATTAATGACTTGGGTGCACGAGTAGGGAGCTTCCCAATCAAGGCTGTAGCTGAGATACAACTAGAAGGATGTGCAAATACTTTGGGGCAAAGGAGTAGAATTCAAAAGGATTTTAATGAATTGAAAAACTGGGCAACAGATCTAAACACAGGTAAATAGGAGGTGCTACATCCAGGGAAGAAAAAACAAATGCACAGATGCAGAATGGGAGAAAACCAGCTAGTCAGTGAAGTCATTGAAAGAGACTGGAGGGTTACCCTGGATCATACGCTGATCATGAATCATCAGTGAGAGGCTGTTGTAAAAAAACAAATGTAATTTGGGGCAGCATGAACACAAATATTGTCTGGGAGACATGGGAGGTGACAGCACCCCACTGACTGGCTCTGGTTAGCCCCAGCTAGAGTATTGCCTGTGGTGCTGGGCTCCAGGAGTTAAAGAGGATGTGGAGAAACCAGAGAGATCCCAGAGACAAGCATCAAAGATGATAAATGAGATGTAGTGCAACCCTGCGAGGAAAGGTTGAAGGAATAGGTGCGATCAATCTAGAGAAACCGCGGTTAAAGGGGCACGTGGCGGCCATTTCCAAACATTTGAGAGACTGCCATAAAGAAGAGGGGAAACAAGTGTTGTCTCTGCCTCCAGGGCAAGGCAACAGGGGAAGCTGGCCCTGCAGCGCCCCATGAAACGCTGAGCTGCAGCTGCAGGCAGAGGGTCCAGGGTCTACACCAGGACCTCCAGCCCTGTAACCACGCTGTGAATGTGGCTGTCGGTGCACTCTCCTGTGCAAAGGTTGCTATGCTCAGAGAAGCCACTGTGTTTGTCTTAGAGCTGGGCCGAGGCTGAATTTCCATCATGACAGTCTGGCCCAGGGCTGGGGCAAGTTATGGTACCATGCTGGGCTGCCGTGGACCGTGCCCACCCATTCCCACAGGCAGCCCCTGCCCGCAGTCAGGAGTTAACCCAGGCCTTGCTGCTCCCCGGCATGGGAACCCAACGGAGCTGCAAGCGGTGGAAGGCAGAGCTCCCTGCTCCTTGTACAGGAGCACAGCGAGCCCTGGCTGGCCTCGTGCACCCGAGCACTACTGTCGCTTACCCGTCGAGCCGCACACGGTACTTCAGTTGCCTCACGTGGCGTTTGTCTGTGTTCTGACTGCATGCATAAGACTGCTTTCTGCACAGCCTTCCACAGCATATATACACACATATATATACACACACACTCATATACACACACACACACTCATATATATACTCTGCTTTGGTTACTCTGTGAGGTACAAATCTACCCTGCATCGCATAAATGATAATAGACAGTTACTCTGCACTCAAGGGAGCATACCGGGCTCTGTCAAAGGATGCAGCGAGTGGTTCATTGTAGCGGTACAAGCAGTGAGCTGAGCTCTGGCAATGGTAATGAAGGCTACCAAGGACAGTGTTAGGCTTATTCTGCGTGGTGGCTGGCTGTGAGCTGGTGGGTGTTTCCCTGCGGGTCAGGATTGTGTACGTGGAGATGCTGCTTCTTGGTACAGTGGCTATCCCAGGACTCTGGAGTGGGAGCTCACCTGAAGTGGAGGAGAGCTGCCCCTGCCATGTCTTCTCCATGTATGAGTCTACTCGACCGGCAGGGCGTCGGGGTAAGCTGGGGAAGGGAGATTGTTCTCCAGCTAAAGTTTGGGCCCAGTCAAGCTGAGCACATGCACTTCTGGCCCTCTTCCAGTTCATTCAGAGCAGGGCCACAGGTGCCTGCTCTCCGGGTCTGGGCAGGGGATCCCATAAGGATGGAGATGCCCCGGGGCCTCTATATCCCGGGAAGAGAGGGTGCAGAGTATGGGTACAGCGGGTATGTCCCTGTAGTCAGCATGTCCTACTGCCTCCTTCCAGCCGGTGTCAGGCACCCATGGCCTAGCAGGGAGCCCGGGCTCCTTGGCATGGCAGCACCAGCACCTAAGCCCCTTATCGGATGTCGGCCTTATGTGCATGGGACCATGGGGCCCGAGCGTCAGTGGTTCCGGTCTGCTGATATCACAGGCACCTCATCATATAACTGCATGAGTTTATGAAGGGGATTATATCTTAGAAGTAGTCGGCTTTGTGCTCCCTCTACACTGAGGGGAGACTGGGCAGGAGGCCCGCTGCTCTAACCGCTAGGGACGATCGCACTTGCAGCCTGGACGTGCTGGTGGCCGGTGTCCATCCGTTGTTCCTGTGCTGTGTCCTGTGGCTCGCTGGTGCCACCTCCCCCGCTCTATCAATAGCTAGCAATCCTATTCCCTCCAAGCCCTCATTTTGCTGGGCTAGACCAGTTCTGCCCTTCCAGGCTCCTCTTCTCCGCTGGGCTCCTGTCTCCTGAACATCCCGACTTTTATCGACTTGTTAAAAACGGTTGCAATGGGGCCTGCCAGTGAGAAATTGAGGGAGAAGGAGGGTTATCTTATCCCCCAGACTTGATCTATGTCCCCTCTCAGTTGTGATTTCCACCCTCAGTCCCATTATCCATCTTTCCTTTATCCACAAGTTCAACATCTTCCTTCCTGGAGACTCAGGTAAAAGCAATCATTGCGTTTTTGGCCCAGTCTCCCCTGTACAGTGGCCCCACTTCTGTCCTTGTTTTCTGATCACTGCTGGTGGGGCTGCAGATCCTTTTGCTGATCATTTGAATGTCCTTTGCAAGGTATGACACTGCTTGGCCTCATTTTACCTCTGTACTTCATAACCTTCCTGTGCTGACCTGTGCTTTTCCATTCCTTGCAGACCCCCCTGTATTCACCCTGCTTGCTCTGGAACAGGGTTTCCCTTGCTTGCAATGCAGTCTTGATAGTTGTATCACCAGGTCTGCTCCACATTCAGGGCCCTGAGGCCTCCAGTCCTGCTGACTTGATTAATTCAGTCTATCAAAGTTTGCCCTTTTAAAATTGAGAAACTTTAACTACAAGCCTCCTCAGGTTTGGGTTGTATCCCATGCCCTCACATTGAATTTATACTGATTCAATACACGATCACTCAACCCCGGCTATTTTCTGTGGCCAGCCTTGCTGCCCACCGTGCGCCACATGTTAAGCATGTGCCAGGGTATCCAGGTTCACTCCAGGAGGTACTGGAAAGTCTGACAGTAGAGCTGAAAGTGGAGCGTGCTCTGTGGTTGTGATGCTTGGATTGCTCATGTGTCCGACACAAGCCGGGTTGTACCGATTTAAAGGACCGGCTTGCTCTCTGAGCATGTCTGTTGATGCCGTAACACGGTCTGGCTCATTCCTTTGCACCCTGCACTGCCTCACCCGCTCAATTACTTCTGGGTTATACCAGAACATAATGCCCGGACTCGTGCAGCCTCGCTGTGGGTTGACATCAGTGCAGCTGAGCTCAGAGCGTGGCAGTGCCTGGATTTCCTACCACAGCTCGCAAGGACACTGCTTCTCTTTGCAGTCGTTTAAAGCAGAACAGCGCAGTGCTCAGGTTGCCAGAACCTGCAGGGATGTCGGGGTTTTATTCTGGACCCTGATAAATCCTGTTTTATCACTGGCTGCCAATGCATCCGTCAGGTTTGCTCAGGGTAAGATTAATACAATCCTCTGTCTCCATTCTGAATCGCTCTCGTTATCCTCCACTGAAGCAGCCTGGCTGAAAGGAAACTCCATTCATGTTTCCTTGCAGCTGCTTTTTGCCTTCTGTTTTAGCCAAAGCATTGCAGAAACTCAAGCTTTGTCTCTTCCATCAGGGTGGCGATGAGGTTTATTAGTCCGCACGCCCAAGGGTTGGGAGTCCAGGGCACTCTTCGGTCCATGCAGGGCCTGGCTCCTCAGCAAGCATCTCCTGCTCAAGGTGCGGGGGTGCTGGGAGAGTGCTTCACGTTGGAGGAAATGACACTGTTTGTCCACAGGAGCTTGGCTGAGCTTGCTTGGCACAAGCTGCTCCATGTCCTGGCAATGCAATCCTGTGCATGCTCCCTTGCCTGTCGGGGAACTGACACGGCTCCCTCGTGCAAAGGGAGATGGCACTGGGGATGTGCAGGAGTGAATCCCGCAGCCTTGATCCCTCTCTCTGACCTGAGATGTGCGGCTGATCACGGTGGCTGTGCGGACACAATAGACTTTACTCCCTGCCGAGTGCCTGGCTTGGTTGCAGCACTGCACTCTGATTAAAACCTCAGCACTAAGCAGCGTGAACCGAGTACTCAGCAAATGAGCCAAGGCCCAGCTCAGAGATTCCCCGTTTGCCAGGAGGGAATCATCACCTCGCTGGGATGTTTCCTGTGGGATTCTGCAATAATCTGGACATAATTAACTGTACAGAGCCATCAGGATTGTTCAATGAGCTAATCTTACTCAACCAAATTGTGTTTTAATATCATTACAAGCTGAGTTATCCTCATACAGAGGAAGAATGAAGGCCAATGCTACAGAAACAGTGCTGAACAGGATTTGGAGGTCATCAGGCATGTGCAGCCCCATGCAGCCTCCCAAGGTGATGACATGGAGCAACAGGACGAAGGTCATCCCCGGGCGTATGAGCAGTGGGTGCAGTGGGCACTACCCTGCATACGGCATCGGTGAGACTGATCCCTGTTCTGGTGTCCGTGTTTACAAAAGGATGTTGAAAAAACCGAAAGTGCTTCTGGGAAAAGCCACACAAAGTCCTGTTCAGGCCAGAAAAAAACCCTTGTAATGAGAGACTGAAAAGGTTTGATCTGTTTAGCTCCTCTGAGCTGAGTGGTGATTTGAGTCTGCTGTGAAAGTATCTGTTAAAGAAAGAAAGAAAGAAAGAAACACATACTTAGGGGTCATTAATCCTGTCAAGAGAGGCATGACCAACCTGACGCCTGGAAGCTGAAGCAATACAAGCAAGACATATTTTAAACAGAAAAAACAAACAAACTCCTTGCAGAAGCAGTGGGTCTCTCTGGGTATCTGCAGATTTAGTCTGTCTGGAGCATGTTCCTGAGACTTCTCTGCCCTGTGCGGGGCTGGACACTTGCCGCATCAGTCAGTAAGCGTGCCAAATCTCGCACCCACCCGCACACTGCTCTTCCTGTGTCTCGCCCCCTGCAGAGGTGCAAATGTGACCTGGAAAGGGAGATCATGTCCCGTTGTGCCTTGTTTGCTCCTTCGTGATGGATAAAGCAGCTGAGAAATTCTTGCTGCTTATTTCTCACATTACGAATTCAGGCCTCGTGTCCGCAGACTCCGTTATGAATGGAGCGGCAGCGGCAGTGTGATGCCGGAGGGTGACAGCTGAGGGGTTTTTGGATGAACAGCTTCACGCTCATTGTGCGATTCATAGCACCCTTTTCTTTGGTGCCAAAGCCCGTACAGAAGCACTTGTTGAAAGGATTAAAGGTTCAAGACACCCTGCCCCCTCCGGGGACACTGCTCTGTGCTGGCCACCACCGCCTCCACGGGTTCCCCAACAGGAGCAGATCTGACACCCCTGATTACAACAGGGGGGAAAGCAAGAGGAAACCACAACCACAGTTACTTGCTATGCACCTTGCTGGCTTTTCAGCAGCAAAAACAGCCAAAATCCAATACTGAATCCCCTCCTTGGGGGTCCCTTCATTTGCAGTGGAGCCTCTGAGTGGTGCTAACTGTTCCCAAATGCCACCTGTGCTCCCAGAGATGGGGAAGGTGATTAGGTCGTGCCATGATGTGGGTTCCTGTTAGCCACAGTTATTGTTGGAGCAGGCGTTCACACGTGTCCCCTGAAGTCTCCCAAACAAAGCAGCAGACTCCATGCTGACATGATGGAGAACCTGAGAGGTTTTAGATTATCACTAATTCCCCTCCAGTTTTGCGCTTTGTGACTGCAGGCTAAGGCTTTGTGCACGCCGTCAGTGTGGCGCTGGAGCAGCAATGTGTCAGGGCAACAGAAGTTCCCATCTCTTGCATATTTCCAGTCCAAAGCATGCCCCGCAGGAGAAGTGCTAAAGAGGTGCATGTGAGCAGGGGAAGGAGTGCAGCGAGAATTAGCAGCACCTGGTCCCTCCCTGCAGGCGCGTCAGTCCAGAGGAACGAGAAGTGAGAAAGCACTGCCCGAGAGCATGGTCTGGAGGCCCAGCATCACTGCCGGTTGTGCCTGGCAGAGCCCATCAATCATTCTTCTAACAATCCCCCTTGGGAGCGGCTGCTCTTGTGCTGTGCTGCTTGCATTTGTCTCTGCTAAAATAGACTCCTTTCTGTAAGGGCTTAGGCCAAAAACGTATGAGGTGTCACTGCAGTGACTGCTGCTGCTTTGGATGGGGCTTGACTCGCAGAAGGGAAGAAATAGGCACCAGGCATTCCCTGCACCTGGAAAGGTTTGTCTCTCCTCACAGATGAATGGGGAAATGCCCATTTCTTCCTTTATTGGTATTTTCACCTCTTTTCTGGGAACAAATGGCTAAGGGACAGGTAACAATCAGAGCAAATTCATCTGACCCTTGCAGATTCTCCTGGACGACAGCGTTCACTCTTGTGCAGGGGTGCCAGGGCATGTCTATAGGGCACGGATCTGCTCTGTGCTGCGGCACTGTCCTGCTCTGCCTGCTCCCTCACTGCTGGAAGTAGCATAGCAGTGCAAATCCCCCGTCTGTGCCCATGAGCCCAATAATGGCACATGTGTGTGACTAAACCACCCAGGTCCCTAGGAACATACCCTGACAGCATCAGGGAATCTGCTCCAGCAGGAAATCAACCTGCAAAGGCCAAGACATCTGTCACCGATCTGCTGATGTCTGTTGACAGCAAATCCATGGTACAGACTACAAGTGCAAGAAGCGAAACATACTTGTCATTCCTATGGAGGAAGGCTACAATTTCTCTTCCTTCACCTGTCACAGGCCAGCTGGGCACTGTGAGTATATTAATTTAGCCACTGGGCTGTTTGGTTTGGGATTGAGGGCTCAGAGTTGGGAGTAAAGCAATGGCAAGTTTATTATAAATTACACACACACACAACAGTTAACAGAAAGATAAATGCAATAAGCAGATGATGCAGTATTAAAGAGCTAATAGTAAATAATTACAACAGATAATAACAACAGATAAATAGATCAATCAGTTGCAGGCCAACTGGGCACTGCGAGGGTATCAGCCCCTGCGCTGTTTAAAACAACAAATAGACAGACATGGGTTGGCAACTTATCGATAGTCCCTCAATGCCAGGTGCATGCCAGGTGATTCCAGCAAAACCAGGCGTCCCCGATCAACACTGTCAGACGGATTATCGGGGAAGGTCCCTTGATCAGTATCTGATCCTCACTCACACCGGGGGGCTGGGGGCTGGGCGTGGAACAGCAATGACCGTTCTGTTCCCTCTTTTCTGCTGGTCATCTGACGCACGTGCTTTTTATACCTAGTCTTATGCTAATCTGTTGGCTTTAGAGCCACTCATAATTTTGCCCTATAGCTATTACCCTATGGGATTAAAGGTGTTAAATTTATTATAAAAGGTTACTACCCAAACTTGGGTTTATCCAATAAACAAATTACAAGGCAGCGTCTTCAGGTTTGAAATTAACATTACTCCGCCTAAATCCAAGCCCTTTAGATCTCTCTGACTATGCTTTTTTGAGATGTACTTTCCTGGAATGTGCTGGGTAGGACAGGGAGTTGAATCCAGTTTTTATCATCATCAAGAATAAATTCTGAGCAAGAAAGAACCGTAGGTCAGCTAAATCTTACAGCTATAGCTTTGTCTTTGAAGCCTAGTCAGTGTGAGGGAGTGGGGCCTAGGAGCGGCCGTGTACTCCCTAGCGCCCCCTACTGTCACATAAGGTGGACTCAGCACCCTCGGATTCTCGCCCACCATGACTTTGATCTAAAATGAGTTTTTGATGGGAGGCTGCCTTTATCCCCCGGTGGACGGTGCGTATGGTCCTGCCCCTACTCCAAAATGGGGTACCTCTATGTGCCCCCACCTTAAGGGGCTATGCATGCCTCCAAACCTCCCCTTTAGCATGCCCCAAGCCTCACAGCTGTTCTGTGGGACGTCGTACGGTCCCCTGACCCATCTGGTGCTCTCCCTCTGGCACCCTGGGCTCGTCACCCGCCTGGCGCCCCTGGGCCGGGCTCCTACCCACCAGCCTGTTACCAGTGCCCCCGGGCCTGTCTTGCTGCTGTCCGGCTACTACCAGCACCCCTGGGCCTGGCTTGTCGCTGCTGCCCTGTTACCGGCGCCCCTGGGCCTGGCTCAACATCGCCACCCTGTTACCGGTGCCCCCCTGGGCCTGGCTCGTAACTGTGCCACACCTCAGCCTGTTGCCCCACTCTGGGGCCTATTGCCCACCTCTGGGCTTCTCCGCCCCTCTCCGGGCCTCTGCCACGCCTCTAGTGCCTCTCACCCCTCTCGGGTTTCTGCCACGCTCTCCGCGGCCATTGCCCTCCTTCTGGGCCTATACCACGCTCCTTGCGCTTGGGGCTCCGGTAGCCCCTTGCCCCTTCTCTGGGTCCTTTGCCCCACTGGGCAAAAACACCACCCTTACGGGCTGGGGTCTGAAACCCCGCAGACCACCTCTCTGGCACAACACCGTGCCTCGCCGGTGCCAACACCGTGCCTCTCCGGCGCAAACAATAGTGCCCCACTGGCACCGCGCCCCTACTGGGCACCGGGAACCCCCAAGCTGCTGGGGAGCCCCCCTGAGGCCTCCTCACTCCCCTACAGCCTCACCCGGTCCTCCCGTGTAAACTGTAACCGAAACTCAAGCCACCTGGCTACAACGTAAACACAGAGCCTCCTTGCTCAAGGCAAACACCAATCCCCTCTAGGGCTTGCAATCATACCTTCCCTTTAGGGTGTTCTCATCCCTGGCATCATCACAGCCAGTCAGCCCAGCCAGGCTGCAACCACCAACTCAGGCTGCTCAGCTCCACTGCAGAGCTCCTGCTCCTGCAGCATCCAGAAGGGAACTGCTACTGGGCCCAGGCCTGAGCTGTTATAAAGGCCTGGCCCTGCCCCCTTCCGGTCACCTGACCGGCTGGTTGCCCTAGCAACCCGCAGCTGCACTGCCCTGTTGATTGGCAGCTCTGTCAAACAGCACTTGAGCTGCCCTGGTGACTGACAGCTCACCTGCTCTCCTCCTCAGGCACGGAGCACCCCCAGTGCCTCCGTGACAGTCAGTTTTACAAAAAGTTACAAGTTGCATTTGCGGGTTACAAAAATGCAAGCTTTATATTAGACAAAAATTCTAAATGCCTCTAAGAAGGACGTATTTATTGCTTATTAATTTCTTTGGTTCTGGCTATTACATTCACCCAACCAAAAACCAAGCTCCGAGTGCCTCCCCGGGGTTGCATCCGTATGACCAACCCCTTTCCCGGAGCACACCTGCAAGCCTGGGATAACCATTGCCACCACCTGGGGTCTGGCCGTTGTTACAGCTCTATGCACCCCGGGGCACACAGACCTTGTAGATCTTGTGGGTGCTTAACCCACCGTGAGATGCTGGGGTGCTTGTTATAGCCTGGAGCATTAACAGTAGCTTCCCTTAGTCAGCCGAGCAAAGGGAACAAGAAGGCTAGCCCAGTCCCTCTCAAGCAGGTACAACAAGGCTTGCTATAATGATAACTTTACTGGGTAGAGAGGGTAGGAATGGGGAGGGGTACAAGTCAGACAAGTATCAAAATAATAACCCTGAGCAAATGGAAGTGGCTTGGTGGCCTTTTGATATGCTTCTAGATCACTTCATCCTGAGATACTAGCTAAAATTTAGCTAAGTTACTCACATTTACATCCAGATCTGATTGAGACGTAAAAAGAAAGGGGCACCCAAAATGGCTAGCTACCTCTGGAGCTCAGGTCCCTGTCCTCTGTTATGCTGGCCCATGCCAGGACAATCTGTTGCACGTAGGTATGTTTCCCACCTGCTTGGGGAGCCATAGCGGCGTGTGCATCATGGACCGCACCTGCAGAATCCTGCAGGCAAGCTCGCTCCTGCTCATCCGAGCACATGCCAGCCCAGAGGTGTGGGGACATGGGCACCTGATCCCTTGTGATTCCCCCCAAATGGAAAATATCAAAACAAATCTGCCTACTGAAAAACAGAATGAAAAAAATTGAAAAGTAATTTGCCCACCTGCTGTTTCTGCTTCCAGCACTCAGCAAACCCATTTGTATTCATCTGCCTTTGGCCTGGACACACCTATGATTAATGCTTGTACTGATGGTGAGTCTAACTGACACTGACGCTAGTCCCAAGCTGTGGGGCAAAATCATCCTCAGCCCTGGGCATTTGGAATAGCAGTGAGCAGCACAGCAGGACCACAGCTTGCTGAGGGCCATCTGGTTAGGAGGGCCGGAGAAGAGGAGCCAGGGCTAGGAAGGAGGTGAGAGGGGCAGGGCAGGGGAGACGGCAGGAGTGGAGGGAGGTGGAGCCCCTCAGCACAGGGCATGGCAGCTGCTCTGGCCCCACGTTCGGCAGCTTCTGCAGCTGCTCTGCCTGGCGGGAGTCTCCGACTGGCCCCTTGCCGCAGCCGTTCCTGCAAGCCCATGCAGTGGGGGTGGAGGACAAACGACCTGATCTTAGTGCCTCTGCAGGATGTCGGGGTCCTTGCTGTTTGATCTGGGTCTTGGGGTGCTGAATGGGTGGGAGGTCCCATAAGGGCCCCTTCTTCCCTCCAGCTTCTCTAGCTCAAGCAGCAGAAATTCACGCTGCAGATCAAAAGACCCCCAACCCTGCTGCGGACCTCTCTTGAATATCCATTGGATAAAGGGGGAGGAAATAGGGGTTTTTTTATAATTAAATTTGCAGTTGAAAGAACAGTGAGCTGGGATTGCGGTTCTCTGTGTCACCTCAAATGCAGGGCACAGTAGCAGAGCCAAAAGGAGAGATCAAGCCTTGCTCTGGTCATGCACCAAAAGCTGCCCACATCAGCCCGGTGGTAAGTGGGTGCCTGGTCATGCAGGCTGAGGGGTCAAAGGCCACAGGACAGGGTGCTGCCTCACCGTGCCCTTGGGGGCAGGGACTGGTGCATCCAAACCATGGTAGCCCAACAGGCTGCTGGGACAATTTGAGCACGTTTGATACAGACTTTAATTTAACCCCTTCACATGCATGTATGATACAGTCTTTAATAACATGACCACATGGGGAAAGAGAAGCATGGGTATTGTACAAGACTATGGAAAGGGAGTGAAGTGCATTAAGGTGTAGGTGTTGTGTGGTCTTGGGGATGAGACTGGAAGAGGAGCAGGACAGTAACTGGAATATGGCATATGCCCACATGCATGCTCATAGCAAGGAGCTGCATTAATCTTCTGTTAGTAGTGCCTGACTTGCCCTTCCCTTGAAACCTAATGCATTCATGGTACATGTGGCACATGTAAGCAAGTGCAAAGTAATGGGTAACTATTTAGTTCCCCCCTTCCCTCCACACACAGTGGTAATATCCAAAAATTAGAAGGTTTTGAGAAGCTGTCAGGGCATCAGTTCTTATGCAGTGAAGATTTTGGGGGGGAAGGAAATTCAACAACAAACACCACTGGTCATCTATCTGCTAATTGAAGGACAAATCACAGTCACAAGATTTTGGAAGAAATCTGACTCCTGTAAATAGATCAAATAGTTTTGCAAGACACGGGACCTATCAGAGGTATCATATCAGCTTTCTGGAGGGAAAAGGTAACAGGCACATAAAACCTGGTGGAATTTCCTGGAATTGTCTACGAAAAATCCTCTTCAGTCCAAAGCTCCCTTTGAAGCCTAAGAAGACTTCTGTTGAATACTAAGGATGAGACAAAGAGTTAAAAAGGCTGGCAGCCAAAAAAAACAACAAGTCAGCAATCTGTACAGACTTTTTGTGGCCAATTTGTCTCAGAACCTGCACAGACACCCAGCCTGTTCTCGGTGGAATCGATACAGTTAATCTTGTGAGCATTTTTGTAATGACTGGGTTGTTAATTGTATTGGATCTGTCAACACAAAATATTAAAATTAAATAAAATCATACAAATAATCTCATAACACAAAATATATCATTTGAAGGAAGATAAGCCAGTGCCGGGAAACCTGCAGTGCAGCCAGGATAAAGTCTCGTATTGGTGCAAGAGGGTAAGAAGTCTTTGAGACTGGGATGTCTGTGGGGCAGCTGCTTCTGCTTTTTGTCCCTTGGACATCAGCCAGCACAACAGGGGCCAGAGCTGGCCGAGGCTGCTGGACACCCCCGTGGCACAAACAATAAGCAAAACAAGCCAAACCTCTAAACAGTGCCAGGCAGAGGCAACCTCCGTTCTGGTTTTCAGAGATTTGGTTTGTTTATTTTGCAATCATAGCATAGCCCTCGGGTTGCATTACTACTACTGGTATTTTTAAATAATCTCCCTTGCAGAGACCCTGATGCTCTGCAGTAAGGGGAGGGTATTCAATATGCCAATTACTAGCCTTTCTGAGAAGCCCCTAATAGGTACTCCTGGGTGGAAGTGTGCACATTAGTGCTTGCAGTCCTTTGAGAAGCATCAGCGTGCTGAAATGTGAATTGCCTTGACATACCACATCTTCAAAGCACTCAGCGCTGATCGAAAGGTGCACTTAAAACATCTCCCAGTGACTTGTTATCTGTGGATTGATGACACAGTAGACTGTAACGGTGCCTTCAGAGCCACAGCTGCCTGTCTGTCAAATGGGTACTTAAGGAGCCTGCTAAGTGTGGATCCCACTTGTGAGCTAACACCGTGCACCAGGAATCCCTGGGGAACTTTTCAGGCAGAGTAATTATGGTGCTGGGCTCAGCTGGACTCTTTCAAGCTCATGATCACACCTATGCATTGTTCTTCATTCTGCATCAAAGCACTTCAAAATGTCATGTCCAAGAAAGGTCCTTGGACCTGTTGTTGTGAAATCCAGGAGAAGTCCCTCGGGACGTTCAGAGAGCCCAAAGCGGCTGTGGTGTAAGCCTCTCTCCCAAGCAGGATAAAGCTGCTAGAAGCAGTGGTGCATTTTCCTTGAAAACTGTAGATTTCAGAAGACTTTGCCGTTATGGACATCAAAAATAGGCCTGACAGAGCCCCTTTCCATCATTAATCCCAACCCTAACCCTGTGACCTTGGCAGGAGTCAAACTTAGGAGACGATGCACCATGGACTAGGCTTGTTTAGTTGTTTATCTTGGGGGATGGAGTCATTTCAGGTCACTCCTGGAGAAGGGGTGATGTCCGGGATTGCCTGCTGTGCCTAATAATTACAAATTTATATTGTCGCTTTATGTTTGTGAGAATGGTGTCTGTAATAAATATGAAAATTAATCCATGAACCCGTGCTGGCTAAACCTCTTCAGTGGTATTAAATCAATATTTAAAAATAAATGAGGATTTTTGTTCTGTTATTATGGAGCAAATGCACAGCTGAAAGTCAGCCTTTCAATGATAAGAGTCTATTAAGTGCTCCAGGATTTGCTTCTGTGTAGCAGCCCCACATTCATGCCGACAAACCCCCGACCCACCATCCCCTCCCCGATGGCCTCTTCAGTAGTAGGGGAACGTCTGTACAGAAGCTGTTCAAACATAACAAGAGTTCCTCTAATATGAGTCAAATCAAGGTTTCTTTTCTAGTCATAAAAGACATTCATCATTCCTTGACACCAGACACTGCAAAATAAATGCACTTCCAAGGGAAACAATTGACGTTTCAATTTCCTGCTGACAGCAACATAAAAGATATTATCCCGGCAGGTTCTGCAGCTAGACAAATAGGGCCAAATGCACCTAAGCTGTATCCTCACTGATGTAAAATGCCTTACAGAAGTGATGGATATGGTCCGTGGTGTTTCAGGAGTCCTCACTGGCACTTGTGGGTTAGCAGTGATAAGCAGTAAAAGGCAATTTTTACCATCGGAAGTTGTTAAGAGTTGGAAAAAATAGTCTCATCTGTAAATCAATGCATTATTTTTACTTTATGTTTAAACAACCAACAATACATAATAAGTGGAGTAAATGAAGACGGTTTTAATTTTCAGTGTCGGAGATCTTTGGATTAAGCAGAGACTACAATTGCTGCAATTTACAACCTGCAGCAATTAAAGGAAAGCAGCTCAGCTGTGCAATAGCATCACAGGATCTGAGCGATAACCTCGTCTGTGCTCCTTGCACTCGTAGATGCCTTACCAGAAGAATGCCTTTTGGCTCCTCATGAAACCGCCCTTCTAACACACACCTGAATTAAATGCACCCAGCTCTGCTTCCTTGCTCCTCCGAGACCTCAATGCCAGCAGCAGAAAATAGATGAAAGTGTTTGTTTGTTAATGTCACTCATTTGTGTGTTTCCATTTTCCTGTGTTCAAGTCTGCTGGCAAGGGCAGCACCCAAGGCAGTGATGAGCCCACAAAGCCTCCTGAGAAAGGACAGCGGTGGTATCTAATCTCCATCCCCATGTGCATCAGCAACAGACACTAGACGGACCAGAGGCAACTTCCCAGTGGCAGCTCCTGCCCTCAATACCTGTGGGGCATGGTCAGGCAAGTAGAAATCAAAGCCAAGAGCCAGCATCTTAGGAATGAGACGGAAAGTAACCTCCATAGCACTGGAGATCCCTCTGGAAGCCCAGGGCACAAGAGTGACTGGGGCACTGCAGGACTTTTGGCTGCCAGGGTGGGAAGGAAACCAGTCCAACCACAGCTGGAGCAGGAGGAGCCCTGCAGTTGAGGGTTGCCAGGGTCATCCCGGCAGCAGGCAGGACAGCGGTGTTGTCAGCCATCGCACTGAATGGAAATAGCATAGCGAGACTGGGAATCGGGCTTGTTTAGTCTGCAGAAGAGAAGACCGAGGGGGGATTGAATAGCCACCTTCACCTCCCTGCAGGGGGGCTGCAAGGAGGATGGAGCTGGACTGATCTTAGTGGGGCAGATGGCAGGACAAGGAGCAATGGGCTCAAGCTGCAGCAAGGGAAGTTGAGGTTGAATATTAGGAAAAACTTTCTCCTGAGAAGGGTGCTGAAGCACTGGGACAGAGAGATGATGGACTCTCCATCCTTTTAGGTGTTTAACACCCAGCTCAACAAAGCCCTGGCTGGGATGATGTAGTTGGGGCTGGTCCTGCTTTGAGCAGGGGTTGGATTAGATGTGACCTTTAGAGGTCCCCTGAACCCTCGTTATCTGTGGTTTTATGACTGGGACAAAGCCAGAGAGCTGAGTTCTGGCCACGCTGGTATAAAGTTTGTGCCAGACAAGACTCTGGCAGCTGTGGCTTCGCCATGGTGCCTCACACAGTGCCCATCTCCCTGGCTGTGCAGCCCTGGTCTGGAAGCCCCACCAAGCAAACCTGTGCTGACAGATTTCCAGTCCTCCCTGTCTTTGATCAAGCTCAAAACCTTGCCATGGTCTTTCTCACCATCCTTGTCTCTGGCCTGGCTGGGAACCAGAAGTACAGGGAAAAGGATCCACCTATTTGAGGACGTCAGGAAAGGATTTGCCTCTGGAGAGGGTGAGCTCTGTGGCCTGAACCTTGCTGCGCCCCAGACAGATTGCCACTTGCTATTAGTTATGGGTGGCCTGAAAGCACAACACATGCTCTCATGAGGACTTCGCTGCCCATGTCTGCCTTTGGTTAGTGGGACTGTAGGTGCTCAAGGGCAGAAGGGACTGGCTTTTCACTTGCTCTGACCTCCTGTATGACCCAGACCGGAGAATTGCAACTTGTTATGGATACTAGAGCCCAGAAGCTTTGACTGAAGCACAGCTTTCTAGATAGGTCTCCTATCTTGATCCCAAGGCCTCAAGAGATAGAAACCCTTCCTCCCTGTGCTGGTTTCTTCCAAAGGTTAATAGCCACCACTTTAAAAACCTGTGATTGTTTCTGAACCTGGCTATCTTTGACTTCGAGCCATCGTGACCTGTTCTGTCTTCCCGTGCATTAAGATATATTCTCACTGTTTAAGGCATTGTGCTCTGTTGTCTACCAAGTGTATTTTATACAAACCAAGGCCCTGACTTTCTTTATCTGGACATAGAGTTTTTGTGATCCTAAAATGTCCCATCCGTGAAGGGAGCTATGTAGCTGCAGCGTAAATATTAACATTTTTGCTTGACAGAACTGCAATTGCAAGCTGCTTCTGTGCAACAAAGCCGCCGTGTATGTGGCCACTGGGTAACTGCAGCTGTGGCTGAGGTGGGATGGGAGGAGACCGCGGCATCTACGGCAGGAGATGGGAATGGTGGGTCAGCAGCCACACGGTGAGAGCCGGCTCAAAGGGAATCAGATTTGCCCTGACAGGTTGTCACTCAGCTACCTACATACAAGCAAGGACTTCAAGGTAACAAACTTCCATTTCCTGCCACTTACAATAAGACAATCAGCCATTTAAAAATGCCACTTTTCTCTCATCTACATGTCTCTATGAGAATTTAAAAAATGGGTATTACGAGCATCAGTGATGGTAAAGAAATTACTGTTTCAATCTTGGAAATTGCTTTCTCCCCTGCACACGAGTGGCTGGCAAGATGAGTTATTGGAACTCAGTGTATTGGAAAAAAAGTCACCTTCATTGATGGAGACAATCCAGATGGTTTTACTGAAAACTGATCCACCTTTTTAATGTCTACGAGGAAAGTTCCCTCTTCTCCATATTAATAATGTTCACTGCAAAGATTTTTTTTCCCTTTATATTCCTTTTTATCTACTGCATAAACCAGCAGGTTCTTCTCTGCTCAGCGTAGCATGAACTGGAATGCTGGTATTTATTTTCTGTAGACTTATGGAGATTAATGTTCCCATATTTTATATAATGTGTAAATAACATACATAAAATTTATCCAACTTCTGTTCTGCAGATCTGGAGATTTGTACTCTGAATCCTGAACTGGCTCCTGCAGAAGACGGGTGCCTGGTGCCTGCCTGCATGCAAGTTTTCCTGCAAGCAGGCTGCTGCAGCTCAGGGGACTGATGCATCAGCCCAAGAGCATGATGTACTTGGGGCCACTCATGCTGCAGACTCCTTGGGCTGGTCTGTGCGGCCATAAGCTTGTCTACATCTGCTCACATGCTGCCTCCATCCCCAGAGACATGCCAGCATGTGCTTGCTCACAGCCATGAACTGAGTTACAGGTTCACAGCAGAGGACTGAATTATGGCTGTTCCTGGTGCCAATACCAAAGAATGACTTGTGATGCAGCGGGCTCACAATGTCTTTGTCTTTCTGCTGGTTTTTACATTTTCAAAAATGCATTCACTTTGAAACTCAGAGGTCCTGGCCTGGCCTAGCCTGGCCTTGAGTCAGGGTGCCCAGCCCCGTGAGAGTGAGGCTCAGTGTACCTGCTCTGCTGGGGGCCCACAGCTGGCCACAGCTGGCCCAGAAAGAGGAGACCCCCACCAAGGGGAGCACTGCAGAGGGGAGCAGTGGACGTGCTGAGTCCATGCATCTCTTGAGAAGCCTGTTGCCCACCCCAGCAGGAGACCAGTCCAAGTCTCCCAGCTGGGCATCGGGCTCTGGTTTATCCACAGGAGATGGCAAAGCACTTCCAGAGGCTGAAGTGAGAAGCAGTGGAAAAGTCTCCTTGGCACTTGTGAGCTCCCCACATCTGCAGTGCCTGCTTGTTTTCAGGACTGTCCTCTTAGTAAGAGCTGCAAAGATGTTTCCCTGCACATAGATAGACATGCTTAGCTTCAACCCTGTCTTTAGCAGATTCACTGCAGAGCATAGTAACAAAAGTGAATTGCTTTTTGATGTGTCCATGTCAGACTGTAAAAGGTAGATGTCAAAATTCACAGAGGGGCAAAGCAGGAAAACACAAGCCTTGTAGCTGCTCTGCAGAGGAAACACTGGGCTACCAAAGTCCAAAGTGGCAGACGATTAAGAAAGCGGCTTGTGATTTAACGTGTTCCTTGCATACAAGTGAGATGTTCAAAGGTACCTGTGGTAGACAGGTATCTCATCACTCATCAGTACCACCCATGACCCTAAAAATCCTCCCATATACCCTGTAGGATCGAGACATTCAGCAGCTTTCATCAGCGCTGCTGGGACATGGCTGCTCCCAGCCACGCCAAATACAGGTGATGCTTTTTAATTCCATTTCTTTTAAGGGGTGGGACCAGTTACACCCAGCCACATGTGAACCGAATTGGTCCTGTTGCCTACATGCGACAGAAGTCACTTCAGCCGATGGTAGCTCAGTGCCGGCCCGTGGCGAGAGCTGCTGCCAACTGTCCGAAATCTGTAACTCCTGATTGCCGACGATCGCATTGGCACTGTTGCGGACAGACTGCATGCAATAATGAGGGAAATATTTTCTAGTGAAAAGGGTTTTAGACTTTCAAGCTCAAATTCTGGACAGCAAGCTTCTGCGTGAGGATCAAATTGTAATTCCCATGTACTTTTAAAACTCCATATTTTTGCATCCTCTGTTATTTCTAGCATTTTAATGAGGAGATTCTATGGAGAGAGAGAGGTTGTGCTATTGTGTATGCTTAAAAGGTTTTGGAAACATATATTATTCTTGCACCATTGATTTTTGAGTGTGCATTTGCTTTTGGGTTTGTTTGAATATTTTCTAGGTCAAAAGTCCTGAATCTCACAACTTACCCTTAGCTTCTGTGCACAGCTACAGAAGCTGTCTTTTTAATGAAGCAAAGTCAATGAGCTCCCAAAACCCTTGTTTCCATGGCTGTTAGTGGCTGTCCTTCCCTTCAGCCAGACTTCTCATTTAGTTGCGTGTGCGTGTTAATGCCTTGCTGGTCCCAGACCTCCAGCAAGGGGCTGAGAAATCACATGTTGCCCTGAAAAAGTGAGGCAGATCTCAGTGACACGGGGCCTCTGCATCGGTCTTTCCCTCTCCCCTTTGTAACATGCTCTGCCATGCTGCTCCATCTAAACCGGAAGACCTACCATGTGTCTTCTCGTGCCATATCCACCCAACTACAGAAGCCATTTCATATCCTTCCCAAGGGAATGGTTTCCCAGCCTCATTGATCTTGCTTGGGAAGACTCCAGATTTCTTCTCCCCATCGAATTTCTTGATAACCCCACACTATCATTAGAAAATCTCCTGCACTTTGATGGAGTGGGAGGGCTCTGAGCCTCTTGCAGATTGCACGTCTCTACCAGACCTCAGAGAGGGAGCCCAGCCTTTCCTATGGCACTGGCAGGGCAGCACCTTAGTGACTGACTCTAAGGCCTCTGCCACACATTACTGAACTGGTGAATTGCACAATAAATTTAGATTAGCCACAGATGCATGATAATTATCACACCATAAACACACCCCTCCAGCTATAACAAAAGCTAACCAGCTACAAAGTTAGTGCTTGAAAGTATAAAGACCTTTATAGCTGGTTTTTATCTGGCTTTCATTTGAACACATGGCAGGGCCCTGAGAGGCAAGTAGGTAATGACCTACTCCATCAAGTATTGTGAATGGACTGGCGGAAAGAAAGTGATTTATACAGAAGGGAAATGGACAGATGAAGGAGATGCTGCTATGAAGGAAATAGGTAACTGGACATGAGCAAGACAATTAACATTTGGAGGGGCACCCCTGTTAATAGCTAATCCAGATACAGCAATAAGAATCCACATTCCTTGTTGAGACCACAGCTAACACAATCCAGTCTGCCAATCATTTATTTTGTTGCAATGTCACATTCAGGTTGGTTTTGGTGTCTGGGTCTGTAACAAGGCCTGGTGCCTTGGTGAGAATAGGGGTGAGGTAGTCTGGTGCTGGGAAATGCTGCTCAAGCTTGGAGGGCTGCCTATAAGCCAAGACAGACCTGTATCCTAGCCTGCTTTCAGGAGGTCATCCTTTTCCAGGTAGGCCTGACGGTCACTAATGCTGTGCCCAAGGTGTCCAGGCTAGGGCCTGAAGGTGATGACCAGAGGGTTACTGTTGTCCTCCTCATGAGGTTGGTATCGTGCCCATGGGAACAGAAAAATCCTGTCTCTGCAAAAGAAGGACATGGACAGATCATCCTGTAGAGATTTCCCCCCTTGCACTGGGGGGGTAGGTGCATGTTTTGGGCCCAAGATTGTATCCGTGTTTCCTGGGGCAGCCAGCAAAGCCAACTTCTTGTTCATAGTGCAAAGCTTGGTAAATTATTCATTGAAAAGTGTGCAGCCGCGTGTGACTGCTTGGCCCTTTGTTAGGAGGATGAGGCATGGAATTCACATAACTGGATTATAGTCAGCAACAATGGAAAGGAAATGAGAGACAAGCAAACTGGAGCAAATTTATCATAAGCCTGATTCACAAAGAATTCTTCAAGCACTGCTGTTTGCAGAACGTCAAATTAGTAACATCAAATTTACAATTGCTTTTGGGCAATGAGCAGATAAAATGCTTAATTATTTATTAATGAAGAGCTAATTAATCTTCTGAAATGCTTTTCTGGGAATGAGGAATAGGGACTTTATCTATAAAATGCAAACTATCAAGTAATTAGCAATTAAAAAATATACTTTGTGGCAAGCTCACATTTGCACAGAATGTTTCCGGCTTTTATCTCATTTCGGTACCTAATGCAACATCATCTCAAATTATTGTTTCATTCACAGAATTAGGATTAGATCCATTGTAAGGAATTCTATGAATATTGATCTAATGGACACTTTACCAAAAACAAAAGAAACCAAAACCCCCAAATCTTTTGTTTTTTATTTGTTCACATGTGGGGCACTGAGTTTTAACATGCCAATTACACGAAAAACATTGTTGATCCCAGGTTATGTTTAAAACAGTAAGCAATCCAAAATCAAGCAATGTGAAGGTTAAAGGTATCTGCTTAACCCTCCCTTACCCACATGGCACCGACTGCAGACAGACTGGGTCTCTTTAATAGCAGAAGCTAACCTTGCGGTCCTCGGAAAAGGGGCATGCTTTTCTGCAGGACAGGAGGGATTTTTAAGGACCAGGACAAGGAGGGGTGGGGAGCAAATTTAGAAAATGGGGCATGGTTCAGTGAGACAAGCCATAATCTGCTGTGAGTTTTAGAGAGCAGGTTTAGGACTGTGCAGCTGTGAATCAGAGCAGTGAGTGAACAATGCAGGATTACACGGCGGAAAGTGGGGTTAGATGCCGCGTCTGTTAATCTCTTAATCTCTAGCATTAAATTGAGGAATGGCCCACACAGACATTTAACTCAGGATTTCTGTTCCTTTGTTTGCTTGTGCTGTGACTACACACATGTGATTTTCATGTTATGTGAGTGTCCTGGGTCTGAGTTTGACGCTTGGGTTGCTCATGAGGAACGCTGCTATTCCAAAGTGTTCGACGGGTTGTGGCAAACGCCGTGAATGAATCATTAGCACCAAATGGCACTGGATCTAAAGAAAGAGCAGATGAGAACAGTTCTGACGAGGTTTACATCTTACTGGGGCAATTTTTAATAACATTTGCCTGGAAAGCCAAGTAACTCAGTACCCAAAGTCCAACAACACAGGCCTCAAAAGGAGCAAGCAATATCCAGAACACTTAATAGATTTCTACACATTTCCTAGGATTTTTTGTTCCATTTAGAAGTTCATAGAAATTAAATTTTCCCACGGATATTTTGCAGAAATCTCATCTTGACAACAGAGGAGGTTGCTGTTGTTGTTGTTTTTCCTTTTCCCAGACTGCTGACTCTTAGGGGTCTTAGGAGTACGGAGTGTTAAAATAATTTTATGAGGAAGAAATGAATATCAAGTCTGGGTGGACTTGAGAAAAACTAAGACACATGATTAATGCAATGGATCGTGTATGTATTACCACCACACTTATTATATCCAGATGTGACATATAACTCCTCTTTATGTATATGGTAGTATTTACACTTTTACATTCAATTATTCTATTCATATTAGTCACTCTGCACAATACATAAAGAAGTCACCATTTTATATTAATCCTCATTGTTGATGACAAATAGTGATTTATAACATATCACATGCTGTAGCTATAATACTCTAGGCCCTAGCTATAATATTACATAAATCTCTCTTTTCCAGCCTTTGCTTCAAGCTTTGCAAGAGTATTTATTATTCCATCTGCATATAAGCGCTCATCTCATAACAGTATCTAGGACCCTCAGGTTCATAAAGGATTGATATGAGTGCACAGTAGCCACTGTCTGGAGGGGCTGGCACTCATGCAAGCTGGGGAGAGGAGGAGAAACAAGGCAGTGGTGGAGTGGGTGAAACATGCACGTTTCTAGAACTGTGCTGAAAGTCCAGCGCAAAGCAGCTGTGTCTGTGCCCCGCGCTGGAAAAGCACAGCCTCCCTGTTTCTGCACGGTGTTAAATATCAGACCATCTCACATGCAAAATGATCCATTCCTGCTGACCCCCGGCAGGCAGGTGGTGCTGGCAATTCTGCTGCCTGAGCTTGCAAAGCCTCAGCAAGGATGCTGAGCTCCTGGGACAGATGTGCCCACGAATCCCGACTGGAGATCTGTGTTTTGGACCCTTCTGCAAGGAAATGATAGAAATAAATGGTGACTTTCTTCCTTAACTCTTCTTCCTGATGCATCCACCTACACCATCTTGCTTTCTCCTCTTCCTTCCCAAACACATATGCAGGAAAGATATTTCAGCAATACTGGAGAGTAATTACATGGTGCACTCAGTCAGTGACATTTACTGTCTTAGATACAGCTGGTCAGAAAGCACGCAGAAGTATGAAAACGCAGCTGCATCTGGCTGCCTCTCAGTGCTCACCTGGGGCTCCCTGAGTGTGGCGGGGGCGTTTGCTGCAGTGGTTGCCCATAGGGATTCATAGTCACTGTGATCCAGCTTCCCCCGCACAAGGATGTGTTGAAGGGAGGTAGGAAGAAAATGGCAAAGATGGACGGAGCACCACTGTTACTGATGCATCAGGGCACTGGTTAGGCTGTGCTGGAGCTTGCTGGGCTGTGCTGGCTACACAGCATGCCAGGAAGTGAGCTTCAGCTCCTGAAAGCTTGTGCACACACACTTTGGTTAGTCTATAAGGTGCAAGTCTACCCTGCCCCCTCCTTGTCTGCAAACTAACACAGCTACCAGCATCTCCCTAGACAGGGTCTCTCCCAGGAAGACCCATGGGGAAGAGCACAGGGGCACGTGTTGGGTGCAGCTTTAATCCTTCTATCTTCCCTAGACAGGCACCTTGTTCCTTTTGTTTGTCGTACATGGGTTTTCCCTCTTGATCACCCCTACTTGGGTGACCAGGGGATCCCCAAAACCCTGGCTATAGCCTAGTTATTAGTTCTGACATCAGAAGGTCATCAGTGAGCAAGCTTGTGAGAGGTGCCGAACGGGTCTGTGCTGAGGATGGGAGAAGGGGCATGTCCCACCACAGTCCTTTGCTGTCTGAGATGTGTTTTATTAATCTCTGTCGTGTTTCTATTTGTCAGTTAATGCTTGATTGTTTGAAGAGGTGTCTTTGGCACTTACCAGCCACACCAGAGCCATGCTCTGCAGTAGGGTCAGAATCTGAATTCGCCCCAAAAGCGTCGTCTCTTACTGTAATTTCCTTGGAGCTCTGGATCATTTTGGTGAATGGTCTTGAACACCGACAGCAAAATCTATGGCAAAGCTCCTGTTAAATTCAAAGAGGCCAGGACTGCACCCTGGATATTGGGTCACCGGCTGGCAATGAACTCCCAAAATGCCAACTTTATCACAGAGGCGAGGAAGTTCTTGGTGTGCCCTTGGATCTGGAGTTTTTCTACAGCAACTCCTCTCTGTAACACAAGTGCAGATGCAAGGCTTTCAGCTAACACAGAAACAAGTTATAATGAGACTCAACCAGATTACTGGGTTCTTTTTAATCTTTAAGCAGTTTACAAACAGGAGCTAGTGCTAATGCTAAATATCTTATTTAAACATGGAAAGATAAAAGGAGCTCCTTGTTTTGCCTTTTCTAATGCAAATCCAAACACATCATCTCAGTAGTTGCATGCTAACAATTACAGCAGAACAATCGCTATTATCACTGTGTGAGCACAGATAACATGCTTGCTGCTCGATGAGACACAGACATCAAGGAAGTAGGCCTGATTCTCAGCCTCACCTCAGAAGCAAAAGGCCCCAGAGACTGACTTTGCAAGCAGAAGTCATCACCTTTTTGGGGATGCTTCTGACAAGCGCATCACCTCAGCATCCTAGCTACACTGGCCTCTGCAACGGACTATTCAGGCCATGAGGAGTTGGCACAAAGCAGAGGGGCTGCTCTCATGCATGGGGAGGTCTGGCCCCACTGGCCCATTTAAAGCCAGGTTTTCTCCCACCCCAGTACCTCCATCTATACCAGCCCAGCTCACCCCTCGGCTGCAGCCCGGATTGCTCTGGAGGTCTTGCTGTGCAGGAGACAAGATAAGAAGCTCTTCAGGAGTCACCTCCAGGTTTCCAGAGTCCCTCCATCCATCCCTTCCTGCTGGGTGAAGTGAGGAGGGCCTGGTGGATGGGGCATGGGGCCATTCCAGCAACTGGGTACAGGGTGTAAGCAGGTGCACAAAGAGGAGCTGGACAAGTTAGCAAAAGGCAGCGGAGCAGAGGCAGCAGGGAGAACAAACACGTGGCACCTGAGTTGGGGCCTGGGCCGGCAGTGACACTTGAGAGAGAGCCCAAGGGCAGGGTGACCCGAAGGCCATGCAGAGCTATCGCCAAGGATAGAAATGGCTCAGGGCCTGCAGCAT
Organism: Crocodylus siamensis; assembly: GCF_052110815.1. NCBI lineage: Eukaryota > Metazoa > Chordata > Crocodylia > Crocodylidae > Crocodylus > Crocodylus siamensis. Next base: position 297,173,446 of record NC_143396.1, read on the forward strand.
TCCTGCTGCCATCCCCTTCCCTCCACCACATCTTTGCTGGCCGCCTGCCCTCCTGGAAGTGATTTGCCTGGCTGTGCACAAGTGTGTGTGAGGAGCACACAGGAACTCGCTCTCACAGCGAGGGACAGGGACAGCAACAGCAGAGCTTGGGGGTCTCGTACCACGAGGCCGTGAGGGACCCTGGTGTCATTGACTGCCCAACAAGAGAGGTAATGGGAGAGGACTCACTCACCATCCAGAGGCAGAGGAAGAAAGATATTTAATCTCACTGTAGAGACAGAGCAGTGTTGAATCTATCACCTCCCAGGTAGCTGTTCCTAACACCTGGAGTAGCCACACTTTGGAAATGGGAACTATTTCAAAGTTAAATGTGTCTAGCCTCTACTTTCTCACAGTGAACCCTGTTATGGTCAGGAAGGTTGAAACGCCTTCTTACTCTCCAGTGTCTACATGGACACTTCTTTAATAACAAATTAGATTGCATTTCTTCAGCCTCATGTCATGAGACTTGTTTTCTGGCCCCAAATCTGTGACCTCCCTGCAACTCTCTCTGATATTTCCATACTATTCTTCAACTGTGGAGACAAGACGGCCTACTTCTATTTCCACTTTATATGGCAGATTTTATATATGCAAAGATTGACTTAGAATTAGATGCAACTGCAATAAGATTTCTCAGGACAATGCAGTGGCCAAAAGGACTGTTTCTGAGTCACTGTTTTCCAAAACAGACTTTCCAGTTGTAGACCCAGGCCTGGAAGGGACCTTAGGACACCATCCGGTGACCTCCTGCTCAAGCCAGAAACACCTGTACTGGAAGAGATGTAAATATCCAGAGGGGAGAGGGTTGATCAAGAGCAGACAGCATGGATTTGTTAAGAACAAATCATTCCAAACAAAACTGATCTTCTTTGATCAATTAGTTCAGTGGATGAAGGGGATGCAATGGACTAGTGTATTCAGCCTTTAGTAAGGTTTTTTATAAAGCCTCCTGCAACATTTTCATAAGTAAATTGAGGAAGTGTGGGCTAGATAAAACTACTATAAGGTGCCTACATAATTGACTCGATAACTGCCAGCAGAGGGTAATTTTAGATGGATCAGTGTCAGATTGCCACAGGATCCCAGGTGGGCTCCATAGGGGTTTGTCTGCTCATCCGGAACAGGACGAGCCCTGCAGCTGAGGGTTGCCAGGGGTCATCCCGGCAGTGGCAGGACAGCAGTGTTGTCAGCCATCGCAGTGATTGGAAGTCGCATAGCGAGACTGGGAATTGGGGGGATGTGAAGAGGATGGAGCTGGGCTGGTCTCAGTGGGAGCAGATGACAGAAGGAGCAATGGGCTCAAGCTGCAGCAAGGGAAGTTGGATATGAGGAAAAAATTCTTGCTAGAAAGGTGGTAAAACACTGGAGTTGGTTACGCAGAGAGGTGGTGGAGTCTCCATCCTTGGAGGTTTTTAAGACCCAGCTCGAGAAAGCCCTGGCTGGGATGATGTACTTGGGGCTGTTCCCACTTGGAGCAGGGGGCTGGATGGATTAGATGGAGCAGGGGGCTGGATGGACTAGATGGAGCAGGGGGCTGGATGGACTAGATGAGACCTCCTGAGCTCCCTTCCAGCCCTCCTTGTCTGTGGCTCTGTGATTGCACATTGGATCCTTCCAAGTTCTCCTCCTGTCTTCCAGAGAGACAGGAGAGCTGGGCTAGAGACAACAGGATGTAATTCAATACAGCAAACGGTGGCGTGTAGGGAAGAATAGCCAAATCTACCAATGCAAATGGGAGATAACCGGCTGGGTGGCAGCCCTGCTGGGAAGGACCTGGAGGTTTTGATGAACCACCAACACAACCTGATTCAGCAATGCAACACAGTCACACAAAAAGCAAATGCAATTTTGAGCTGCAGCCACAGATAAATGAGATGTAACTTGGCATGGGTTGGGACTCATCTAGGGTATTGTGCGCCATTCTGGCCTTGGCATTTTAAGAAGAATTGGGAGAAGCTGCAGAGGTGGGTGACAGAAGTGACAAGGGGTGGAAAGGCAATCCATACAAGGAGATGGTGAGATCCCAGGTATGCTTCGTTGGGAGAAAAGGCAGCTAAGGAGGGTACAATAGCTGTTTTCAAGTATTTGAAAGGCTGCCATAAGGCAGAGGGAGAGTAATGATTCTTCTCTGTGTTTGCTTTTAACAGATCAGTTAATTAAAGATCCATCCACAATAGAAGTGCTAATATTTTGATGTTCAGCATTAAGATCTAAAACCAGACTAATGAAATTCTGATACAGATGTCACATTCAGCCATTGAATATGGTGAACAATAGATTTGTATAAAACGAGTCATTTCCATGCATCAGCTAAAAGGCAAATTAAATTAATAAAGATTTATAAGTATAACTAGTGCAATTAAAAAGAAGAAAAAGACTGAGGATGAAATCAAACTCAAACAACAAGGAAACAAGGACATTAAACATGTAGACCAGAATCCATCTTTGCCTCACTCAGCTGTGCTAAGTGAACGTGTTGTTAGGTCTCATTTCCTTGTGCTCAGCCACTGCTGTTTCCCTGCCTGAGCCCAGCTTGTGCCACTGGGAGCCGGGGTCCAGCTTTACCTTGAAATACATCTTTGGAGAAAGCTTTAACTGGGAGTCACATCCGGATGGAGAGTTAGCACATGCATCTCATCCACTCTGCCCCGGGACTCGGAGGTGCTAGTGCAGCATGTCCAAGCTCGCTCCATCCCTCCCCATAGTCTGGATGGGTGCCACAGGGTAGGCTGCACTGGGGTCCCCCACGATCATCTGTGCAGGGCCCTGCCAGAGCAATGCAAGGTCTTGGTTAGCTGGATGGAGACTTCAATGCAGTGGTTTCTTTGGCCTGCCCAGGCCAGAGCAATGCTCACGCAGATCCCGGCAGAATTTGGTCTCCTCTGCACGGCACCGCTGCTCTCCCCCGCAGCTGCTTGCTCTGGCCTGCCCCAGGTGCGTGTGCTGGGCTCACGTTCCCGCTGCACACGTGGACCTGCGAGGTCCAGGACTTCTGCCCAAACAAAAGCCAACTGCTCTTGGGGCTGGTGATGGCCAAGTGCCGCAGGGTGGTGCTGCCAGTTTCCCCGGAGAGGGCTGCAGTGGGGCTTTCCGTCAAGGGCCAGGTGTGTGGGCCCTCAGCCCCTCCCCCCCAGTCAGTCCATGCTCAGGTCCCTGAGGCCTTTCACTGCTTCATTTTGAAGCAGCATTTTCTGTGTAGAGTTGGACCTAAATTAAAGAAGAAACAGTGACATGAAAGAATTACCTGAAAATGAAACAAAACATCCTGGTCTGGTTTTAACAGAACATTTTGCATTGACTCAAACAGAAATGGTTTGTCATTCACTTTGGGGTTTTTTTGGGTTTGGTTTTGTTTTTGGGGGGTGGGGAGGTTTCTCCTCCAATCTGATGATTTTCTGTTTCAGTTCAACCCAAGCAAAAAAGTCTATTGTTTGTGCGTCTGCCTAGGAGCTGCTGCATCGGTGAGGCGCACGAGGACAGCCCCCATGTCTCGCGGTTCATTGCCTCCCTCTGATGTCCGTGGGCCCCCCTCAGCTCATGGTGGCAGCACTGACACGGGTCACTAAGAGAAAGGGACGTTTCCACCAGGACATCTTCGTCGGGGTCCTGTTCTTTGCATGTGAGGGTTCAGGCACTGGTCAGAGCCTGAGGAGAATCAAGCCCCATAGATGAGGAGTCAAGTTCGTACCAAGTTGTGCCCAGCTCTACTTCCCCGTCTGTCTCTCTGTCTACCTCTTTTCTGCAGAAACAATAAGAGGATGATAATGCACTGATTGCCAGAAGGGGAAAGGTGAAAGAGAAAGATCTCTTATTAATTTACCACAGAAAGGAAGAGATGGACCGCTGGCTCTGTGCCTTAATTTCCTTGTCAACAGCAAGCAATGCAATTTTCCTTTTAAAAGTCAATGGCTCTTGCAGAAACAGTGATATTATACAATGCCTATTTTGGCCAAGCTGCTTATTATGCTAAAATGTTCAAGCAACTTGGGATACTTGAGATCTTAGGGGTTAACTTGCTTTGCAACCACTGAAGTACTTCATTACAAGGATTTCTTAAGGTTTAGGCACCGAGTTGTTTTTGTCCAGTAGCAACATAAAAGAAAGATAAAGCAATGAGAAATTCTGACTCTCCTTGGGTTTGAATCTTGAATCTTAATGCCTGTTAAAAGAAACAAGTTCTTTTATTTTGGTTTGTGTGTGTGTGGGCTCTCTCCCCTTGCCTTGAGCATCCAAACTAAATATTCCTTCTCTTGCAATTCTTTCTCCTGTTTCAGGTGTCTGGAGACTGAAAACAGTTGGGACACAAAATGCTCTGAATCCAAATTCACCCTCCGTTTGGGAGGAAGATATTAAAAAGGATGACCTCTGACTGAGTGATCAAACAACATGCCCAAGCGGAGATGTGCCTGTCACAAGCGCATGCACAACCCCTGCTCGGATCTGTGACGTACTTTACATCACAGTCCCATTTATAAAGGGTTAATCACAGTTTAATCAATGAGCGCAAGGTTATTTAAGCATATTGTGGACTGCCGTAGCCTGTGCAGGGGTAAGTGTCATAGCTGGTCATGGGCCACAGCTGTGAACCTGTGATTATAAACTGATCTATAGCAATCAATTATCTTTTTAATTCCCATCTCTCTCAATCACCTATAAGCGCTTTCTGAACTGAACCCTAATTTAAAGTGTGACTGAATTTCAGAACGCTGCTCCCAAGGCCAATATCTTGCTCACCTTGCTCCCCTGGATGGGCAATGCAAAATCAGATCAGGAAACAAGCATCTAAACAGCACCCAGACCTGACCCCCTTTGTAGAGAGGATCTGAGGAGAGCAGCTCGCTAACCCAATCTGAGCCCTCTGGCCTGGATCGAAAGGACAGGGCAAACCCACTGGATTGACTTTTGCCCTTTTGTTTCGCGGGGGCGCTACCTCGTTCTGAACCAGGGGGAGGCAGGAGCTGTGGAAACAATGAGTGCTGCGCACATGCCGCTCCCAGCCCTTCCCGAAGCAGGGACTGCCGCCGCGGGGCTCAGACTGGGCCCCGGGTCCTCGCACCCCCGGCAGTGGCTGGTGCGACTGGGAGGGGAGCAGCCCCTCCAAGGGGGGACGCTTGCATAGCCTCATCTGGGCAGAGCTGACTTGGTGGTCCAAAGCAAGAAGATGATCTCTGCCTTCTCCTTCATGGCTCACCATGAATATCTCAGGAAAGTCTGCGCTGGGAAGATCGCTCGTAAGGGATAACCCCCAAGGGGTCAGGGTTAGTTTCTGAGTCTCATGTCAGCCTTTGCGTGCATCTTTCAGCCCTGTTGAACTTTGTTTTGGCCTATTTCCAGATCATCCATCCCCACTGTACTCTGCACTGGGTGCCAGCGAGCGTGGGGTGTCGGGAGTGGTTGCTAGCCCATCTGCAGAGCATGCTAAACTCAACCCTGTCCTAGGGAAAAGCCTGTGAAGACAGCGGCTCTGGGTGGACTCTCAGTGCTCGGGTGCAAATCGGGGATAGGTGTGAAGTCAGGAAATTGTGCAAATGGGATTGAATTGCAGTAAAACCAATCTGATGTGTGTTCTCTTCTAGGTTGGCGGACCTCCTCCGGCGGGCTTTAAACTAGGCTCATCGGGGGAAGGGGTAGATGAGGGTGGAGGAAACATCAGACTGCCAGAACAAACAGCACCCACAAGTACAGCCCAGCCCAGACCACCGAGCGAGGCAAATAAACAGGTAAGAGAGAGGGGCCAGGGTAACGCTGGGATGAGGGGGTCAGTACACACACCCACAGAAGGCCTCAAATGCCTCTACGCAAACGCTCGTAGTATGGGCAACAAGCAGGAGGAACTCACCCTCGTTCTGGCTGACACCAGCCCGGACATAGTGGGGATCACGGAAACGTGGTGGGACGCAACGCATGACTGGGCGGTGAATGTCAAGGGCTATAGGCTGTACAGGAGGGACAGGATAGGAAAGAGGGGTGGGGGCGTGGCGCTCTATATCTAGGAGGAATACACATCCTCATCAATTAGCAAGGAGGCAGGGGAGGGGCACTCTGAAGTGCTTTGGGTTAGAGTACAAGGCAGTCGAGGGGAAAGGGACTTAACGGTGGGGGTCTACTACAGACCCCCCAACCAGGGAGAAGAGCTTGACCAGGAATTCTTGGGTCAGCTCACAGAGGTGGTGAGGGCTCAGGATGTGGCAGTCATGGGGGACCTGAACTTCCCGGGCATCTGCTGGGAGGAGCAGTCAGCCAAGTCTGACCGCTCACGTCGGTTCTTAGCCAGAGTGCAGGACCTCCATCTAACCCAGGAGGTGCACAGCCCCACCGGGGGGGACGCCTTGTTAGACCTGGTGCTGGCCACGGGTGATGACCTGGTGCGGGGGCTGCGGGTGCTCGACCACCTGGGCGACTGCCACCTTGCGCTGGATGGTGAATCCCAGCAGGCGATGATCACTAAGGCCTGCAGTAAGGCAGCAGCCCTAGATTTTAGGAGAGAAAACTTCAACGAGCTAAGGAGAATACTTGGGGAAGGACTGAGATCCCGGAGGGGAGGGGAGCCAGGTGTCCAAGGAGAGTGGTCGCTCCTTAAGGAGACGATCCTCCAAGCCCAAAGGAAGGCAATCCCAACAAGAATCAAAGGGAGCAGGAGAGCACACAAGCCTCCACGGCTCACCAAAAGCATCCGGGAATGTCTCCTTGCTAAAAAGGAGGCTTACACCCAATGGAAAGAAGGGGTTGTCACCAGGGAGGGCTACTCTGTAGTTGCTCAGGGATGTAGGGGGGTAGTTAGGAAGGCCAAGGCAGAGAAGGAACTGGGACTAGCTTCCCAGATTAAGGACAATAAGAAGTCCTTTTTTAAATACATAGGGGATAAAAAGAAGGTCCTAGGTAGTGTGGGGCCCTTGCAGGATGCGTTGGGAAATTTGGTCGTCACACCAGACGGCAAAGCTAACATGTTTAATGATTTCTTTGCCTCCGTCTTCCTAAGTAGGGACCAGAACAGCCACCTCCCTGCTGGGCCCCCCTCAGGCCCCGGGGGAGGCACACCTGGACCACGGGTTAGCGAGGATTTAGTTAGGGAGCTTCTGGAGGGGTTGGACGTATTCAAGTCAGCCGGCCCGGACGATCTCCACCCTAGAGTACTAAAGGAACTGGCCCAGGTCATCGCAACTTCACTGGCACGGCTTTACGAGCACTCGTGGTGCTCTGGTGAGGTACCGGGGGACTGGAAGAGGGCCAACGTGGTCCCCATCTTCAAAAAAGGCAGGAAGGAGGACCTGGGAAACTATAGGCCGGTTAGTCTTACCTCAATCCTAGGCAAGCTGTTAGAGAAAATTATGCTGGCACACATCCAGGAGGGGCCAGCAGGGGACTGCATGCTTAGGGGCAACCAACACGGGTTCATCAGTGGCAGGTCCTGTGAGACCAACCTGGTGGCCTTTTACGATCAGATCACCAGATCATTGGACGCAGGGGGAGCAGCGGACATCGTCTTCCTGGACTTCCGGAAGGCTTTTGACACTGTCTCTCACCCCGTTCTCATTAAGAAACTGGGGGCTGTGGTGTAGACACCCACACAGTCAGATGCGTCGCCAACTGGCTGGAGGGCCGCACCCGGAGGGTGGTAGTGGATGGGTCCTTCTCAACCTGGAAGGACGTGGGCAGTGGGGGTCCGCAGGGCTTGGTCCTCGGGCCTGCACTCTTCAACATCTTCATCAGCGATTTGGACGAGGGGGTAAAAAGCACCTGTTCAAATTTGCTGATGACACTAAGATGTGGGGGACATGGGCACACTGGAAGGAAGCAACAGGCTACAATCAGACCTAGACAGGTTACAGGGGTGGGTGGATGAGAATAGGATGGGATTCAACACAGACAAGTGCAAGGTGCTGCACCTGGGGAGGAACAACCGGCACCATACCTACAGGATGGGGAACTCCCTTCTTGTCAGTGCAGAGGCAAAAAAGGATCTTGGAGTCATCATTGACTCCAAGATGAACATGGGCCGGCAGTGTAGGCACGCAGTCAGGAAGGCCAACCGCACCTTGTCGTGCATCCACAGATGCATCACAAGCAGGTCCAAGGAGGTGATCCTCCCCCTCTGTGCGGCACTGGTCAGGCCGCAGCTGGAGGACTGCATCCAGTTCTGGGCGCCGCGCTTCAGGAGGGATGTGGACAGCATGGAGAGGGTCCAGAGGAGCCACTCGCATGGTCGGGAGCAGCAGGGCAGGCCCTACGAGGAGAGGCGATGGGACCTGAACCTGTTCGGCCTCCACAAGAGAAGGCTATGGGGGGATCTGGTGGCCTGTTAAAAACTAGTCAGGGGGGATCAGCAGGCACTGGGGGAGTCCCTGTTCCCCTGAGCACTGCCAGGAGTGACCAGGAATAACGGTCACAAGCTGGCAGAGGGGAGATTCAGACTAAACATCAGGAGGCACGACCTCACGGTCAGGGCGGCTAAGATCTGGGACCAACTTCCAAAAAAAAGTGGTGCAGGCTCCTACCCTGGGGGTTTTTAAGAGGAGCTTAGATGAACATCTAGCTGGGGTCATTTGACCCCAGTACTCTTTCCTGCCACGGCACGGGATCGGACTTGATGATCTGCTCAGGTCCCTTCCGACCCGACCAGCTATGAAACTATGACCCAGGTCCAGGGAATCTCCATGCACCCAAGGCTCATTGGGCTCTTTCGCATGCTGAGAGTCACAGCAAGCATTTCGCTCCTGAAAGTGTGCCCACTTCTCCCCTTGCATGCGTGACAAAGCAGTCCTTCGGGGCCTGGGATCAGGACACTGGAACAGGGAGAGGAAATCCAAAGACAACATTTCACTTTGCCGAAAGCTGCTCCCACTGGAGTGAGATGTGAGATGCAGATGTTTGTCCCTGCCAGTGCTGGACAATCCCTTACAAACCTCCAATCTCCTTGGCCTGAGTTTTAGTGCAAGAACTCCGAGGCATAATCCGTGAAATGCCAGCCTCCTGATAGGGAATAACACTGATAGAATAAATGGATTTACTGTTCTCTAAACCTATGCATATTCAAATTGCCATCTAGCCGCTTGTGTGTATTTAGACGATATTTTTTCCAAATAGAGCACACCGTGCAGAGATCATGAGTAAAATTGCCTGTCTACCTTTGCTGCATCCAAAGCTCAAATAGCCGCTGTGCTGTAATTTAATCTAAACTACATGAACGATCCAAGCCAGAGCTGGATTTCCATAAAAGTGATGGATATTCTGCTATAGAGGTGCCTCCCACTGCAAGAACCACAGATTTTAGGATCTATCATAATTTGCTGCCTCTGGGAAGACGCATTATTTTTTTTACAATGCTCAGCAGCCTCAGTCAGGGCCAAGAGCCCCTCAGCGCTAGGGGCTGTCCAAACAGAGCAAAGGGGCATCCCCCTCCTCAGAGCATTACAGTCTAACTCGCTACTGGAGCAAACAGATGGAAAGAGAGGAACAAATGGAGAAGTACCGGAAAACAGATGATGTGGGCCTGGGCGGTGAGCAGTGCTCGTGGCACGTCTGCAGCTGAGCTGCGCTCACGCGGTCGGGAGTATGAGCGAAGAGAGCTCCCACAGGGGCTGGAAGGAGGATAAGGAGACTCTGGCTCTGCAGAGGTTTGGGCAGCTCCCCACAGGCGCAAGGGGCAGCATGAGGAAAAGCTCCAAGCAGCCGGCATGGAAACCTGAGGAGTGGGTCCTGGAGGCTGGAGGAGTCAGCGGGGGCAGTCGATCTTGACTGGCCTGTGACACTCATCTAATGCAAGTGGACACAGCCATGGCAAGCCTGGTTCAGAGCCATGAGGGTTTTGCTTCTCTCTCTGTGGGTGCTCACATATCAGTGAAGTCTTCCTGTGTTGGGGTGGCACAAAGTCTGGGTTTTCAGGTGCCCGGGAGCTGTGGGAAGGCTGCGCCTGGGAGCAGCATGCAGGAGGGCTGGGGTCTGTTCTCTGCTGCTTTGCAGACTCGCCGGGGTGGAGGGAGGGTCTGTTCTCCACATCTACGTTGTAAAGGGAAGCACCTGCCTTCTGCAGTGTCTTGAGTTTTAACTGCAAAACCCTGAGCACTGGCATCCCGAACCAAAAGGAGTTTTTGGCAGTTCTCTGGTGAAAAGAGAAGCCAGGTTCAGCTGTGGAAAAACAAACATGTTTGTTCTCTTGTTTTGCTTTTTTTTATGTAATTGAACTACGTCCAAAAAAGGTGGTTTTCATTTAAACAATAAAGCACTATTGCCAAAGCATTTTGGTCCAGCTGCCCATCTCCCATACACCTTCATGCACCGCTGCCCCTGCCCCATCCAAGCCTGGAGGGCCCAAGTGTGCTGAGCTGCGGAGCGGGCCAGGGAGAGGACATTCACCCCGCGTGTGCAATGCCCCATGTCCCCAGGCCCAGGAGGACTCCCCCTCCATGGTGCATGGTGGGAGCTGGGTCCACAGCAGGGTAGAGAAGGTACTGGGGGAAACAGGAGGACCTGACCCCAAACCAGCTGTCTCCAGTAGCTGAATGGGGGAGCTCACAGCAGACTGATAGCCCATGGCTGCGATCCAGCCGGAGTTAGGACAACAGCAACTGGATTTCAGAGAAGCAAGGCTGGCAGAGCCCGTGGGAGGTCACATCTAGTCCAACTGCCTTCTCACAGCAGGACTATCCTTCTCCAAACCATCCCAGCCAAGGATCTGGCCAACCTGCTCTTGAGAGCATCAACTCATAGAGATCCCACAGCCCCCGAGGCAGCTGTTCCACTGCTTACCACCTTGTCGTGATAATGCTCTTCCTAATCTCCAGCCAAAATTTCCCTTCTTGCATTTCAGCCAACTACTCCTTGTCCTATCTGCTGTGGACCCAGAGAGCAGTCTACCACCATCCTCTGCATAACCACGTTTCCAGTGGTTAAAGACTGTAATCGTATACCCCCTCAATCTCCTTTTCTCCAGAATAAACACACTCAGTTCTTCCAGACTTTCCTTTTAGTCACGTTTTGAAGACCTCTATAAAGAGCATAGCAGAAAAACAATAAAAATGATTAATTTGTCTGTATCTTCTCAAAGTGGGAGCCCAAAACTGGACACGGGACTCCAGGTGAGGTCTCACCAGTGCTGAATACAGCAGAAGAATCACTGCCCTTGTCTGGCAGGAGACGCGCCTGCCATTGCAACCCAGGGCACTGTTGGCTTTTTGTTCTGCACTGTGGGCTCATATTCAGCGTATGGTCTGCTGCTACCCCAGGTCCTTCTCCGCCGCGCTGCAGCCCAACCCAGTCCATAGTCCTCAGTCTGTGCACACCAGCATTTATTCTGTCCCCAGTGGAGAACTTTGCATTTCTTCTGGAAGCCCATTTGATTAAGTTCAGACCATTTCTCTAGTCCATCCATGTCACTCTGTATCCTAGCCCTGCCCTTCCGAGTGTCTGCAGTTATGAATCTGAGCATTGCTGCACTTTGCCCCTAGACACATCCAAGAGAAGACTGTTCACAGCCCCTCGCTGTGTGAGCAGCAGTGCACCATTATGTCAAGGGCACCAGGCCCCGTCCCAGGGGCTGTGGGCAGGATGAGGCCAGAGAAGGTCTACTTTGTGTGTGCCATCAGGAGACTGTTGGCTGGGTGTGGAGCAGGGCAGGCTGGGCTCTGGATCCCTGTGCCACCCCCTACCCCCCCGACTCGCAGGGGAACACTCCTGGGCTAGGCACATGCTCCCCCAGGACATGCCACAGACTGACCCGGAGCTCAGCCCCAGGTGCAGGCATGCCCTGAAAGCTATTTTCCCCAGGCACCATGTCCTGTGCCACCCATGTCAGGGCATGGGGAGCTCTCGCGCTGCTCTTGGGTGAGCAAGAACAGGCAGAGGAGCTCCTGGAAAAGCCACAGCTGAGCCAGACACATTGAGAAGCTCACTTCCATCATGATATTATCGTTTGGCTGGGTCTCAGAAAAGTGCAGTGGGGACACCCCAAGTGGGCCAGCACCCCAGGTGGCCAGGAGCTGGCTCTCAGTGCAGTGCACTGCACCAGTGCAGCACGCCCACCCAGTGCTCCAAAATCGATACCTGGGGCCAGCAGCTATTGCACCAAAGTGCACTCCAACCCAGCCCCATTGTGACTGGTCTCCAAGGCCAACAGGCTGCAGGAGCAAAATAACACATTGCATGTCTCCAGGGAGCTTGCAGAGATGCTTTTGAAGCCATGACACATAACAATGTCCTCTGGGAACAGATAAGCCATCAAATCTATTTTAGAAACTGCAAAACTGCCTTTGCAAATGGAATGTGGTTGTCCAGCATGAAGAGAAATGCTGTTTAATCTAGGCTGGCTGCGCAGAATTATTTGTACTCAATGAATTCAAAACCAAGAGAATTAAAATGATAGAAACTCTGTTTAAATATTCACCAGATTATTGACACATCCCTCAAGCTCATGTACAAAGTTGGTCTTTAGCAGCACCCATTTCATTTTAGCATTCAGCAATGACTCTCAAGGTCATAAACCTTAAACTGGAATGAGCGCAGTGCCCTATAACCCCCTGGCATGTCAAGTGAGTGTAACTGCTGCACGATTTCAAGCACCAGAAGTGCTGTGTGAAGAGACTCTCCCTTCTGACTCCATACAGCAATGGGATACTTGTGCTCTCTCACAAATTCACTTATTTGTTCCAAATCCAACCCTTGCAAAGCCAGCGGACCAAGGCACTTAAGGGAGCCCACCCCTGCCCCAGCCCTGGATCAAGCTGTGGGCAAGGCAAGAGCCCCCAAGGGCACACTTGCCTGCCTGTACACTAATGCCAGGAGCCTGGGTAACAAGCAGGAGGAGCTCGTCCTCCTCCGCAGTGCAAAGAATTATGATGTCATTGGGATAACGGAGACCTGGTGGGACTCCACCCATGACTGGACCACGGGGATAGAGGGCTATACCCTGTACAGGAGGGATCGTGTTGACAAAAGGGGCGGGGGTGTAGCTCTCTATGTGAAGGAAAGCTACATGTCCCTGGAAGCTGATGTTGGCAACCGGCATGGACAGCTAGAGACCCTCTGGGTAAAAATTCATGGGAAAAACGGCGCAGGGGACACAACGGTGGGAGTCTACTACAGACCTCCCACTCAAAGTCCTGAGCTTGACCAGGAGTTCGCCCGGGAACTGGCTGAGGTCGTATGCTTCAGGACCTTGGTTGTCATGGGTGACTTCAATTACCCGGACATCTCGTGGGAAGATCACTCAGCTAAATCTGAGCGGGCGCAAAGCTTTCTCTCGTGCGTGGATGACCTCTACCTGACTCAAGAAGTCTATGGGCCAACGAGAGGCAAAGCGCTGCTTGACCTGGTACTGGCTACGGGGGACGACCTAATCAGCGACCTAGTGATCGATGGGAAGTTGGGTGACAGCGACCACGAGCTGATCACCTTCACCATCTGCCGTAAAGCTGGCAAGTCGGTCAGCAACACAGAAGTCCTTGACTTCAGAAAAGCCGACTTTGACAAGCTCAAGAGGCTCGTCGGTCAGGCCCTCAGGGACCGTGACCCCAGGGAGATGGCAGTTCAAGAAGAGTGGTTGCTCCTCAAGGAAGCGATCCTCAATGCACAAGCTAAATCTATTCCAACACGGAGGAAAGGCAGCAAGAAGGCACAGCAGCCCCCCTGGCTCTCCAGGGACCTAGCGGACCTCCTGTGGCTAAAAAGGAAAGCCTACAAAGGATGGAGGACAGGATTCACCTCCAAGGAGGATTACTCCGCACTGGTCTGGTCCTGCAGGGAGCAAACCAGGAAAGCCAAGGCTGCAACTGAATTCCAACTAGCTTCAAGCATCAAGGACAACAAAAAGTCCTTTTTCAGATATGTGGGGAGCCAAATGAAAAGCAAGGGCAATGTTGGACCCCTGCTAAACCAGGGGCGACTGACAACTGACGCCCAGGAAAAAGCCAACCTATTAAATAGGTACTTTGCGTCAGTCTTTCATCAGTCCCATGGGATACCCATGCCTGCTATGGGACAGGGAGATCCGGGTGATGGGGATCCCCTACCCTCCATAAATGCTGACCTTGTGAAGGAACACCTTGAGAAGCTGGATACCTTCAAGTCAGCCGGCCCTGACAATCTGCACCCCAGGGTACTCAAGGAGCTGGCGAGCGTCATAGCCCAGCCCCTGGCACGGGTCTTTGAAAACTCCTGGCGCTCTGGTGTAGTGCCTGAAGACTGGAAGAAGGCCAATGTGGTGCCAATCTTCAAGAAAGGGAGGAGAGTGGATCCGGCTACTTCTATCCTGGGGAAGATCTTAGAAAAGTTTATTAAGGAGGCCATCCTTGATGGACTGGCCCAGGCTAACATCCTAAGGGATAGCCAGCACGGGTTTGTTGTGGGTAGGTCTTGTTTGACTAATCTTATTTCCTTCTATGACCAGGTGACCTATCACCTGGACAAGGGAGAAGAGATTCATGTCATATATCTTGACTTCAAAAAAGCCTTTGATCTGGTATCCCATGATCACCTCTTGGCCAAACTGGCCATTTGTGGCCTTGGCTCCACCACGATCTGCTGGCTGGGAAACTGGCTTCGTGGTCGGACCCAGAGGGTTGTGATTGATGGCAGTCAATCATCATGGTGTCCTGTGACCAGAGAGAGACACGGGTCTCATTTCCACAGTTAGAGAAAGGTGTGTGCGCCAGGCAATAGCACCTTTGGCATTAGGGCTAATTCTTGTCTGTAGCGCTTGACACTTCTGTGTGCTATGAGTGTCCATGCACAATTTAACTGAGGACGTCTTAAATGCTTTGGGTATTGGTTACCCCAGAGCCTTTTGCTTCAGGCAGAACACACAAGTTAGTCTTCTGGGTTAACGCAAAGGGACTGGCAGGAAGGACTGTTTCACTGTCGAGGGGTCTCCATCGGGGTCTTTCTTTTTTTTCCCTATTGCACCATCGCTGCTCAGTGTCTCAGCCTGCAACTCCTGCTCCAAACCCCATCTGTATTCTTGGGCTGCTGCTGGTAGCTCATGATGCCCTGTATGGAAAAGTCCTATGAGTTTTATAGGGTTGAAATGAAGAAAAGTCAATAGAAATATAATGGGAATGGCTACAGAGATGGCTCTAAAACCTTGTAGAGTTTGCTGGAGAGCGTGAATCTTTCTCCAGGCATTTCCAACTACCACACAGGACTTTATAGTAGCAATTTAATTTTATATTAAATTCAAGGGCATGACTCAACAGTCCTAGTGAAGGATTATTATGATCTATTAAATTCTACAGGACTTTGTTATAAAGGATGATATAACAGGCTGGGCAGCGTGGAGCTGTGAAGCATTTGGGATGGTTTTAACTTTTTTAGACTACAGTGTTTTCTTTCTGATGCTTCACGTGTGTATACTGGAATAACAACACATGGGTAGTAATACATGAAGGAAAGCTTAGATTGTGCAGTAGAGAGCTTCCCAGGGGTCCTAAGCAAATCATGCTGAGTATGCTACTGTTCATTTCAGCAGCCACAGAATATTCATAAAGCGACATTATATTCCCTAACTACTTCTAATTACCCACAAAGACTGGGCATATTAGAAAGGAAACTAAATGTTTCATACAACCCACTCTCCTGAAGCAAATCCAGGCTGACTTCTTAAAGATGTACTTTAAATAGACAAAATAATATATTTATGGCTTCCTGATGTTGTTTCAAACACAATCAGCTGTATTTCATTTTGGATTTTTTTTTAAAGACATTTTCATTATTTTCCAAGAAAATATAAGCTTACTGTGGAAATGAGATGCTGTGTAGCCTAAAGACAATCTAAGATAAGCTACTCAGCATAAATTATATAATAAAACTTCTCAGCAACAAAATTAGTTCACTTAAATGCTTCAGAGTACAGCATATGTGGTTTACTGTGTTTGAAAAGCATTTCTCCTTAGATACCTGTGGCCAGCTGCAGCTGAATGTGGCACCAGGCAGGACCCCCTGAATCCTGGGGCACCGGTCGGGCAGGGGGCACAAATGGTGCGGTTGCAGGATACACCATGGAGATCTTAACCCGCTGGATCCCAAAAGCCAGCCCCATACCATCTCTTTGACAAGCTGGCTAGATCCACCGCTGGTCCCACACTCTTTGTACACTGACCTTTGTGCTCTGTGACTAATGCATGCAACAGGGTGCTCCTCCACACTCAGGGGTTAATGTGTCCCTCCATGGAGCCATGCAATTTGTATCAGGCCCGGACAGCCTGTAACACTGACATCTGGGACTGTGCGAAACAGCACCATTTCCTTCTGACTTTGTTTTTGCTGTTTTGTAGACATGTTGAAACAAAACACTGTCCTGTTTCATTTCAAAGCACTGTACCATTTCATTTCGTTAAAACTGTTTCACTGCTTTGACGTTTCAACATTTCACCCATAGGCTATAATGGGAAATCTTGAAATGACCTATAACTTTGTCATTTCATGCCTGATTCAAATGAAAACAGCAGGGTGGGTAGCCCCTGCTGAGGTTACACAGTCTGCCAAGTTACAAGGAGATAGGTGCATGGGTTTCTGGGAAACTGCATCTTAAGATGCAGACAAGCAAAATGTGTGATGTGTGACTTGGTGTGTGTGTTAAGGCTCACCCTCACTGGCACTGGGGCCTCTAAATGGTATGGTGGTGTACCCCAATGAGGTCTTCTCTTCCCCTACAGCCTCAGCCTGATCCACCACTTTGAATAACAACAGGTAAGCGTGCACTGCAGCACAGTAGCACCAGCAGCATCTCAGGCAGCCAAACTGTCATGGAGCCGTTCTTTCCTTTCCTGCAGGAGCTTTTCTGCAGCAGCTGCCAGAGACCTCTTCCTGCCGGCCCCAGCCTGGGGCTTAGATGTGCAAAGGGCCCTGCCTCCTTCTGGTCAGCTGACCGGGGACAGGTGCTAGGCGTGTAGGTTGTGGCTGTGTTGGTCTAAGGACATGGCACTGGCAGGCAAGGTGTGGCAGGGCAGTACGGGGTGCTTCTGCATTGAGCCACCCATCTCACTGCACCCGACCGCCTTCCAGGCTCTGAGTGCCTTCCTGGGGGAGCTTCACACGCAGCCGACCCCCTTCCTGGAGCACACCTGCTAGCCTGGGGGTAATGCCACCACCACTCAGAGTCTGGAAAGATTGGGGACCTCTGCCCTCTGGGAAGCACAGGCCTAGTAGTCCTTGAGGGTACTTGACACACTGCAAGAACTTGGGGTGCTTCCCTCAGTCTCAAGCACAAATAATTTGGCTCCCTTAGTCAGCCAAACCACAGGGACCCCAAGGCATAATCTAGACCCTCTCCCATTAAGTCTCCCATGCTAGGTGCAAAGGAGAACTTTACTGGTTACAAGGAGGAGGTTTGGAATGGGGTACAGGGTAGAGCAATATCAGAGAAATACCTTACAGCAAACAGTGGCCTCGTAGTCTTTGATTACGCATCTGTGTTGCTGCAAGCTATATATCTAGTTAGATCTCAGGTAGCTTACTCACACATATCATCCGGAGGCAGGTGGAGATTCCCTCTGAAGGCAAACAGCTCATTGACCATGAGATGCAAGAGAGAGAGTGAGCTTCAGATGGTCCAGTTTCTCTCTGAGTTCTCATCATGGCTACTGCCCCTCCTCCTGGGCAGTCCTTCACTTATGTAGATGTTATGACCTCATTTCATGATCATTGGACCTGATCCAATGTGGGCCAGCAACTGTTGGCTTCCTGCCAACCAATTTGAACTGCGTCACTGGTTACCAGGTAGACTGCCAGGGTCTCTAGCCCCCTCCCAGTCATGTTGGCATTGCTTAGAACAATAGGGAGCTTAAGCCCCCACCCAGGTGTGTGAGGCCAGTCACATAGGCAGAGAGAGCAGGTTTTCCCCCTCCCTCAGGAATGTATCCAGATCAGGTTACAACTCATGGTTACCTGAAGAGATGGGACAGAGGAGTCTGCCCTTTGCAGTGACCATGGTAACCAAATTGTCAGATAGCAGAGTTTCGGGAGAGACAGAGATGGTATTCTGCCACATAAAGTTCTTTGGATCATAGTTTCATAGTTTGTAGGGTCGGAAGGGACCTGAGCAGATCATCTACTCCAACCCCCTGCCATGACAGGAAAGAATACTGGGGTCAAATAACCCCAGCAAGATGTTCATCTAACCTCCTCTTAAAGACCCCCAGGGTAGGAGCCTGCACCACTTCTCTTGGAAGCTGGTTCCAGACCCTAGCCATCCTGACTGTGAAGTAACGCCTCCTGATATCTAACCTAAACCAACCTTCTGCCAGCTTGTGACCGTTATTCCTGGTCACTCCTGGCGGTGCTCGGGGAAACAGTGACTTCCCCAATGCCTGCTGATCCCCCCTGACTAGTTTATAACAGGCCACAAGATCCCCCCTCAGCCTTCTCTTTTGGAGGCTGAACAGGTTCAGGTCCCGCAGCCTCTCCTCGTAGGGCCTGCCCTGTTGTCCCCTGATCATATGAGTGGCCCTCCTCTGGACCCTGAGTATCTTTCTGAGTCAATCTGGTATCTTTTAGTAGACGGCTGAATAACTAGAGAAATATATCTTAGCAAGGTTTGGGGTTGAAAAACCCTTTTGGTGGTGTGTCTGTACTATTCCTTCCATCCAGGAAAAGCACAAAGAAGCCAGAGGCTGGCCTGGTATACAATGCAGGCAAGAAAGCCAGTCAGTGAAAATGGAAATGGAGGCATCAGGGGGTGAGGTACAGGCTAGGATGGTGTGGGGGAAGGGGGATGTAGCAGTGCAGGTAAGAATGGAGAGGTTCCTGGGGAGTCAGATGTCTGGCAGGTTGTAGTGTATCATAAATCCAATGTCTGTACTGAGTCCATCAGTATCTGTACCTAGGAGGTTGATGAAGTGCAGTTCATAGGCTCATCTGTGAAAAGTGGCTTGTAAATTTAAACAAGCATTAAACCTCACTAACCTCATCACCAGAAGCCAACTTCCTACAGCCCAAAACACACCAAATGGATCCAGCACATGCCATAACAAGACATACAAAACCTGCCAACAGTATCTCCAGTATGGAGATATCTTCACAATACAATACATATCTCCATCAATGGAAAATACGTAGGAGACACCAAGCAACAACTGCACACCAGAATGAGCACACACCAAAAATCTATCAAAGACAAGGACTGTGCATAGACTAAATGAGAGATGTGTGTGCACAGCACTTTAAAGCAGTGCAAAACCATTTAGCCTGCTTTAATGGTGCTGATCTTTGCATGCGTCAGTGACATATTGCATGTTAATTCCAGCTGCTGTAGGAAATTCGGTAGTGTAATGCTCCTTAAATGATTTGGGGTGCATTACACCACTGAATGATTTGCTGCCCCTATAACAGAGGAGCCAAATACTGGGCTCTGTGCAGCACTATGGCTCTACAGAAAGACTTGCAGGCAGCCTGGCAGCAACCTGGGAAGGCAGGCTCCACCTAAGAAATGTAACCAGCATGATATATTTTTTTAGAATAGATTTTGTCCCCCCTGGAGCCTGCCTGCCTGCCTGAGCTGTGCGGTGGCCCGGTGCTTCCCTCCACAGCTGTGGTGCCACCTGGGACTGCCAGAGCTGAGTGCCCGTGGGCGGGTGCTGTCTGCGGGGGGCTGCCTCTGCCATGGAGGGAAGCACCAGCCCCTGTTCAGCCCCAGGACCACTCCACCCACAGGCATCTCGCCCTCCTCTCCCTGTCGGCGGAGAGGCAGGTAAGTGCAGAGGTAGGTAAGTCTGGGACTGGAGAGGCAGGTAAGCCCGGGATCATCTGTCCAGCCCCTTACACCCCAGGGCATGGCCCTTCCCCAGCTGAGGCAAGGGGCTGAGTGTTCCCCCTTTGCCAGATGTGCATGGGCTAATAGCAGGTGGTAAAGCACTGGAACTGGCTGTTCAGAGAGGTGGTGGAGTCTCCATCCTTGAACCCGGGTAGACAAAGCCTTGGCTGGGATGATATAACTGGGGTTGGTCATGCTTGGAGCTGGGAGTTGGACTAGACGTGACCTCTTGAGGTCCCTTCCACCCTCATTAAAATAAGAGAGTCATAGACAGTTTTGTGTTAGTCTGAAGTCAGGCAGAATGCAGGGCAGCACTTCAGGGCATTGGCACAAACACCTTAGACACCCCATAAAGACATTTAAAATGAGAGCAGCTGTTTCTTAAGCAGTGTTAAAGCCCCATAAGTACCCTCAAAATTCTTTAAAGAGAAGCAACACAGAAGAAAGTTTGTCTTGGAAACATTTTCCCATGTTATTCATGGGTATACATGGATGGTCAGGGGTGGTGAAATTACTTTCATCCCTCCAGCGTCCCAGGATGCACAGCTCCCAGTGCCCTGCCCCTTCCTACCCTCCATAACTCTAGTGGTTTCCTTCCCACAGAAAGCAACTGCTCTGAGCTGAATTGCAGATGCCCTGGAGCTGGGCAGGCTGCTTTTCCCTGCACAGTCTACTTACCTGGCAGGGGAAGCAGCGTGACCACGTAGGCGAGCTCCCCAGGGCAGGTGATTGTCTCTGATATGTCCTCCATCGGAGGTCTATATTGAGCAGATTCTTTTTGGTATTGGGTGGTGGAACCGGAGCGTGCTTCATCCACTCCATGCATTGACCTGGTATTGCAGTGCTTCCAGGACCGGTGCAAAAAAACAGAAAAAAAAAAAAAAAACCCTGTCTGTCTGGGAAGCTCAGTTTCCCCCAGCACAGAGCACTGGAGAAGCAGCCGCCCCTGGGTCTGGGCCCCGGCTGCAGCTGGTCTTGGTGCTGGGAGCAGCTTAACAGCCATGGGACCTTGGGAAAGCAGCTTCTCCAGCCCCAGGATCTTCCCCCCCAACCAGGAAGGCTCCCGCTCCCAGCCAGTTTGACCCCTGCTGCCCCTTACCCACTCCCCTGCAACCCAGTCCCAGTTCACTGAGAGACATGTAAGTTTTTAGTCCTTTAATTTTCATCAAGCTTTTTTCCCCCCACTTCTTTCTTTATTTCCCTTTCCTGCCTCACCTCTAAGTTTTTCAAGATTTCTCCCCACCCACCCCGTGCTCTGGCTGGGCTCTCCTGGCTGTGGAGGGAGGGAAGACCTGACCCCATGTTGCTTTCTCTGCTTCCCAGTACATGGCCCACTTCCCTCTCCTCTCCAACCGCAGGCCCACGGTCCCACTCGGTGCTTGGAGCCACAGCCAAGTTACCAGCGAGTCCAGAGAAGGAGGTAAGGCCATGGTCCTGGTGGGTGAATTCTTGTTCTGCATTTTCCTGCTCCAGTGGGGCTGGTGGGGACTTGCATTTACATCCTGAGGCAGATTCAGCCCTTCCCAAACCAGCCTAGACAACCATCATCTAACCTCTACCCTCAGCGGCAGTCAAGTGTTGCCATGGTGGGATGTCCGCCTGTTCTGCCACAGGCTCGTATATGATGCTGGTAGAGGAGCAGGTGAATGAACCCTGGATGGCAGCTGTGCTCTCTAGGCAGCCTGCATTGATGAGGGGCATGTGGCAGAAAGCCACCTTGGTTTCTCCCCAGAATCTCTGCCCTGTGACTATGTGATTAGATGGGCCAGCACGGAGGAGTCACACCTCAGTCTGTCTCTTTAGGTAACCTGAGCTGGCTGCATTCCTGAGGGAGGGGGGGAAACCTGCTCCCTCTGCCTACGGGACTGGCATCAACCACCTGGGTGAGGGGCATCTATCTGGGGAGCTGGGATCTGCCTGGTAACAGGTGATGTATTTCCGATTGGTTGGCTGACAGCCAACCGGAGCTGGCCTCCACTGGACCAGGTGAATGAGGTCACGGGGGCTATATAAGTTAGGACTGGCTAGGAGGCGGGCTCTTCAGCCATGAGGTGAAGCAGCAGCCATGCGGGGGACACAGAGAAGCCTTACCATCTGAAACTAGCTCTCTCTCACCCCAAAACTCATGAGCAAGGAACTGCCTGCCTCCAAAGGGAAACTTCACCAGCCTTTGGAAGATGCTTGTGAGTAAGCTACTCAATCTGATTAGATATTTAGCTGGCAGTAACACAGATGTGTGATCAAAAGGCTACCACAGCCACACTGTTTGCTCTTTAGGGTTTCTAAGATATTGCTCAATCCTGTACCCTAGTTTACCCTACCCCTTGTAATCAATAAAGTCCTCCTTTTTGACTGGTGTGGCATAATTTAGGCCCACACTTATTGAGGGGTGGGTCTAAATTATGCCTAAGAGACCCCTTAGGTCTGCAGACTAAGGGAGACTTTACTTTTTGCCCCCAGACTTGGGGAAGTGCCTGTACTGGGTCGAGTACCCGTCGGACCATTAGGCCTGTATTTCCCCGAGGACACAGGGCTGAGACAGTCCCTTCTCAGGGTGGTGGCAGCGAAGTTACCCCCAGACTAGCGAGTGTGCTCCGGGAGAGGGGTCGGCGGAGCATAAGGCGCCCCTAGGGAGGCATTCGGAGCCTGGAAGGTGGGCGGGCGCAGGGAGGTGGGCGGCTCAATGCAGGAGTGCCCCCTACTGACCCACCACAGGGCACAGCTGGCATCTGGGTCCATTGCCAGCTTTGGTGAGAAAAGGGGTTAGGCAGCCTGTTGCTAGAGAGACATCATTTTAAGGTTTGGGAGCTGTCTGTAAGCCAGGAGGTAGAAGTGATACTAGTTTCTTACGAGCGTGCACTCTTGCTCCTGACCGGCCCGACAGTTCCCGAAAGCGAGTGCAGGATGGTGGGAGGATGGACCCTGCCCCTGCTCTGAAGCTGGGGCCTGCAGAGATTCAGATGACCATGCACAAAAGATGTATTGCACGGGGCTGATTCTGCCCCAGGCAGGGGTTGGATTAGATGTGGCCTCTGCAGCCCCCTGCCAGCCCTGCTTCTCTAGGATTGAATGATCAATCACCCTCCATCCCTGCACTGGTCATGGCAGGCCTGTGGACAGGGGATGTAGGACTCAGACAACAGTACACAGATTTTCCTGCTGGAAGCCTAAATTTGTTAAGTCTCACATTTATCAAAGTACCTTTGTCAGCTATGCACAGCCCTCATGGCGGGCTTGTGTTCTCCGAAAAAAGCACATGTATTTGGCTAATCAGAGGGAAACATGAGAGAGCTGCAAAACCTCCCCAGACCAAGGGTTTCCCAGAGGGTGAGAACCGCAGCCCTCCTTTCAGTGGGTTGGCATTGCCATTCAGGGCAAATGCTCCAAAGAGAAATGAACACGAAAGCATTCAGAGATATTTTCATGAGGGGGTGGAGGTTTCTTTCCTTGCTGTTTTCTTGTTTTTACTTTCCAACAAACATTTAGCCCGAGTTTGGGGGAAAGGCCATGTTTCCTCCAAGCCTTCTCACCCCCCTCTACTTGCAAGGACATCAAACCCAGGGGCTGGGGATGGCACCTGGCCCCATTTTCTTATGCATTAAGCAAGGATGTGTGGATACTGCAGGGGCCATTGGTCATGGCAGGGACATGCCAAAGCTAGGCAGACATGCAAGCCATGCGGAGGGTTTCCAAGGGCACACAGCAGCCTGTGGCCTAAATCCTGAGTGAAGTCCAGCTGAAAATGGACAGACAGCACTGAAAAAAATGTTGTGCCAAAAAACCTGAGCAAAGCCGAGTGCCTCAGACACACCAGGCAAGGTCCATCCCTGCCCATTTCCTTCTGAGGCTGCTAACACGCCAGAGACTGCCACTACGGGGAACTCTCCCAACTGAGCTGCCCTTCCTGTGAGCGGTGGCTCCTGGCACCCCCCTGCAAGGCATGTTGGAGCCTGCGAGTGAGTTATTTAGATCCACACACTAGAAACACGTTGTATGGTTTGCAGCAGACCACAGCTCAAGGCACTTGTTACTTGACTGCATCTTTTTGTCACCTGAACGAGGATATTTACTATCCTTGTGATGATGGAGCATCGTAGCTGCTTAGTTACTCCTGTGGATCCCAGATCTGGGGTGGTCTTGTACTCTCATCACACCACCTTTGCACACGGGGAGGTGCAGGGATAAGGGACTTGCCCAGGGTCACACAGGAAATCAGTGGTGGAGCAGTGCCTATCAGCACTCATTGTAGCCCAGGTGAACAGTCCAGACAGGAGCTCATCTCCTTGCCTGTGCACATGTGATCTCCCTCAGTGTGAAGCTGGGTCTGTATCTCTTCCACTTCTTCCACTTCTTCATTGCATTTCATCTCCACAAGCATGTCAGTGACACTTGTGCAGAGCAATGGTGACATCCAGTGTCTGGCTAGTCTCACACATGCAGACACACTCACTCCACTGAAAGCCCAGAGGGTAGGAGTCACTGGAAATTGCCCGTGGGTGGGCTCCACATGTGACCGTGGAATTTGGCTTTGATGCAGCTATTGTACAGCCTTTCACAGTGTCTGGCACAGTGAGCGTCAGCCCACAAAAGCTTGTGCTATGTATACACATATCTGTTTTGTTTAATCTGTAAGGTGCAACTCTACCCTGCCTTCTATTGGACTTGAGACTAAAGTGACCAACTCTGTCTCTGGAGGCAGCCATGGCAGAGCTGTACTTCAAACACAGAAACAGATGGGGTTCTCATCAGACAGTAGACACAGCGTTTGCCCCCATCTTGGAGGTTAACTACAAAGCAGGGGTGGGTACTTTACAAAAGTGGGTGCTTTACAGCAGCAGGATGTTGGCTGTCGTGGTTCCCCTGCTTTACCTGTGGCAGGTCCGGGTGTTAGGTCTATGTTGTGTCAGGGTTGAGGGTTGTCTTATGTAGCATTTAGATGATGGTTTGTCTGGGGTGGTTTGGACAGGGCTGGTCCTGCCTCAGGCAGGGGTTGGACTAGATGTGACCTCTGCAAGCCCCTTCCAGCCCCACTGCTTTAAGACTCTAGTGTGAAATTGCAGAACAAGAAATCACCCCCGAGATGCTGGCTGTCCCTGCCTGGGCAAAGAGGCAGCAAGTGGTCATCTTCTCTGGGGACTCTCCCTAGACTTGAGTTCATTATACAGGAAAAGGGCGGCAACTCGTTAAGTAGTTTCTGGGACCTTTCATGGCGTTCACCATGGCCTGAGTTTTGGAACCTGCCAGACCCCAGTCAGAACAGTGCAGTGCCTGTAGCAAGGCCTCTGCGTAAACCACCCAAGGGCTCCTCCGTAGTCATAGGCAATGAGAGTTGGAAGGGACCTCAGTAGATTACATCTAGTCTAATCCCCTGCTCCAAGCAGGACCAGCCCCAACTATAGATCATCCCAGACAAGGCTTTGTCTAGTTGGGTCTTAAAAATCTCCAAGGATGGAGCTTCCATCACCTCTCTGGAAAACCTGTTCCAGTGCTTCATTACCCTCCCAGTGAAACTGTTTTCCCTAATATCCAACCTCAACTCCCCTTGCTGCACTGTGAGCCCATTGCTCCTTGTCCTGTCATCTGCCCCCACTGAGACCATTCCAGCTTCATCCTCTTTGCAGCCCCCCTGCAGGGAGTTGAAGGCTGCTATCAAATCCCCCTTAGTCTTGTCTTGTGCAGACTAAATCAGCCCAGTTTCCTCAGCCCCTCCTTCAAGCTTCGCTTCCCTTGACCTGCTGGCAACACTCCTACTACTACAACCAATAATGCAGGCTAGATTCTGCAGGCACCAGCCAGGTCCTCACTCCTGTATATTGCACCCTACAACAGCCTGCCAAGCAGAAGGGCCATGAATTCACCTTTGCCAACAGAGAGAATCCCTGTCTCCTGTCTCTGGAGGGCCCAGGGGCTTAGTTCTCAATTTCACACTGTATCCTAGGCTAGGGGCAGACATTACACATAAACCAATTGAAGTGATCATAACCTGGTTTAAATCTGTAACAGAACAGATATTCAATGCACATAAACCAGTCTGAAAATGTCTAAAACCGGTTTAAGATAAACCTGGTTGAATGTAGTAGATTTAAGTGATTTGGGTCAAACAGGTTTATGCAATGTCTGTCCCAGACCCCTTTCTGATTTAACTTGAACCAGAGAACCCCAGCATCCTGGCATCCTTTGCAGCCCTGGGTGGGGCTGTCTGCTCCAGACCAGGCTGGCCTGACTCCTCTGCCTGGATTGCCCCTGCCCCCCACCCCTCCCACTCCCTGCTCAAGTAGGAAACCTCCCCTCCCCTCTCCTACAGCATGGACCATAGCCAACATGTGGTTTGCTAGCTAATGTAGAGAGGTGTCTGTATAAGGCAGACAGGATAGAGTCTGCTTAGGGCTTTTTGGAGCTAATCAACAGGTAGCTGGTTATCCTTCCTTGGAGAAAAGTGCTTAAGAAGAGCTTGAACTAATGAGAGAGGCTTTGTTTTGTTCTGATGGGCTGATAAAAGCTAACAACTCCCTATGTAACTTCCTGCTGTGTAAGTAAATGCTGTGCAACTCCCTGCTGCCTCCCTGCCATGGGGGGAACACACCCCTCCCTAATCAGAGCACCCTGCTGGGGACTGGCCACACCCCCCTCAGCTCAGCATTGTAGAAGGGAAGGGAGGGCTGCTCTAGCCCCCACCACCATATAGCCTGAGCCACTGCAGGCATGTGCCAGCACTTTCTCAGTCCAGAGGGGATGTCTGTACAGTTACAAACCAGTTCAGCCTAGCCCAGGTTAGACTAACTTACAAAGATTGAATCAATCCAGGCTCATGGTTTTTGAATGTCTGTCCGTAGGCTGGGGGTTAGTTCTGTGGGCACAAGAGAGGCAAGTGGGAATGAGAGGTTTAGCCCATTATGGAGCCTGGCAGATTGAACATGAACAGAGAAGCAAGAGAAGTGGTGCAGGCTCCTACCGTGGGGGTGTTTAAGAGGAGGTTGGATGAACATCTTGCTGGGGTCATTTGACCCCAGTATTCTTTCCTGCCATGGCAGGGGGTCGGACTAGAAGATCTGCTCAGGTCCCTTCCGACCCTAAAAACTATGAAACTATTAAACTATTTAGAGGAAGGAGCTCATTAAATGCATCATACAGTCTCCTGCAGAGGCATTTTTCCAATACACACACAACACCAGGAGCAAGTGTCAGGGCTGTAATGAGGTTTCTTGTGGTCACTCCATGAATGCCAGCAGCAAAACAGCCCTCATACCCACATAGCCATATTGCAGGGCCTGTGAGTTTGTGCAGCAGTGTGCCAAACTGTGGTGTGTGAGGACTAGCCTCCCCAGTCTCTGTCATGAGCTATGGAGCCTCATTGTTGGCATACAGATCATCACAGATGTCTAGACATGTGGAAGAAAAGACCTCCATGATTCGGGCCCCAGGTGTGGGATGCAGGCAGCTCTCTGCAAGCCTTTTGTAGCATTTGTAGGATCTCTCTTTGGCCATAGGGAGCAGCTGAGGTGTGAGTGACTGCTCCATTAGGTTTTGCTGCTTTGGAGCTATGCTGCAACACAACAGCACATTGGCAACCAGCTCACATGAGCAAGAGGCAGGGCTGATTCCAGGGGAACAGACCGGTGGGGCTTTAGGGAGGCCACTGGTTGCAGACACACTTCTTGGCAAGGGGTGAGTGGACCATGGGAATTTCAGACCAGATCATGCCACAATCCACTCTTAAGTGCAAGTGGCAGAGGAGAGGATCCCATCCTCAAATATACTCTCCTCTAACCCCTTAACAGGGATTAGCTTAAATCCAGGAGCGCAAAATCACGTACCCCTTTCAGAATGACATGCAGAGAAATATCCATCTCAACTTGGAAAGTTGCAGTCATTAATCTGTCACCTCACTGGGAATGGACTGGTTTGTCCCTGGGGCAGTGTGGAGAGGCAGCAGGAGGGCAGCTGGGTGTGCTGGTGGCTACAGAAAGCAGTGGGTTTCGTGCACAGGGAACTGGAAGCCCTGGTGGGCTTGGAGAAGAGTTGGATTGGGAGTCTCCAAGCTTGGACGGCACCCGGCCAGCTAGCAACCTACCTGAGCAGCCTCATACCTCATGCACCATTGCTACCACCTTCTCCAGCCACCAGCACAGCCAGCCACCCTTCTTCCCCTGCACTTCCCCAGGGTCAAGCCAACCAATTCCCAGGCAGCCCCAGCCATACTGCTAGCCACAGGCACCTACTGAAGACACAAGTAGCAAGGGGACCAATCCTTTTCTTGGCAGAGCCTGCCCACCTCTCCTGTGGTCTGCGGGTAAGATAACAGATTAATGGCATAGATTAATGGCCCCACAGCTGTGGGACAGGCAGGCAGCCTCCATTGGGAAAAAATAAAAAAGGATTGGGCCCCTTGCCACCTGCAGCATCCAGGACAATAATATATATACAATGACAGACAAGTAAAACCCACCATTTCAATTTCATAGATTTCAAAGATTTCATAGACATTAGGGCTGGAAGGGACCTCGGGAGATCATCGAGTCCACCCCCTGCCCAAAGGGCAGGAAGTCAGCTGGGGTCATAGGATCCCAGCAAGATAAGCATCCAATTTACTCTTGAAGGTGTTCAATGTAGGTGCTTGAACCACCTCAGATGGCAGGCTGCTCCAGACCTTGGGGGCTCAGACAGTAAAGAAATTCTTCCTTAAATCCAGCCTGAAATGGTCTTACAGTAGTTTCTAATTGTTCGACCTCATCACCCCTTGGGGCACTCTGGTGACCAAGCATTCCCCCAGATCCTAGTGATCATCCCGATAAACTTATAGGTGGCCATCAGATCACCCCGAGCCTGAAATTTTCCAAGCTAAAGAGCCCCATGTCTCTCAGCCTGTTGTCATAAGGTCTGTTTTCCTGATCTCTGGTCATGCACGTGGCTCTTCGCTGGACTCTCTCAAGCTTCTCCACATCCTTTTGAATTGTGGACGCAGTACTCCAGCTGCGGCCTCAGCAAGGCCGAGTACAAGGGGAGAGTGAGGTCCCGGGATTTGCTCGAGAAGCATCTATGGATGCAAGCCAGCATTTTGGTCGCTTTACTAGCCGCAGCATCGCATTGCAGGCTCATGTTCATCTTGTGGTCAATGATGACCCCCAAGTCTCTTTCTTCTGTAGTGCTAGCCAGTGTAGCACTGCCGAGCCTATAAGGATGTGGCAGGTTTTTCCTCCCAAGGTGGAGAACCTTGCATTTTTCGGTGTTAAACACCATCAGGTTCTCATCCGATCATTTGCTGAGCCTGTCCAGGTCAGCCTGGGTCGCCCTTCTGTCCTCAGGTGTGGATGCTTTGCCCCAAAGTTTGGTGTCATCGGTGAACTTGGCCAGTCCACTCCTGACTCCAATGTCCCCATCAATTACTACCCTCTGGGTCTGACCACAGAGCCAATTTTCCAGCCAGTGGATCGTGGTGGACCCAAGGCCACAACTGGCCAGTTTCGCCAAGAGGAGATCATGGAATACCAGATCGGAGGCTTTTTTGAAGTCAAGATATATGACATCAATCTCTTCTCCCTTGTCCAGGTGATAGGTCACCTGGTCATAGAAGGAAATGAGATTGATCAAGCAAGACCTACCTGCAACAAACCCGTGCTGGCTATCCCTTAGGATGCTGGTGCTGGCCATTCCATTAAGGATGGCCTCTTTAATAAACTTTTCTAAGATCTTCCCCAGGATAGAAGACAGGCTAATGGGCCTATAGTTAGCCAGATCTACTTTCCTCCCTTTCTTGAAGATCGGCACCACATTGGCCTTCTTCCTGTCTTCCAGCACTACACCAGAGCGCCAGGAGTTTTCAAAGACGCGTGCCAGGGGCTGGGCTGTGATGCTCACCAGCTCCTTGAGTAACCCGGGGTGTCAATTGTCAGGCCCGGCTAACTTGAAGGTATTCAGCTCTCAAGGTGTTCCTACATGAGGTCAGCACTGATGGAGGGCAGGGGATCTCCCGCACCTGGACCTCCCTGTCCCGTAGTGGGCATGGGCATCCTATGGGCCTGATGAAAGACCAACGCAAAGTACCCATTTAATAAGTTGGCTTTTTCCTGGGTGTCAGTGGTCAGATGCCCCATCTGATTGAGCAGGGGTCCAATGTTGCCCTTGCTTTCCCTCTGGCTCCCCACATATCTGAAAAAGGACTTTTTATTGTCCTGGATGCTCAAAACTAGTTGGAGTTCAGTTGCAGCCTTGGCTTTCCTGGTTTGTTCCCTGCAGGACTGGACCAGTGCAGAATAATCCTCCTTGGAGGTGAATCCCTTCCTCCATCCTTTGTAGGCCTTTCTTTTTAGCCTCAGGAGGTCTGCTAGGTCCCTGGAGAACCAGGGGGGCTGCTGTGCATAGATGCAACCCTGAAGGACTAAACCCTCATCACATGTACAAGCGCCCCAAGAGGGCAGCTGGAGAAGCCTGGGGGTATAAAGAGGGCAGCAGCAAACAGGCAGGGCAGTGTTTGGGCTGGGGCTGGGACTGAGATGTGCATCTAGACCAGCATAGGTGCATTTGGGATCCTATGACCCCAGCTGACTTCCTGCCTTTTGGGCAGGGGGCTGGACTTGATGATCTTCCTAGGTCCCTTCCAGCCCGAATGTCTATCAAATCTATGAAATTAGTGACAGGAGTGGGGCAGACATTCTCTGCGCAGGGGGTGGCACCCTGGGCTCTCCAGCTCCCTTCCAGACCACTAGTAAATAAGGTGCTCGATGGCTGTAATCTGATGGCTGGGGACCTGGCTCCATGGTCAGACCAAAAGAGTGGTAGAAAATGGAACCGAGTTAACATGGTGCATGGTGCCCTGTGGCATCCCCCAGGCTCAGTACTCAGACCAGAACTCTTTAATGTATTCATAAATCATCTGGATTCAGGTGTCAGAAGTGGCCTGGGTAAGTTCACATACGACACCAAATTTTGGGGAAGTGCAGTCATGTCAGAGGACAGGCTGGCAATTCAGGCTGACCTGGACAGGCACGCAAGGTGGGTGGATCAAAACCTGATGACATGCAACATGGAGAAATGCAAGGTGCTCCACCTCGGGAATAAAAACCCACATCATACTTATAGGCTCGGCAGTGCCACACTCACTAGCACCATGACTGAAAGAGACCTGGGGGTCGTGACTGACCATGAGATGAACATGAGCCACCAATGCGGTGCTGCGGCTGGCAAAGTAAATACAACTCTGGTTTGCAGCTGGGTTGGGATGGATGCAGAGTCCCAGGCCAGGGTTTGGACTCACTGTGAACCCTGCAGGCCCTTGCCAGCCCCACCGCTCTGCAGCTCTGAGGCAGGATCAGTCCTGTCCAAACCAGCCCAGATGAACCAGCATTTAAACTCTACATAAGACAGCATAGTCAACCCTAACATAAGACCTCACACCCGACCCTGCCCCCAAATATGCCATACAGCACAAAGCAGAAGGAGAGCTGGGCTCGGGGAGATGCAGTGCAGCAGGGCTCTTCCTGGGGGTGCCCGAACACAGCAAGGACCTGGGAGCAATGCCACTCTGGAGAGCTGACATGGCTTGTGGTGGAGCACGTCATCTGAGGCAGCCAGAGCCCCGTGCACCGGGCCAGCCACTCCTTGGGCAATGACGCCACGTGGGACCGCACTGCAGGTCCAGAGAGATGCTGGGGGGAGACCGTACCCAGACCCCAGCCTAACCACAGCCTCCTTGGAGCCTCCTTGAAGCCAGCCCATGTCTGGCTACTAGAGCAGGGAGCCCCTGGTCTTTGGGCTCTGAGACCCATCCCCGGCTTTCCACAGCCCTCTCAGAGCATGGCCTCCAGGAGAGGGACACGATCCCCCTGGAGATCCCTGGGCATCACATGCAGCGAGTTATATCCACAAAGATGATCCAGTGCCTGGAAGCTGAAACCAGACCAGTGGAGACAAGGGAAATCGAGCACTGGCATTGACCTAGGGCTGGGGCAGGTTGTGAACTGCTCACAGTTCGCAAATCCAGCCTGGGAGACTTCTGAAGAGATGCTGTGGACCAGGGGCCCCTCATCATGTCCCTGAAACAGGCCAGACTGAGCTGTGCCCTTAGTGCCACAAGCCAGGTAGCTCCCAAGGATAGTCCTCATGGCTGCCGCGAGCTCCTCTCCATGTGGGTATGTATTTTATGGAAGAGCCTGGGAAATGCACTGGGGTCACTCGCTTTGTGCATGTCTCTGAGGATATAGCTTGCTCATAATTCTGCATATTCTGGCTGATCCTTGGAAAGGTTGTTATCAATGTCTGGTGTGAGTTGATCTGGGGAGACCCCAATCATGGCACACCGAGGACAGTAGCTGTAAGACCACCATCTGCCATTGCTGCCAGGGTCCAGCACACCTTTCCTTGCTAAAGGCTTGCTTTCCCTTCCATGGTTCACACTGCATCTGTCCTGCTCCTGCACTTCTTCCATTTCAGCTGAAGTACATTGGCCATTTCACATACACTGAGAAAAATGTCTTAGACTACCTGTACCTGTTCATAAACTTAAATATTGCGTTCGTTCTCCAAAAAGACAAGCTCATCGGTGTCTGGTCTGTCACTACTTTCATCAAGTCCTAGCAAGAAATACTTGGCCCCTTCCTTGAATTGGAAGAATATATCCCTGCCCTGTTTTGTTTTTTTTAATTTGCCTGGTGATTGCCCCAGATATATTTCTTCATTTAATTTGATCATAATATTCTTAATGAACTTCCCATCTGTAGATTGCCTTTGAACATCGCCAGCCACCTTAGCCCCATGGGGTTTTGCTCAGAGAGCTGCAGGATTTCTCTCCACAGCCTTCTTTAAAAAACAGCCCCCCCTTTCCAAAGCTCCCACTACTGTAACTGGCCAGGCCTTTTCCCAACCCTTTCATTTTATCAGCTCACAAGATGCCTTTGCAAGCAGCCATACCTCTCTCCGTGGTGTGTCATCATGGCACCTGCTATTGTGTTTAATAAAAACACTGGGATGCTCTCCTTCTGTACAAGACACAGTGCTTTGTCCTTGCACCATGTGAAAAAGCAATCATTGGCCCATTAATTGTTTGGTACCCAGTGTGCCTCCTCCACTTGTCTTCCCTTGGATGTTTTTGACAGCAATGCTGCAGGGGCAGGGCCCATATGGTTCGCTTAAGTTGTGGAGTTGGTGCCAGTACAAGCATTAGCACAGCCCAGTCCTCATCCCCAGTCTGGGCTGCAGGAGCACCCAGTGCCTCTGAGGAAGGCTTAAAGACTGCCTGACACATGGAGTAGAAAGGGAGGATGCAACTAGCAAAGCCCAAAAGCCTGGGAAATCCCCCTAGTAAAGCAAAGGCATTGCTGTGCCTAGATCACCCCCGGCCAGTGGCTGTCCGACCTCCTCTTGAACACCTTCTGTGATGGAGAGTCTGCACCTTGTGTCATGTGAGAAGGATGCAGAGGTTTCCGATGTATGATGACAGCCATGATTTTGTCACCAGAAATCTCAGGGGAGAGGTGTGAAATAGAGAGCAGAAATGTTACTGAGCACACTGGCTGTGCACTTGCGCTGCTGAGCTGTACCGTTCCTGCGTGCCCTTCCCAGATGGGCGCATGGCTTCAAGGGAGTCATCTTTAAGCGGCCAAATGCCCCATTCTTCCCACAGGCCACCATCCCTGGATGACCTGCATCACCCCCTCCAAGCTGTTCTCCGTCCCCACGGAGGGGCAGGTGCATCCTGGCCCAGGAGTTTCCTCACATTCGTGGTTCTGGTACCGCCTGTGATGGCTGTAACCACAAAGTGGAGCATGGCCATGCAGAACCTACAAACCCTGCACTTGCACAAGCTTCCTGAGACATTGTGCCTGAGTGATAATCCCCCTGGCCCTCTTGGTAGCAGGAGCTGATAGTCATGTCCAAGGGGGCAGCTGCAATATGCTCTGACAAGGGAAAATAACTGCATGTATTGCCTCAGAAGGGGGAAGACTGGGGCTGTGCAAACACTCATCTGTGTCCTCGATGTTTCCTTCTCTATGTTCCTGCTCCCCCCAAATCCCAAGTGCTCTGGTTCCTTGCATGCCTGGCTTTACTCTGGTCTTTTGCAAGGGCTGAGCCCTGCCACACCTCCGTACTGGGCAGCACCATGCCCCCCACAGTTCAGTGAGAAGCCCGGGGTCCACTGGGGGAGCAGCGGGGTGCTCTCGTGGGGACATGATCCAAAGTGCTGGTCGCAGGTCAATCCTTGCAGATGCAGAGGTGATATGGGCCCCATGCAGCCATGCCAGCAGGGCTCAGGCTCACTCTGGATTAGTCCTCCTGCCTCCATGTAGTATGTTGGCTTTTGTCACAGATCAGGCCCCTCTCAGGCCAGAGACGTTCTGCCTCCAGATTCCCCAAGAGTACACTGGCCGGTCGGGCTAGGATTCAGAGTGACTTACACAATTGGAGGATTGGGCAAAAAGAAATCTCATGAGATTCAACATTATCAGAGGTCAAGAAAACAGACCTTACGACGACAGGCTGAGATCCATGGGGCTTTTTAGCCTGGAAAAGCGCAGGCTCAGGGGTGATCTGATGGCCACCTAGAAGTTTATCGGGGTGACCACCAGGATCTGGGGGAACGTCTGTTCACCAGAGCGCCCCAAGGGATGACGAGGTCGAACGGTCACAAACTCCTGCAAGACCATTTCAGGCTGGACATAAGGAAGAATTTCTTTACTGTCCAAGCCCCCAAGGTCTGGAACAGTCTGCCAGCGGAGGTGGTTCAAGCACCTACATTGAACACCTTCAAGAGTAAATTGGATGCTTATCTTGCTGGGATCCTATGACCCCAGCTGACTTCCTCCCCTTCAGGTGGGGGCTGGACTCGATGATCTTCCAAGGTCCCTTCCAGCCCTAATGTCTATCAAATCTATGAAGGGACAACTACAAACTCCTGCACTTAAAATGAAGCAATCCGCTGCACCGGGACAGGCTGGGGGAGGTGGGCTGGGCAGCAGCTCTGCAGAAAAGGACCTGGGGACACAGGGGACAAGGAGCTGAACAGGAGCCAGCAGCGCGCCCTTGGTGCCATTAAGGCGACCGGCATCCTGAGCTGCATTGGGGGGAGCAGTGCCGGCAGATCGAGGGCAGTGATTCTTCCCCTCTATTAGCATTGGCAAGGCCACATCTGGAGTCCCGTGTCCAGCTGTGGCCCCCACTACAGAAAGGATGTGGACACGTTGGATAGAGTCCAGTGGAGGGTAATGAAAACTTAACAAGAGACTTAACGGTGGGAGTCTACTATAGACCTCCCAACCAGGGAGAAGAGCTCGACCAGGAATTCTTAGGTCAGCTCACAGAGGCAGTGAGGGCTAAGGATGTGGTCATCATGGGGGACCTGAACTTCCCAGACATCTGCTGGGAGGAGCAGTCAGCCAAGTCTGATCGCTCACGTCGGTTATTAGCCAGAGTGCAGGACCTCCATCTAACCCAGGAGGTGCACAGTCCCACCAGGGGAGACGCCTTGTTGGACCTGGTGCTGGCCACGGGTGACGACCTGGTGACGGGGCTGCGGATGATGGGCCACCTGGGAGACAGTGATCATCGCTTGCTGGAATTCACCATCCAGCGTAAGGTGGCAAAGGGCTGCAGCAAGGCAACAGCCCTAGACTTTAGGAGGGCTGACTTCAACAAGCTAAGGAGGATCGTTGGGGAAGCGCTGAGGACCCAGAGGGGAAGGGAGCCAGATGTCCAAGGTGAGTGGTTGCTCCTTAAGGAGACGATCCTCCATGCCGATAGGGAGGTAATCCCAACAAGGGTCAAAGGGAGCAGCAGGGCACATAAATCCCCATGGCT
Source organism: Crocodylus siamensis (assembly GCF_052110815.1). NCBI lineage: Eukaryota > Metazoa > Chordata > Crocodylia > Crocodylidae > Crocodylus > Crocodylus siamensis. The sequence goes on from NC_143396.1 coordinate 297,209,012, forward strand.
CACTAGGAGCATCCGGGAATGTCTCCTTGCTAAAAGGGAGGCATACACCCAATGGAGGGATGGGGTCATCACCAAGAAGGACTATGTTACAGTCACCCAAGGATGTAGGGGGGCAGTCAGGAAGGCCAAGGCAGAGATGGAGATAGGACTAGCTTCCCGGATTAAGGACAATAAGAACTCCTTCTTCAAATACATAGAGGGTAAAAAGAGGGTCCCGGGTAATGTGGGGCCCCTGCAGGACACGATGGGCAACTTAGTCGTCATGCCAGATGACAAAGCTAACATATTTAACGATTTCTTTGCCTCTGTCTTTCTAAGTAGGGACCAGTTCAGCCACCTCCCTGCTGGGCCCCCCTCGGGCCCCGGGAGAGACACGCCTGGGCCAGGGGTTAGCGAGGAGTTAGTTAGGGTACTTCTGGAGAGGCTGGACGTGTTCAAGTCCGCTGGTCCGGACGATCTTCACCCTAGGGTTCTACAGGACCTGGCCGAGGTCATTGCGGGACCCCTGGCACGGCTCTATGAGCACTCGTGGTGCTCTGGTGAGGTGCCAGAGGACTGGAAGAGGGCCAATGTGGTCCCTATCTTCAAAAAGGGAAAAAAAGAGGACCCGGGAAATTACAGGCCAGTTAGTCTTACCTCAATCCTGGGTAAGCTCTTTGAAAAAATTCTCCTGGCACACATCCAGGAGGGCCTTGCGGGGGAATGCATGCTCAGGGGCAACCAACATGGGTTCATCAGTGGCAGGTCTTGTCAGACCAACCTGGTGGCCTTTTACGATCAGGTCACCAAATCATTAGACGCAGGGGTTGCTGTGGATGTAGTCTTTCTGGACTTCCGGAAGGCTTTCGACACTGTCTCTCACCCTGTCCTCATCAAAAAGCTGGGAGACTGTGGTGTCGATGCCCACATGGTCAAATGGGTCGCCAACTGGTTGGAGGGCCGCACCCAGAGGGTGGTGGTGGATGGGTTCTTCTCGACCTGGAAGGACGCAGGCAGTGGGGTTCCGCAGGGCTCGGTCCTCGGGCCCGCACTGTTCAACATCTTCATCAGTGACTTGGATGAGGGGGTAGAAAGCACCCTGTTCAAGTTTGCTGATGACACTAAGATGTGGGGGGATGTGGGTGCACTAGAAGGGTGCAATAGGCTACAAGCTGACCTTGACAGGTTGCAACGGTGGGCGGATGAGAATAGGATGGGGTTTAACACGGATAAGTGCAAGGTGTTGCACATGGGGAGGAAGAACCGGCACCACACTTACAGGTTGGGGAACTCCCCTCTTGCCAGCACGGAGACGGAAAAGGATCTTGGAGTCGTCATTGACTCCACGATGAACATGGGCCGGCAGTGTGGGGAGGCAGTCAAGAAGGCCAACCGTACCCTGTCATGCATCCACAGATGCATCTCGAGCAGGTCCAGGGAGGTGATCCTCCCCCTCTATGCGGCGCTGGTCAGGCCGCAGCTGGAGTACTGCGTCCAGTTCTGGGCGCCACACTTCAAGAGGGACGTGGACGATATGGAAAGAGTTCAGAGGAGGGCCACTCGTATGATCAGGGGTCAGCAGGGCAGGCCTTATGAGGAGAGGCTACGGGACCTGAACCTGTTTAGCCTCCACAAGAGAAGGTTAAGGGGGGACCTTGTGGCCTGCTACAAACTGGTCAGGGGGGATCAGCAGGTATTGGGGGAGTCCCTGTTCCCCCGTGCGCTGCCAGGAGTGACCAGGAATAACGGTCACAAGCTGGCGGAGGGTAGGTTTAGATTAGATATTAGGAGGCGCTACTTCACAGTCAGGGCGGCTAGGGCCTGGAACCGGCTTCCAGGGGAAGTGGTGCAGGCTCCTAGCCTGGGGATTTTTAAAAGGAAGTTAGATGAGCACCTTGCCGGGGTCATCTGACCCCGGTGCTCTTTCCTGCCAAGGCAGGGGGTCGGACTAGATGATCTACCTAGGTCCCTTCCGACTCTAGCTACTATGAAACTATGAAACTATGAAAATGGTTTGGGGGCTGGGGGACAGGACTGGTGAGGAGAGGCTGAGGGAAATGGTCTGATTGAGTCTGCAGAAGAGAAGACGGAGGGGGATTGAATAGCAGCCTTCAGCTCCCTGCCGGGGGGCTGCACAGAGGATGGAGCTGGGCTGGTCTCGGTGGGGGCAGGTGGCAAGACAAGGAGCAATGGGCTCCGGCTGCAGCAAGGGAAGTTAAGGTTGGATATTAGGAAAACTTTCTCCTCGGGAGGGTGGTGAAGCCCTGGAACAGGTTACCCAGAGGGGTGCTGCAGTTTCCATCCCTAGAATTGTTTAAGACCTGGCTAGACAAAGCCTTGGCTGGAATGATGTAGTTGGGGCTGGTCCTTCTTGGAGCAGGGGCTTGGACTAGATGTGACCTCCTTCCCACCCTCACTGTGTGTAACTAAGCAACAGCCTTATTCACCCTCCCTTTCCTTGAGGATCCCTGGACCCAGCCATGGCGTGGCCTCACCAAAGCAAGACTCTGGCTCCAGGCGCTGCTCCCCTCCACCCCTGATTGCTAGGGAATCTGTGGCACCCCCACTCTGAGAGCTCCTTCCTCCTGGTCACTGCCCGGGAAGGGGTGTTTCATCTTCAAGGGGGGTCCCAATAGCACTGCAGACGGCCCCGCTCCAAGCAGACAGTCCTTGTTGTGTCCCTGCAGCTCCGGCCTTCCTCACATGCCTGTCTGCCCTTCTGGGACTAGGCCTGCATCTCACCCTGCCCCCCAGGGATTTTCTCAATATCCTCCCTCTGGAAGACTAGACGTAAATTAGAGCAGGACCCAAAAGTGGCTCTGACTTCAGCTTCAATGGTGGGGCTGGGATATTCTCCATGTGACAGGTAAGGAAACGTTGGGGGGGTCAATGAAGCCTTGCTTGCCTGTGAAAGGCAGGTTCGGGGCCATTTTCAAGGTTGTGTTATCTTTTTTTACTGCTGTGATCCCAATGAAAGAGATGCAGCGGTGATGTCTGCAGAGCCTGGGGGCCCTGTGACCAAAGGGATATGAGTAAGTGAGCATCAGGGACGCCGGTGGATTAGCAAGGCTGGAGTGCAGGGGGTGACAGTAAAATGCAGAGAAGTCCGGCGAGGAGCTGCACTGCTCTTGCATGCGGTCCCCCACTCCTGTTGGCAGAGCGCGCCGTGTCTCCGCGCACGTTTTCCACCCACCCGTGTGAACGACGAAGGGTGTTGTACCGAGAAGACCACGTGCGCTCTGCAGAGTGGTATGTGCCACACGGGGCTGGGAGTGCAGAGGGGAGTCCGCTCTGCCTTCACCTGTCTTATGTCCGTCAGTGTCCGAGGAGATGGGAGCAAGTCATCGCATCGCGGACTCATTCGCCTGCTGGAGGGGAGCTCAGCTGTGGTCTGTCCGCAGTCGTTTCAACGATCCTTTCATTCTTGTCATACAAATGGAGGCACTAGGACGATGAGGGCGATACAGCTGATGGATGCCAGCGCTCCAAGCGTAGATGAACAACATCCCAAACCCTGGTTTGTCGCAAAGCCTGCAGAGCCCATCGAGACTAAGTTTAGCCTGGCTGTTGGGACTGCCTGCTCTGGGCTGACCTTCGCCTGCTGCCAGTGACCTTTCCCAGACAGGCCATTCCCAGGATCCCCCATCCTCCCATGAGGAAGGCAGGCAAGCCCGTTACCTGTGCTTGGAGCTCAGCCTATCATGCCAATCACATGTGATTCAGGCTCAGCACATAGGCATGTACCAGGATGCGTTCACCGCTGTTCACATGCTTATTCCCTTAAGCTGGTTTTGTAAGAGAGGAGAGCTTTCCTCCCTGCTGTCTTGCCTCCTTCACTGAGTCCTTAGGCTGCTGCTTATTACTCACTCCCGAGCGGGCCAGGCACGCAGTGTTGATTACATGCCCCCCTTGCCCCACAGAGACCCAACCCAATCGTTGGCCCATAAGGCTTGCATGCCCCGGGGCTCTCACAGTGGGTGGTGTGGGCTTGTTTGATTTAACTCCCAGCCATGCTGCAGGCTTTAATTTCCTTGGCTTTGAACAGATTACAGATGCAGTCCCAGGAAATGATGCAGGCTTGTAAAGGAGAAACACAGAGCGGAGCCTCCATCTGCCGGCTTTACCACGCACACGTCTCTCCACAGGAGCTGATGAGCCAGATCTCTGCCCTAGTCCTTTGGTTCAAAGTCAGATGCATTTACTGCATCTCCTCCTCAGGGTCTGGAGCAGTCATGTCTGCATGCAGCTGTGTTGTCCCAAGGGTAAAATCCTTGCCCCTTTGCAATACATCCTCTGCAGTTCAGCAGGCTCGTACTGGAAAATGTGCATTCAGCCCCTCTCTTTGAGCCATGTACATGGTTCATGGCTCAGTCCCCTTCCTCCGGCCAGGCCTGCTTTCTCCAAGTGCATCAAGTGCTGTTTAAGCCTGTTTTGTGCAGCTATGGCTGGGTCACAAGCACAGAAAGAGGATGCCCTTGGGTCGAGTAAGACAGCACTGGCACAAACACTTCATACATTTCATAGGCATTAGGGCTGGAAGGGACCTCGGGAGATCATCGAGTCAATGAGGGGTTTGATCTCTCCATCGTGTAGGCACCTGAACCTAGCACTGATTTGTGGAGAACAGGTCTTTTGCTATGTAGACCTGATTTGAGACTAGAAACATGCTTTGTTTGGCAAAGGCAACAGGGTAGAGTTTAACTATATGCAGACGAATGGAAAGTGTTTGACTCCGCATTGCACAACACGCTACCTGGCAGCTAGCACGATACGGCATCAATAAATCATACATTAGATGGATGAAGAATGCCTAACTGACAAGTCTCACAAAGTCAGTCATCACTCAAAGATCATCCTCAAATGGAAGTGCTGTCGAGAGGGATTTAGCAAAAATTGGTAGGAGGGAGCCTGGCAGTGATTCAATGTTTTATTCAGCAACCTGGAAGAACAGACACAAAGCACAGTTGATTTGGGTCGAGATGACACGGACTGAGGAAATGGTCACGGGTGAGGCAGACACAGCAGTCCAGCAGAGCCATCAGAATCACAAGCTACACCAGGGCCGTCCAAACAGAGCTTGCTCAGTCCAGTCCAGTGCCCAGCACGACTTCCAGGGAGGGGGCAAGCGGCTGTGCCCCTACAACAGGGGCCTGATCCTGGAAAGTGGTAAACCTGCAAGGGGTCAGAGTGACAAGCAACTCAGCATGAGCATGCAGTGCAACACGGGGGCCAAAAGGATCGGTGCAGTCCGTGGATGTATGGACACAAGGTCAAGGGCAGTGACTATACACGGGACTGGCGTGGCCAGTACTGGAAGGCCAAGTACCTCCTCTTTCTCCCCCTTCCAGAAAGGGTTTTGGCAAATAATGGGGAAGGTGTTCAGATAAACCACAAGCATGTTTTTAGGTGTGGGGTATTTCAAGCTTCTGAGTTCGAGTTATTTTATTCTCCAAATGCCTAAAACTTCATAGTCTAGGAAAGCAAGAAGTGGTAGGTGAGATCTGAATAATTCTCTCCTCAGAAGAGAGTCCAGGGCTGCATCTCCTGCTGTTTAGTCACATGGGCTGTTTGACACACTTCAAAAACACCAGTTAATGGCAGCAAAATAATCAAAATTATTAATAACACACCTATTTTATGCGAATTCTATTTAATTTTTTCTTTTCCTCTCTACAAGCAACAATTTTTTCAGTTACATAAACTTTCTTTTCCTTAGAGACCTTTTGGCAGAGATGGTGGCTTGGGGGTGGGTCTTTCTGCACATATTGTATGCGTGGTTGCATGAACAATTCTCTCTCCTTTTACACCAGGAGCTACAATGAGGGGAGCACGTATTTGTCGCCCTACTTTGTATTCATCCCTGGGGAGATGAAAATCAGCAAGTACCAGTTAACGTGCTGCCTTCAATCTACAAGTGTCTTAGGGTTATTAGACACATACCTGTGCCTAGTCCAAATGTGTTGGCTAAGGTGTGTCCCGTGTTGAATACCAAGATGTCAGGTAGAAGGAATGTCCCCCATTGCTCAGCACCAAGTGACTTTATTTTGAAACTCGCTAGTGTAGATAAGCAAGAAGGGGTGCTCCCTATTTAATACTTGCCTCTCTTAATATGTGCTCAGGGAGGAGACTCATGCACTGATAGGGCCATGTCTTATGGAACACCATAATTAAATGCACTCATGCTAATCACAGCTCTTAACCCAGGCTGCTTTTCACTAAAGCAGTGATAGTTACCATTGGCTTTGCCTGACTCGTCCTAGCCTGGAGTGTTATTAATGGAGATTGAACCTGTACGAGCGGGTCTGACTCCGATGGGGTGCTCTGCTCCAGGAGAGCCGAGACCCAAGTGTACGACCCGTAGTGTTAGTGGTAAGTCCTGTTAGAGCATCAAAGACAACTAAGGTGGTTTATAGATTTCATTTAGTGCTGGCAAATACTCTTTGACAACTCATAGACAACGTCAGTGACCTGTCAATCAGCAAATGGGAATGATCTGAGCTTGTTCCTAAGAAACACAAGACAGGGGGTGCATCTACACGAGGTGGTAAACTAATTCTACTGCACATTAGCACATTACCACAGCTTTCATCATGACACACTAATGTGCAATAGACTTAGTCTACTGCGCATTAACGTCACCTAAAAGATGTGCACCAGCATTACTGCACATAGCGCCAATTGTGGCACATTAAATTAGTACCTGTTATTACAGGTACTAAACTTAATACGTGATAATGATGTGAATTAATACTTATGTAGACATGCCCAGTGTGGAAGTCCCGTTATTTAAGGAAGTCATTCAAGACAAATCAGAGACAGGCAAATCAGTGCACATCAGGAATCTTAAACCTAAATGAAATCCCCTTATTTTTCTTTGCTTACCAAAGTTATTGTGTCAAGAGATATCTACTGAACAGTTTGGTGTCACACAGGAGAAGCCGTGATTATCCTCTATTACCATAATGTTTCAATGTCCATTCAGATGACAAGGTGGTTTGTTTGTTGGTTGGTTTGGTGTTTTTCTAATTTAATCCTGTGTCAGGGCTTCAGGGCTTCATGGCTTCTCACCAGCTCCTGCGACAGGCCTGGTGCTGGTGTCAGCTGAATGAGGACCTTGTTTCCTGGATCTGTGCTACAGTGTAGTTGTTGAACATCCTCTTCTTAGCTGGCTGCTGAGGGAGAAAGATAAAACAAGCAGCTTGTTCAGGCACTTTCTAATATATCCCATTCTCTATTGTTTCATGGAAGGGGCAAACATGCCCCTTTCATGCTTGGTTACATTTCTAATTAGTCGTTGTCATCATTTCACTCTCTCGGCACCTCTCAGTATTGGCTTTAGTAACACCTCCAGCTCCTGAATATGTAGCTTGATTAATGAATATGCAAATTGCCTTTATTCTTTTTTTGACAGCAAACATTCAGAGTATTTTAAAGTCAAGGTTTAAGTTTTTCTTCTAGTCTATTTTTGACAGTTCAGTTCCATCAAGATCCAGTAAGAGTTCAAGTTCTGTTTCCAATAAGCTCAAACACACAGGTGTTTTTTTTAAATAAAAGATTTTATTCTCTTTCATTTTGGTTTAACGCAAATAAATCTTAAACACCATCTTTAAACTTAACAAGTTGTGAAAAAACATTGTTCTCCGTTCTTTTTAACTGTTTTTGAAAAGGTCTGTCTGGGCTTTTTTTAACATGATAAGGATGTTATTTAAGCATCGCTAGATAACTAATTCCTCAAATAAAAGCAGCTCTTACACTCAAATGCTTTCTTACATTAGCCACTACTTGTAGTGTCTGGTGACCTTGATGTATTGTCTGTAAACTGTTTTACTATTTAAAATAAAGAGTACTTGGAAATCATGTGGCATAATACGCAGGTACAAAAGATATGCAACTACATGCCATTCATAGGATTTAAGGAGCAGCTCAGGTTTATACCTTTTGAAAGGGAACATGAGTTAGAGAGATGCAATCAATATCCTATGTAGAACAGCACTCAACTATTAGGCTTCTTCCCTTTCATCTGAAAGCTTGCTTATAAGGGGAAAAAAAAAGAAATCCTTTCAATAAGAAAATCTCTAGACCCCTTTGAGTAGGTTAAACTTTGAGGCTTTTGCTTGTACAGGATGTTTTAAGAAGGCCTCCTTATGATACAGTTTGCTCTTCCAACACATCCTGCATTCCTCTTTGCTCCTGCACAGAACATGCTGCATTCTTCTAAGGTCAGAGCCCTCCTTGAAACATAAATATCCTACAAGGTTTCTTGAAATAAAGTTCCTGCCTGTATTAAATTGGTGTCTTCCACAAGGGTTCTCGTGCTTTGAGGAGACGCTTGTGTGGTTTGCTTGACTGTTGACCAAGTATCTCCTGGCTTTAAAAACGTCTGTTTGTAGTAGATTTTCAACTGGCAATCAAAGACTTCTACTGCTTTTTATACAAAGATCCCAGTAGCTAATGTATATGTAACTTTTTCCAAAGCATAGCATAAAAGAAGTAAAATATGAAAGTCGATAGTTGTTATAAAAGCTACATTTCAGACCCTACATACACACTTTTTTGGTTTGTTTTTTTTTTTTTTACAGCTAAGGATGTTATCTTCCTTAAGACTTCTATATTTGGGTGACAGAAAGGAGATGCATCCTGGAATTTCTTGAATTAGCCTGAATAATTCAATTAATAAAATGAGCAACCAACCCCTCCCCATATGTTATTATAGTCTCAAAGTATCATTAAAGTCACAGATACATTTGTGATGACATAATAGTATTGGAGTAAATTATAACAATGCTATGAATAACCATTTTCTTGCATCAAAACTGAGGTTCCCACAGGAATCGTGGAGAAAGTCAAGGGACAGACATTGCCAGGATGCACTCCTTCCCCCCAGCACTACTTGCCACATCTGCAGTTTAACATGTGGATCTTGGATAGGTCTCCTCAGTCATCTCTGGACTCGGCAGTGACTGCCCCATTTACTGGGAGACTGTCAGCCTCGTATTGAGGGACTGCTGACAAAATGCACAGAACTGGAGAACAGTGTGCAGTGAATGCCTTAAAGATCTCCACCCATTTGTTTCATTTAAAAAAATAAAATAAGAGTGAAAGAAAACTTGGCTATAAGATATAAGCACCTACCCAGGGAGAAAATACACAGTAATAAGGGGACCTTCACTCTAGGAGAGAAGGGCACTGTAAGGGCTGATGTCTCTAAGAAGAAGTAGGAAAAACAGAAAAAAAAAAAAGCCTCGTTGCTATTTTCAAACAGTGAGGGTGACTGCCCATTGAAAGAAGAACCCAGGGCAGAGTCAGATGCCTCCCCTCGTGGTGTCTGGCAGTCAGGACTAACTTTCTGGGAGAGGACCATGTGTCAGCTGGCTCCATCCAAGAGACATTGGCTTGAATGAGTGAGTCGTGCCAGGCAGGAGAGGGGGTGAGATGTTCTAATGCTAAAGGCCACGTGCACTTACCCTCCCCTAGAAGGCATCCCCTTCGGGGTGGGAGGCATGGATGGCACGCCTCCTCCCCATGTTTTCCCCCCAGGACCTGGGCTTGCTCTCCTAGGCACACAGCAATGCCTGTTTGTTATCTCTGGAGAGGAGAGAGTAGGCTAAGGGGACTGGCTTGTCAGCAACCCCTTGCTTGTGTGCATGTGGACTGGTTTTTCACATGCTGGGTGCATGCCCAGGGCATGGAAGGGGTCTAGACAGGAGCTTTTACATAGGGACAAAACCCCTGACTGGCAATCTGGTCAGTGCTGTGCGGTGCCTCTGGGCAGCTTCCATGTGGCTGAAAATGCTTTGGATATAGAAGTGAATGAAACCTTTGTGCAAGTATGGGAGACTAGGGAGGGAGACCTCCTCTGGCTTTCCTGTACCTCTGGCCGGGAAGAGCACAGAGAAATGACTCTTCATTCCCGGGCATCGTTGATTGGTCTCCGTGTGGGCATCATTTTGCCCTCATTCTGTCCTGCAAGCCAATCCTGTTGTTTCTCAAACATATCACTAGAACACATTTTAATTTGCTAATTTACCAGTTTCTTAGAAGGGCAGGGCTGCCTAAATTAATTTTGATCATCTACCAGGACCGGAAATGCCAGGGGCTTCACAACGGGTCACTGTGACTTGGTGCCAGTGCTGCCTTTCTCTTGTTATGGTACACAGTTCATGTTTTTAGTTTTCCCAGGATGTTTGTCTGCTAGCTTCAGACGCAGTATCTGCCTTGAAGGCTGAGAATATGAAGTTTTGTCAGAAACATGCTTTTAGAAACCAATTAATCCTTGGCATTCCCTGGGACCATTGTTCTAATGCAACATTTACTCTACCTACAAGCCAATTCCTAAAAGCAAATCTCTAAATATCATTTTTTAGCCATCGCTTGCCTCTGCAGGGATTGCCAACACAGTAAAATCCCACCCTTTGTGCAGTCAAGGTGGAAGCTGGGAACATGCCGTATACGTGGGCTAGGGCTAGCTGCGGCACCAATGGGTGGGGGTGGAGACCCGGGATTTGCTTACAGACCCCCAAAAAACCTAATTATGAGACAGGAAGGCTCTGGATAAGGCACACTCCCAGTGCTGCTCTTCCTCCCTGGCTGAACCAGGAATGACCTGCTGCACTGAGAGAAGTTACATGGGCCTCAACCTTGCATGTGCAGGGAAGCAGCCCAGGACTTCTGTAGGGAGCTCCAATAGCCAGTCCCAAGAGACTGAAGGAGGCTGTGAGATGGCAAGAGACTTGCTGGAGCTCAGACACCCCACCCCAAATACCAGAGGCTGATGGCAGCTGGCCTGTCACTTCTCCTTCATCCTGGGCACATCACAAGATCATGCTGCTTCTTATCATCAGCTACTGGAGCAGCACGGCTGTGTGTCCAGGGTTTTGGAAGTGATGACCAAAAATAAAGCAAAGCAATACAGAGGTTGACACCAGTATTTAATACCCAGCAGCCTGTCATCATCTTGCAGAAACGAATTTAGCTGGGATCTGATTCCAGCAAAGGTGGGTGAGGCTGCCATGGCCTCGTGCTATGATTCAGTCAGTTCAAGTTCTGACTTAGGGGGAAAAATGAAAACAAGAAAAGAATATTGAATGCTATTATGGCCTGATTGCACAGCCATGCTCCACATTTCATGTACAGATTGGATAATCACAGATCTAAGTATGCACTTCTGCACATAATAGAAGATCTGCATATGCAAGTATGTATTTGTATTCACAAATACAAAATGTTGTGTCTCAGCATGGCCAAACATTTATCCATTAAAGCTTAGGTTGAGTGGAGACAGTTTTCCTGAGTCTAAAGTATGACATCAATCTTATGCAGATATTGGTATTCTCTTAATTTTCCCATGTATATATTAAGTGTACATTTAAGCATATTTAAGTATGGAAGTATGTAATTATGATATATTTAATTCTGTGTTCATTTAAGTATATTTAATTAGGTTGTTATTTAATGTTGATATGTTTACTTTCATGTACATTTAAGCATATTTAATTATGCAGTTATTTAATTTTACTCTGTGTGTGTGTAATTATGTTGTTATTTAAAATATTTTATAAGATATTTGATGTATAGCTGCATTCACACAAGTTAACATTATGCCATGGTTATATTATGCAAATCCAGTAGTACCCTTCTTAACAGGGAACTTGTTATACCAAAAATGCTGATTCACTACAAAATGTTAATAGCCTACAATTGTTCATCGTTGCCTCCGAGGATATATATCAAGTGAAAGTAACTGTTCAAACAAACCTTGAACAGAAAAGGAATGAACAATCTAATGAATAATTAATAGAACTATATCAAATGTTACAGACATTCTGGATAGACATGCTTGTTCTGGAAGTCTACAGATTTATGCTTCTTAGTGTAAAATTAAATCTACATTGCAGAACACCAGCTGGTGTTCGCGACAATGTATGTGTGTGTGCACACGCACATGCGTATGTGCACACATACTTTCATGTATCTCCCAATTGATTTCTCAGAATCATTTCTTTACGTGGCAATTTGGGGTCTCTAATACCACATAAAGATGATTGTAGACATGATACGTCTGTCCAGCATTGGATGTCACTGGCCGCATCTACATGAGATGTCATAATGTGCAGTGACCTGTTCTATTACGGGTTGGCGAGTCACAGTAAAAACCATGCTAATGCAGTAATGCGCAGTAGAATTAGGCTACTGCACATTAAGTCACAAAAAAAGCTCACCTTTGCTATTTCACCTTTATCTAGTACCTCTTTTTAGTAGTAGTACAGCTACTTGAAGTAGCACAGCTACTTCGTCTTTATCTAGTACCTCTTATTAGAGGTACTAAAAATAATGGTCAGTAGCAAAGGCAGATTAATGAACATGTAGATGTGCTTCCTGGGGATGATGGTCAGGAAGAAAAGGAGATCCCATGTTTTGTAAAGCAAAAGCTGTTTCCTAATGTGCATGACAGCTGCCAGCATTTCACAAGGAAAGGTTCTGGCAGAGCTGAAGCTCCTCTTTCTTTATTCCTGCCATCAAAGTTTCTGATCATCACAAGCTCAGTGAATTATTTTAACTTCCTTTCACAGTATGGCAAGAGCGATGCCTTGGAGATGCAGTACTCCATCGTTCCAAGATCCTCAGGAGACAGCATCCTGCATACCTATGTTAGAAGAGATCACACGCTAATTAACAGCATTATACATTTATGAACCTATTACCATATTTACCCAGGACAAGTGCATCCTACATTTAATCATAGTTTAAGATCTCACTTGAATAAGCTGGTGATTGAGGCAGAGCCCAGCTCTCCCTGTTTGCGTTTTGCAGTGAGTGACAGGCTGTGCAGCAGGTGGGTGTTACCGCTTCTCTATCAGCACCGTAAAGGCAGGGCTTCTCCTGAAGTCAAGCTGAGATGCAAGCTGGCCTCTACTCTGCTGGCGCTTGCCCACGAGAGGCGAGGCCTGAGTTTGTGCCGAAGGATTTTGTGTGCAGCAGCAGTGGGTGGTGTTGCACACGCGAGTGCCAGGCGGCTGCACAGGAGCGAGGACCCCCTGCCGAGAGGTGTGGAGGGAGTCCCCCAGGTAGAGGACATGGCTGAACCCAGGTGCCAGGGAGGCACCCCTCTGTCCCTGACTGTATACACCAGCTGCCAGGAGCCAGCCCTGGTGCTGGCAAGACTGCCGAAGTGCGGACATCCCCCAGGCCCAGCGGAGAGGGCAGCCTCCCCCTCAGCGCCGCAGCTACCAGCTCTTGGCTGCAGGCTCAAGTCTGGTCCATGGGGTTGAGGTTTTCTCTGCAATCAAAGGAGACTTCATTTTGCCATGCCAGCTGGGATTCTGGATCGTGAGTCAGAGGGAGGGAGGTCCATATGCTGCATTAAAATCCACTGCTGCTGAATAAACCTGGTCTGCAGGTCTCTGGCAGGAGCTAGGGCTGTTTCTGAGTCAGTTAAGGCACATCAGGTTTCATGGCGGCAGCTGTTTTCTGCATGAGACACATGCAAGGAGTGAGTGATGCAGCAGCAGGGCTGGGTTCCCAAGCCCCATTGCCATGGCCTTGGCACAGGCAATTAAATGAGCTAAAAGGACGGGACCCCCTTGTAGCCTGGGGCGGCACATGACTGCAGGGTGCGCTGGAGTTTGCACCCAGCTCAGCTGGACCATGGGGCTGTGCAGAGGGATCATCTCCATTGCCATTGCCCTTCTGGCAACGGAGCCGCACAGCCCGGGACTGACGCCCTCTCCCGCTGCTCTCTGGTGACAGGCACCCCGACCCAGCCCAGCGTCCCTGGCACGATGCTCTGACCGTGGAAGGGGCTCTCACATGGCACCCTGTCCCGACCGATGTGTGGACGAGTGTGTTTCTCCACCGGCACATCTCCACCCAGCTAAATCAAGCAAATCCAATGCTTTCTAATTACTCATTCACAGCCAGGATTTTTTCCTGAACTTGGGCTCATCTGAGTTATGGATAATGACAGATCTTTCTCCCAGTAGCACTTGACGACTGAAAAAAATAGTACACTCTTGACCTTATGAAACCAAACGGTTCCACGCAACTCACAGACACCTGCCATATCTTAAAAGAGTCTGTGGACTTGCACGTTTATTGCTGAGCTAGTATCACAGGCTAAGGACTCACAGCAACATGGGGAAATGCGCAGTCTTGCCAGGCCAGGTGCGTGCTGGAGCAAAGCCGTGCAGCCAATACACCGCCTGCGCTCACTCGCCGGTCTCTGCCCGTTCATGTGGACTGAACATTCGGGCCCCAAAGTCCACATCTGTCAATTCCGCATGCATGCAGGATTGTGTTTCTGAACACACTCGGATGCTCTGATTTCTAACTGTTCTTCTCCTGGCAAGGGCATGATGGGTGAATACCTGTCCCTCCACCACCGTGCTCCTCTACAGAAGAAAGCTATGTAACGAGCTTCTTGTTGTTATAAAGCGGGAGGTGGCTGTGTCTAAAGTCTGAGACCCAGTGGCACAAGGCTAGGCTCCAGAGGTGCATCAAAGCAAGGCTCTGCCCCAAGGAGCTCACAGTCCCTCCACAGCCATTGCCTCTCTTCGATTCAGCTGTGCCTCGGGTCCCTGGCGTTGCTCTTTTGAGCAGTCCCAAGAGCCTTCAGCCCAGCTAATGAATTTGTTCCTGAAACCTAAAATATCCAACAATGTCAGCCCTCTTTTAACGGCAGTAAAGTAATATAGGATTGGCTTCATCTTTACCCCCAGCAGAGTTTTTCTAACTGAAATCAAATATGTTCAGGGGAAGTAGTGCAGGCTCCTAGCCTGGGGATTTTTAAAAGGAAGTTAGATGAGCACCTTGCCGGGGTCATCTGACCCCGGTGCTCTTTTCTGCCAAGGCAGGGGGTCGGACTAGATGATCTACCTAGGTCCCTTCCGACTCTAGCTACTATGAAACTATGTTAATAAGACACTTTGCTGTCTGAGGACGGTACAGGGAAGTGTGATGGCACCTCACAGATGAGAGAGAGAGCCTGTTATAATGGCTGTGGTGACAAGCATGTAATGTTGCATAATTATCTTATTAAAGTAAGACACTGTTAACATATGGTCCAGGTGATTACTGCTAATAGAAATCAGGACTCACAATATCCTCAATCATGACTCTTCATGAAATCTCACCGTATGCATGAAATTCATTCCCATAACCTGACTGTGCCATATAATGAGGATAATGAGGCAGTTGCTGAGTATATTTTGTTAATAGCTGAATAAATAGACCTTAAAATAAATTATACAGATGGTGCAGGAGATACACTAGAAGTTCATATCCCAGCCAACATAGGAATAAAAGGGCTGTACTAGTATTGTATGCTATTGCATTCACTACTACCCTGTTGGAAATTAAAGATACTGCTCAAATCTGGTGCTTAATTATCCAGAATAAGGTCTACCTGTACTCTGTGCGTACAGAAGTGTGCACTTTTGCACATGCACTTCTAGAAAGATGTGGGCAGATTAGAAAGGGTCCAGCAGAGAGTGACAGAAGTGATTAGAGGCCTGGTGAAATATGACTTAACGAAAGAAGGCTGGAAGAACTAGTTATTTAGTCTGGAGAAGAGAGGACTAGTGTTTAATCTGGCCTCAACCTGCAGCAGAGGAAACTGAGGCTGGCAGCGAGGAGGAACTGTCTGACCCTGAGGGGGATTCGGTGCCAGAACAGGTGCCTGGAGAAGTGGTGGACTCTCAGCCCTTCAGATGTTCATGAGCAGGTTGGACAGATCCTGGTCTGGGATGATGTTGCTGAGGATGATCCTGCCTTGAGCAGGGGACTGACATAGATGTCACCTCCGAGGTCTCTAAGACCAATATGTGATTTCATAGACATCAGGTCTGGAAGGGACCTTGGGAGATCATCGAGTCCAGCCCCCGGCCCAAAGGGCAGGAAGTCAGCTGGGGTCATAGGATCCCAGCAAGATAAGCATCCAATTTACTCTTGAAGGTGTTCAATGTCGGTGCTTGAACCACCTCCACTGGCAGGCTGTTCCAGACCTTGGGGGCTCGGACAGGAAAGAAATTCTTCCTTGTGTCCAGACCAAAAGGGTCTTGCAGAAGTTTATAACTGTTCGACCTCGTCATCCCTTGGGGCGCTCTGGTGAACAGACGTTCCCCCAGATCCTGGTGGTCACCCCTGATAAACTTATAGGTGGCCATCAGATCACCCCTGAGCCTGCGCTTTTCCAGGCTAAAGAGTCCCGTGGCTGTCAGCCTGTCATCATAAGATCTGTTTTCCTGACCTCTGATCATGCACGTGGCTCTCCTCTGGACTCTCTCAAGCTTCTCCACATCCTTCTTGAATTGTGGAGCCCAAAACTGGACGCAGTACTCCAGCTGCGGCCTCACCAAGGCCGAGTACAAGGGGAGAATGACGTCGCGGGATTTGCTCGAGAAGCATCTATGGATGCACGCCAGCATTTTGCTCGCTTCACTAGCCGCAGCATCGCATTGCAGGCTCATGTTCATCTTGTGGTCAATGATGACCCCCAAGTATCTTTCTTCTGCAGTGCTATCCAACATAGCACTGCCGAACCTATAAGGGTGCTGCAGGTTTTTCCTCCCAAGGTGGAGAACCTTGCATTTTTTGGTGTTAAACACCATCAGGTTCTCGTCTGCCCATTTGCTGAGCTTGTCCAGGTCAGCCTGGATCACCCACCTATCTTCTGGTGTGGATGCTTTGCCCCAAAGTTTGGTGTCATCGGCAAACTTGGCCAGTCCACTCCTGACTCCAATGTCCACATCGTTAATGAAGATGTTGAACAGGATGGGTCCCAGGACAGAGCCTTGAGGGACCCCACTGGTCACAGGGCACCACAATGAGTGACTGCCATCAATTACAACCCTCTGGGTCCGACCACGGAGCCTGTTTCCCAGCCAGCGGATCGTGGTGGAGCCAAGGCCACAACTGGCCAGTTTGGCCAAGAGGTGATCATGGGATACCAGATCAAAAGCTTTTTTGAAGTCAAGATATATGACATCAATCTCTTCTCCCTCATCCAGGTGATAGGTCACCTGGTCATAGAAGGAAATGAGATTGGTCAAACAAGACCTACCCGCAACAAACCCGTGCTGGCTATCCCTTAGGATGTTAGCCTGGGCCAGTCCCTCAAGGATGGGCTCCTTAATAAACTTTTCTAAGATCTTCCCCAGGATAGAAGTCAGGCTAATGGGCCTGTAGTTAGCCGGATCCACTCTCCTCCCTTTCTTGAAGATCGGCACCACATTGGCCTTCTTCCAGTCTTCCAGTGGGTGCAATTCTTTGAAACACCTACGTCCATCAGAGCTGGATCACAAGACACAAACCCTCACTTGAGGCCATATGAAGGGCCCTACCCGGTCAGACCAGGGGTCCCTCTACACCGTGTCCTGTCACTGACCGTGGCACATAGTGGATAATGTAGAGGGACAGTCTATGAAAAGGGCTTGTCTAGTGTGATCCATCCCCTGACAGACCCTCCTGGCACCCATGCGTATTGGTTCAGGCTTTGCAGGAGGTATTTAGCTCTCGCCGGACCTGCCTAGCAGCTTCCCTGGTCTGAGCAAGGTGCTCAGGCTCCCTCCACAATAAACCAGAGGAGTTTGGCACCTGCAAACGGGAAGGACAAGAGTCTTTGCCCTGGCCAACACCACTGGCTTTCCTTGGCCCCTGCCCTGTGCCCTGGCCAGTTGGAGCTGCCAAGGACGGACCAGGTCAGAGGCTCCTCTTACGCTTCCTGGATGCTGTTGCATTGCTCCACGTTGCAGCCTGGATCTCCTCATGGCTGGTGAATATAGCACGTCCCCGCACAGACGCATTGTGAGCCAATCTCATACGGTATCACATGGAAAGGACCGGGACGGAGTGGAATACAAGTGTGTGACTGCTCTGAAATATTTAACCTTTAAAGAGAAAAATAAAGAAGCAGTTACACAAGTCAGTAGGATAACCTGGCTTGATGTTTTTATCTGTCAGTGCACTGCCTCCACATCAGACTCCTATCATTTATATGCAAAACACTGCCTCATTTGTCATTGGCTTAAAACATAGTTGGCCACTGCCCAATGCATGTGCGTATTGCATTGCAATGGGATTTGCCCCTCACAATCAGTTGGCTTAAAATGTGCTAACCTAGGCCCTTCAGAGCACCTGCCAAATACTGACACAGCACCAGACGCTCTGCAGCATTTCTTGGCACAACAGGACATAAATGATGAGCTGCTCCATTTTGGGGAATGATCTTCTATTTTGGGGATATGTAGATGTACGAGTACAAAGCAAAGACCTTTGCCTGATTACTTATCCTCCTACTCCCATGTAATTTTTATCCAGTGAGGACTCAGTGCCAACACATCCTTCAGTAAGCAGTTGTCAGAATAATCATTCAGTCCCCAGACAGAGAGACAGAAGTGCAGCCTATTGGCACTCTAGCATCTATCACACATTTTTTCCTTCACTGTAAATTTAAAGCATCATCCTTCACTGTGTCTTGACATGGCATGGATCTCACTGTAAGGGGTTGGGGGTGTGCCACGTACCGTGGGACCCCAAACCCCGGATGTCCCCTGGAGGGGAGGGGTACGTGTTGGACCGTCCCACTTCGCCGCTCTCGCCTGCCACGACGTGATGGAAAATATGGGGGTTCACCCTTGCCGGGAAGCTGGCGGTCCACGTGGGGTACGGTACCTCCAAGGTCCAGGGGTCCTGAGGGCTCCTCCTCCCCTACACCCTCGCCCGGTCCTCCGGGTTGAGCCTCCGTGAGGGGCTCCCTTGTTAGAGTCCCAGTCCGGCGGGAGAGGGGGGGTCCCTCCCCCGGCCGGACCCTCACCGGTGTTCCCGCGGCACCTAGTCCCCCTGGTGCCGCTGGCTCCTACAGTCTGGGGTTATCCCAACCCCCGTACGTAAGTCTCCCGCCAGGCGGGTTTTACACGGCTGGCCTTCCCCGCCCGTGGGTCGTCTTCCGCGACCACGTGTCCCGAAGTCTCTGTAGAAGGGTTCCCCCGTCGGTGGCCCCCTTCCCAGTTGCCCCCGGGGTCTGTGTTACCTTCGGGCCGCCGCGGCCTCCTGCAGTCGCTGGTTCCGCAGTTCCCTGCGTCACGGGTCCCTCTAGGGCCGTGTGGGGCTTCACCGCCCTCCGGGACGCCGCCGCTGTCTCCCGCCGCGCGGCTCCCGGCTCCGCCTCCGCCGGCTGCTCCGCTGCCGGCCCCCGCTGCGGGGCTCCCGGATCCGCCTCTGCCGGCCGCGCCGCTGCCGGCCCTCGCTGCGGGGCTCCCGGCTCCGCCGCTCCCCGACTCACCATCTCCGGATCCGCAGCTCCTAGCTCCACTGCCGCCGACTCCCGCCTCGTGCCTCCCGGCCTCGCCGCACGTGGCTCCGCCGCTCCTGGATCCTTCGCGCCCGGCTCGGCAGGTCGTGGCTCCGCGGCTCCTGGAGTAGGCTCCGACTGGAGCCTCCTTCCTCCTCTGCGGGTAAGCGTTTCCCTTTTATCTTCCCGCGCCGGTCCCACGCCGGCGCGGTTCAGGTTCCGGGAAACATTAAGTTCCCCGGCGGGCTTCCGGGTCCGGACCCGGAAACGGAGCGGAACTCCGGGGCTCTTCTCTCGGGCCGGGCCCCCTCACACTCACGATGTATTGAAAATGGCCACCCACTGCTAAGTAGTCACTTGTGGATAATTAGCCACCATGATCAGTCCCTTTTGGGTGATGAATTAACCAGATGTTGCTGTACTTTCACTTACGTTGCAGAGTAAGCATGAGCAGGGAGCAGAGTGGCCGTCTCCTGGTCCCCGTTTCAGTTGAAAGAGGAGCTGTCCAGTGCCCCGGGCGGGGGTGTGCCCTCTCCACTCTCACTGACGATGGCCGGTGTTGTCATTTCCAAATAAAACCGGGATCACGTTTCCAGGCGCTCTCGTATCTCTCAGCCAGCCACATATCTGCGTTGATGCAGTCCTTTGATGCTGCACTTCCTTCAGGTGGAACATGTTGTCTTGGCTTTAAAACAAGTCCTTCCTGTCTCCTTTGCAATCCACTCATTTGCCAACGAAACACTGCTGGAGCTACAAACGAGTGTCCTAAGATGACACCCAAGGTGGATGCACTAAAGGCCATTCCTCTATTAGGACTGAAGCCAGTCACTGCCACGAGCAGGTGTGGGTGCGGGTGCGGCTCCCAGGGTGATGCCCAAGCCTCTGTCGACCACCCGGCTTGGATCTCAGCAGCGGTGAAGGCTCAGCCATGTGTGCTGGAGCACCGACTGTGCGAGCCTGCCAGAGACCATGCGTGCTTGTACAGATGGCCAGATCCTGCTGAACTCCCTGCCATCATACGGTCACTGCCACTGCTCCCAAATCAGTGACCCAGAGGCAAACCAGCCAACTCAATGAGCTTCCCTCATCCTGCTCTCAGCAGGGATGTCCTTTACCTCAGCCCTTCTGCCCTCTTTCACTGTGCCTTAAAAACAGGTCTGTGACCTTCCTCGATGCTTCCCTGCTGCACAGTGAGCTACTTTCCACCCATGTCTGTCCTGGCCACTGTAACTCAGTGAGGAGAGCGCATGGACAGAGGAAAATACCCAATGGGGGCAGGAAAAGGGGGACCCCGCTGTGCATTAATGTTATCTCAGTGGCAGCAAGAGGAAGAGTGACAATGCAGACAGGACTTTTCAGCTGGCCTCTCCAAGGCCTTACCCACCCCAGGAATGATGGTGATGTATCCAGGAGTCCACACAAACACCAATGTACCAGGATTTATATGGTTAACTACAATTAAGCAGGATGATGAGTGTTAATTGTTGTCTACCCAGAAGAGGAAACACCCCATTGAGTCAGTCAACTATTAAAAGCATCTTATGTAGTGCATGATATGCCCAAAGTCCCCCTTGTGTGGTCGTCACCATCATCTGAAGCCCAGCTAGAAAACCTGTGAAAATGCCCTGGTATCGTGTAGACTCAATTCACTACAGAAAGCTGGTCCCATGTAGTTAGCTGGGCAATGAGGATCACAATTCAGGATTCACTGCAGCAGGTATCCTGATGGGTGGGAGTGGGCGGTTGATGAATATTTCTAAATGAATGCACATACGCCTTTGGCGTGGATAATGGACATTTACAATGGTAGGATATTCTGCTAATGATGGAAGCTATCATTAAACATGGACAGCCCCTGATGCCAACGTAAGAGCCCCCATGCTCTTCACTTCCATACCTGCCCATGCTACGAGTGTATGTTTCACACATGCAGCATGGCCCGTTTGCAAGGCATTTAGGATGAGCAGCTTTCAAGGTACACATTTCCAGGAACATTTTCTAAAGCTGTTCAAGGTGAGTCTTTCAGCAGTTCAAAGCAGCAATCCCATAATGAGGCCTGAAACAGAGACATAAGGGCATAATTGTAGGTGGCTAAGAATTAAAAAGCCAAATACTTTCAACAAATATCCCTCCATTAGATTTGTTCAGTTCCTTGTCGTATCAAAATATCCTCAGAGAAATGTTTTCAACCTCCTGGGTAAGCCTAGCTGCAGCATCTTCATTCGTTCTGAAACAGATTGCATATTTAAAAGTTGGGGGGTGGGGGTGTCCAAATCACAGCCATCGCTCCTGCAGGTATTAATGTTGCAAAGCAAGTAATAAGGCTTCCAGTGCTAATCAACAATTTTAGAATTGCAAGTTGGAAGCAAACAACCTGAAGCCCAAATAGCTTTCGGCACTAAAAATAAATCCAAGCTCATCTGGGATCGCCGTGGAGCATTGTAGCTTTCAGAGCATAAATATTCTGCCATTTTAGCTTTCAAATTAGTTGCTTTTTATGGTGCTTCTGTAACTGCAGAAGACTCTTTTGTGAGAGAGGCAGTTAATGGGTTTGCAGGGCTGCTGCTTGGTGCAGCCTGGAGACAACCTGTGAGCGAGCTCAGGTCTGCTGCCCAGCTCAACATGTGATCCAGGTTTCTGAGCCTAATGTGGTTTTAACTGGAGTCAGTAATAAATCTTAATTAAAGCAGCAGGAAAAAGAAAATAAAAAGGGAAAATACATGAAAGCAACAGCAAGGTACCGAGGAGGGGAAAGAGGCAGCAGATCATCCCCATCCATGGCTTTTACAACACGCTGAGTTCATCTGCCCCACACTAGCACCCATCACTGGGGTGCATGGCGCTGCTCCATGCTTTCCATGGCGCCTTGCTGCTAGCTGTAGAAAGCACAGAGGCTGGAAACCCTCCAGGGTTTCCCCTCCAGGACAGGCTGGAGAAGCCTGGGGTCTGGCGCGCTGCGGCATCTCTCGTTTCCACGTCCTGCCCCCGGGGCTGAGGCCAGGAGGGCCTGGGCTGGCCCCATGGAGCGCAGGCTGACACCCCTCCGGGCAGGTCCGGGCCAAGCGCAGGACTCTGGCCAGCGCAGATCTTGCACGTGCAGTAAGGTGACGGACTCCAGAATAGTGGCAACAAGCTGCCCTCTGCGCCACGGGCCATAGCCGTGTCCATGAGGGCCACAACTGAGGGAGGCGGCGCTGAGGAGTGACCAGGCTGATTGATCTCTGGCGAGCAGGATGCTGCCGCTGCAGCGCGGGGGGTTCAGCCGGAGGCATGGCATGCACGGAGGGGGTCAGCACGGGCTGGCAGGAGCCAGGGGCCCGAGCACCAGTCCCCATTCTTACGCTGGTGGTTTGGCTCTGCTGCCAGACCACCCTGGGTCTCTCCGTTGCAGGACGCTTCCTTTCTGAGGGTGCACACCAAAGCCTCCAGCTTCTCCCAGAAACTTAACATGGCTCAAAACACATACTCCTTTTTGCTTCCCATATAAATGAAAAGGTAACTGGGCTGGCCAAGAGCGATGCCACCCCTCCCATCTTTCACACCCAATCCTGTGAAGCCCCATGTTCCCACTGTGCCTCTCGGGAGGCTCGAGAAAAGGATTGGCAGGCATTGCAACAGCTCCTTCCAACCCTCCTCTGCCCAGGGACAGCCACTGCATGACGATGCGACTCCTGGACGCAGTTCTGCTCCTGGATAACTTCCCGCCTTCCAGGAGCCCTCGACTGTTAATTTACTCTGCATTGCTCACCAGGCCACATCAAGCGGTTGGTTGCATCTTAGCATCTATACGGTTTGAGGCTAAAGACCTGGTCCAGTCTTCCCGGCCCGTGCACACGCTCGTGTATCTGGTGCTCCCCAGCACCTTTGCCTATCATCCTTCCTGTGTATTACTCTGAAGGTCTCCCTTGTCAGACTCCACAGGCCAAGTCCTTGTGCACATTAAATAAGACAGAGCTTTGCTTATCAGTCTGCTTTGCTTTGCCCCTCGCTCCCGCCCCATCGTCTCCTGGCACCCCCCGCACCCCATCCGCTCTCCCTCAGCTTCCCTAGAGGAGCTCACCTCCCTCTCTCACCGGGCAGGGTAACCCCGGCTGCGCTGTCTGCCCAGCCACCCCTCTCTAACCCTTCCCATAACTTACGGGATCTTTGAAACTACAGCTGAATAAACAGCATCACTAGAGACATCTGAGCACCCATGCCCATGACCCCAGGCTCCCTCCTTCTCATCACGAGTGCACACCGCATTGGCAGATATTGCCTTCGCTGCTGCCACCCTACAGAGGTGCGTCGTGCCACTTCCCTCACCCGTCATGCTGCTGGGGGCAGGCAGGGAGGGAGGGGGCATGCTCTAGCTGCAAGGACAGTGGCAGCACATGGCAATGAAGCAATTCTGCTTTTTGAGAACAGCGGGTGCAGGATGGATGGGGGAGAGCACCGGCCAATCTGCCCCTCTCCAGACCTGCTGCCCAGGTCGCTCGTGCCTGACAAAGCCCTACGCCTGCCATCTTCTTCTTGCTCTGTTCCTTGACCACTGGGCCTCCTTCAGAGCAGGATATCCTGCTGCTGTCTGCTCCCCCAGACATACGGCTTTGCCCTTTCTGAGGCCAAGCCATGCTCCAGAAGTCTTCTTGTCCCCTGGCAGGGACTCCAGGAGCCTGTGGCTTGCCTCTTGGCTGTCACCCACACTGCAATGCCATCTGCAAACGTCGCTACTCCTGGAAGAGGACGTTGCGAGAGTGCCTGACCCAGCCTTTGCTCCACTGACCTCTCCACGCAAGGCTCTGATCCATGGATCTGCCAACAAGCATGAAGCAGCAGGGTCTGTGGACACCCTCATTGCCAAGTCAGCAGGAGTTTTCCTGCTGATGGGGGGCAAGCTAGTTGCACCCACATATAAAACCCTCAACCAGCCTGGACATTCTTGCATAAGCAGAAAGCATCTCCTGCAGAAGTCGGCAGCTAACCCTATCACATGCCCTGCTTTGGTCATGGGAATAACAGTAACCCCATCCACTGCCACCATGCACAGGCCTCAGAGATCTCTTATAAATCATTTGTGGTGATTACGTGTCCTTGTTCTGCACCCGCTTTGCTGGATGGATTCACTTGCGGACCACTCGAGTCAGTCTCTTTAACAAGGTTTTCCCCTGATTTGTCTGAGCACAGGTTACAAAATTCCAGAGGCTCCTAATTATTTAATAGCACCTTGTCAGCCCCTTCTTAGCTATCCATGTTAGTAGCCTGTTGCTAAAAGATTTGGCAACTTTCCCTAATTTAACAGTTGATTAAACATAGATGCTAAAATCTTAGCAAAAAAACACAAGGAAAGCCTGATATAGCTCTGCTGTTAGGCCATGAGGGCCTGGGGATACTTTGCTTTTTTCACAGGGCTTATCGTCTCTTCTACTTCTTCAGCGCTAGCTGAGTCTGTCAAGTCCTGCCTCTGCTCTGCAATAATCTTCAGCAAGTGTACTGATGGCGCCACGGTATGAACCCTGTCTTCATCTTCCTCCAGCCTCTCTTCCCCCTCTGTGCCTTGTATCTCTGCCTACAATACAAGGTGGACAGACATCCAGCTCAATATCTGCAAGCAAAGGGCAATTATAAGTGGATCCATGTTGGACTGGCAGGAAGTTTCAAGCAGAGTCCCACCGGGGTCTGACTTGGTGGCTGGATACTGGTCAACGAGTTCATTCATTATTTGGATGCTGGAGTTGAGACCTCCTTGAGCAAGTCTGCAGATGATGTGAAACTGAGAAGGACTGAAAACTCACTGGAGGCGATTCAGAAGGCAGGTCAGGTTGGGCGTAGAGATAGGCCATATTCAAGCTACCCCCCACCATGGCCCAGGCTTAAGGGGGTGGATACAAATGCATCTTCAGCAAGGTCCCTGGCAGTCTGCATCTCACCCACCTGTGAGATGGGCAACCTTGCTCGTACCCCAGAAGGGTGCTGGATCCATGCCCGAGGGACACCCTGGCATGTGTGGAGGGTCACCAAGCCTGCATCAGATGGCTCCAGAGTTGCTGGCTGTTGCATTGAGGTACCTGGCATGCGGGACCTGTGGGGACACCATGCACGGGAGCAAGAATCCCAGCATGAAAGCATTTGCTCTTCACCTCGGAGCACGCGGATGGCCCAGGGTATGGGGAGGGAAGTGCCTTGTGGCAGATCACAGGCATCCGCCGCATGGCTGTGCAGGCCTGAAGGCAGCATGCTCACTGCTGTGGTAACACTAACCCAACTCCCTGCATTTGTCGTGGGCCCTTTGTCAGCTCAGCACACCCAAGATTGAACAAAAGGCCATACAGAGAATGGCGCTAAGCAGCTCTTTCCGGACAAAGGAGAGAAGCAGGCATTTCCTAAGGGGGGTGTTGAACGGGCAGCTGCCATGTATCCCCTCGCTCTCGCCCTGCCGTTTCATCACATCGCGCAGTCACACGCTGGCCATTACTGCACATCTGGCCCCAGGAGGCCAACTTGCTCTGGTCTGGGCAGCGCCTTTGTGGCTTGACAGCCACTGAGCACCTCTGGCTGCCCCCCCCCCCCCCAATGAATAATCCAGCTGAAGGACCATCAAGCTGGGATGGTGGATGCCTACCAGCCAGCATCTTTCATTTCAGCCCGCCACAGGGACGGAAGTGTTCACAGCTCTTTTCGAAGAAGGAAGTGTGAATTGGATGCTCTGAGTAATGTGATTGCTCACCTGCAAAATCAGGCTCTAGGAATATCAGTGTTTTAACAAATACTTAGCTGTGAAAATGTCAGCTGTTTATTTGCTCTGATATAAAATCCAGTGGGGAACAAGTCTCACAGGCCTGTGGGCCAGGCTAAGATTTATTCTTTCATCCATCATTCATGATGCTATTGTTTCATGGAGGCTACCTTTCAGTGCAGGCACCACGGGCAACAAGGTCCCAGCCAAAGCTGATGTCAAGCCTATTCTTTAAGGGGCATTTTCACACCAGCTCCATGGAGCATTTGGTATCTGATGGCCATGGGAGTAAGCCAGCAGTTTGCACCTCTGAGGAGTGGTCCTGGTCTCTCTTTAGACCACATTACAGTCTCCGGGATGCTGGTCCTGGGCTAAGGGTACTGCCCTGGGCCCACGTTCCTCTTACAGCAGCCAAGCTCTGCCCATCACCCTGGTGTCTCGGCACCTTCCCCACAGAGTCAATAGCAGCAGGGAAGCCTGTCGTGGATACCCCCGTGTAGCTTGCTCTGGCTGGGAGCCCGGGCTCGGGCAGAGACATCCAGCCTCACTCTCCTTTGCTGTCTCTGTGGGTGAGATGGCAAAAGCAACATGTCTACATGCGTGTGACATGTATACAACATCCATGGTCACCCATGCAGGGCTTTGCTCTGAGGAGCAGCAGGGTGTCAGGAGAGCAGAGGATGCAGAGGAGGGTTGGGAAGGACTTGGCCCTGCATGGGAAATGGGGCTTGCAATGGGCTATGGACAGTGGCAGAGCTGGACCTCGCTGGCTGGAAAGCTGATATCCAGGGCCAAGCTGAAGTTCAGGAATACCAGAGCTGGGACTCCTACTCAGTCCAGGTGGGTCTGATGCAGAGGGAAGTGAGCTGTGTCTGTACTCAGGCATGGGAAGTGCAGCCATGAGGCCATCACTTCATCATGTTTGCTTTCTCAGGGCTCTTATTAAAGGCAGCACTGCCCAGGAAACATTTCACCATGATGGGCATCAAAGGAAGGTCAAGAGGATGTCTTTTTCATTTCACAGTGCGCAGTTCCTCCTTCCTGGGATCACGCTTAAATATCAATTCATGCTTAAAACGGCCTCTCGTTCTGTATTTCTGTCTGACTGCAGCTTCTGCTTATGTGAGACCAGACTCTCCCCCTTTCTTTTATAAAGCTCTGGTCTGTCTCCCACTACGTGGGGGAGAGGCCTTTTGCTAGGAGTGCACTGGCCTCCTGGAGCAGCTCCTTCAGCTTCGCTAGGCCGGCACTTGCCTTTTCCATCGCTGGGGATCCCTGCCAATGCTGATGCTGTAGGGTCTCCCTGGTTCTCGTGGGTCTTAGTCGGGTGATAGCATTATTGTAGCCAGAATGGTCCAGGGAACATGCAAAAAAGCAAGGGTTGTTTTGTAATGTCTTTCACTGGAGCATCTTTACTGGGAAAGGTGTCAGACAAGCTCTCAGGTACAAGATGCCTTTCCTTGGTCTCTGAAAGAAGATGCTACAATGTAGAAGGAAATGTTTTGCTTGATGTTAGGTTTAGTTTGTTTTAATCTGTCAGGTAAATGAAAATAACTTAAAGAAGGGGAAGAGGACAATGAATCTGCAGAGCAGATGCAGTTATCATTAGTAGCTACAAACCTGGTAAAGGGCAGCTGAAAGAGAGAAACGTGTGAAAGACCAGGGCTATTTGAAGATGGGGAGCATCATTTTTACTGATGGAGTACAGAGCAGTTAGCGGAGGGAGCAGATAAATTGCAGATACAGCCACGTGCTTGTTGGGGTGGATTGCCCTTGGCTCTTACCGTCCAGTGAAGTTATGAATTTCTGTCCTCTGGCCTGTCTTCTGCAGGCGTGGTGGAGGGGCTCCCTGGGGTCTAGGACGGTGAAGTCAGACATGGAGGAGCTGGTGCTTGAAACCACCCTCTCCTGGGGCTTGGGTGTTTCATAACGCTTGCTCTGGGGGAGTTCACAGGACACGGTGATCGCTCGTAGAGCAGCATTCACACAATGCCAATATTATGTTAGTGACTGTTTAGTTTTACCCACTTAGACGCCAGGTCTTGGCCACATCACAACAGGCTCGTTTGTACCACAAAGGGGCCTTGTGTTTACTATTCATTCAGGTCTTTCTAATTTACGAGCTAAAAAACCTAGTAAATCACTGGGGTCTTTGTTTCTTACAGGATGCTGCCCTTTGCACTCCTACCCCCTCCTCCTGGAAAACAAAAAACACGGGGATTTATTAGCAGTGCTGTCATTGTGTTGCCTGTGAAGACCATTATCCCCCTGCAAGTCAGTGTGTGCAGGAGCTGGGGCGAGGGGGAGAGTGACCCCAACAAGTGCATTCAGAGCACGCACTGCAGGGCTCTCCTTGTCTTCAAGTGCAGCACGGTCCTGCTTGCAAACCAGCCTAAGGGTTTCAGCTGGGGCTGCAGAGAGTAAAAGATGCTTGGATGGGTATCTTGCCACATCTGAGGAATTCCTGGTTGGCGCAACACGCGTGTTTAGCAATAACATGGGAGCCTTGTGTGTGGGCCCAGGAGGTGCTTCATAGCAAGGCACCCCTGGTGAGAACAAGATAGTGCAGAGCAGGCAGTGGCAGCCGCTGCGGCAGCCGCCACCTTCGCGGAGCGAGCTCCCCGCCTGGCCAGCACGCTGCCACTGCTTCCCTGCCTACCCACCGCCGCCGGTGTCCCCTCATCCTGCCCCACTGCTGCCCGCGGTGCCGACCCCCCGCACAATCACCGCAGGTGTCCCCGGCTGCCAAACTGCTGCAGACGCCTGGATTTCCCAGGCTGGATGTGATTGCTTGGCGTCCCAGATCCAGCCCGTGGGCTGGTGACTGCTGACTCCTGTTCCAGAGCTCGTGTCAACTCTCCCACAGCTTGTAAAATGGGGGAAGGAAGGAACGGGTGTTTGCAAGGAGGAGACCCAGCTGAAGCCTCTTGTCCTCCATCCCAGCACCCACTTTCTTCCTTGGCTCGTAACATCCCAGTTAAAGAGCAGCTGGGCTGGCATCCTTGGGAGATGCCGTCCAGACCCACCCCACCCGCCCAAGGCAGGATCATCCCGAGAACCGAGAGACGGAGTAAAGAATATCCCACTCGGCGATGCCCCGTACGGCACTGGAGCGCAGACGCACAATGCTGTATCAGTAACATGTTGTTACACATTTTAAAACCTTCAGATACCAATTTTCCATTCAGAAGAGACATCCTGTGATGCAAACACTTGAAGCTGCGTTCCTCAGGGAGCGCTGGCAGCAGAGACACGAGCCTGCTTATCTTCTCCACTGCATTCAGACCCACCAGGTAAGACAAGAAACACATTTACATCTAGGGTTTGGAGGGGCTTTTATCGATTCATCCTCAAAAACAGAAGTTCTTTGTTCCCCAAGTGCAAAGGCACAACTAATCTCTAGGATGGGCTGGGAATCCCTAATCAGGACTGGGGCTGTTCAGAAAACAATGGCTTGTCCCAGAAAGCTCCTGAACCCAGGCGAGCGGAGAAGAGCAAACAGAGGAGTGGCTGCAGCTCCAGCACAACCCCTTTGCTGTTCCACTGCCCAGGGAGGATTCAGGGCAGCCTGGTGATGGAGCCAGCCCGGCTTTCAAGCTCTCCTGCCGCAGCCCGTTTCCTCTGTAGGACCATGCACTGAGCTGGAGACTGGGAAGACAGCAGACGGGGCACTTCACCATTGAATCAAACCGAACAAGAGGTGAACCTGAACGCACTGGCCACTGCGGTGAGCAGTTCTGGGTGGGTACTTTTCTTGTGGATATTTTATTTATGTAATTGTTCATTCTCCCCACAAGATTACAAAGCTCTTTGCACTATACAGTCCACAGAGAAGTGGGGCTGGCAGGGAGCTGCAGAGGTCACGTCTAGCCCATCCCCTGCCTGAGACAGCATCAGCCCTGTCCAAACCTCCCAGACAAACCATCACTTAAACTCTGCATAAAACTAATATCACCCCTGACACAGCACAGACCAAACACCTGAACTTGCCACAGGGAAAGCAGGGGGCCACAGCCGCGGTGTCCAGCTTCTATGAAAACATTGCCAATAAACTCTGAAGAGATCCTCGGCAGAGCGCCATGCCCCCGTGGCCGAGGAAGACGAGAAGAGCCTCGCCAAGCCACCATGGGGTAAAATTCCTCCTGAGCCCAAATATAGCATCAGTCTGACCGTGAGCAGAGGGGCCAAGACCCCCCTAGCCAGGAAGCTCCAGCCTTGGTCCCATCAGGGGCACTGACACCCCTCGTTGAAGTCCCCAGCCTGGACGGAAGCCAACACCCCATGCCTGTGAGGGAGGTTTAAAAACACCCTGACGGGGTAGAAGAAAGTGGGAGGAGGAGGCACCTAGCAAAGCACAGAGGCAGGATATGGGCCGGCCTCAGAGATGATGCTCAAGGGCGACCAGCATGGTTTCATTAGGGGCAGGTCATGTCAGACCAACCTGATTGTCTTTTATGATCAGGTCACAAAGGCAATGGATGCAGGTGTCGCCGTGGATGTAGTCTTTCTGGACTTCAGCAAGGCCTTTGACACCGTCTCCCACCCCATCCTCATTAAGAAATTGGGCGACTGCGGCATTGACACCTACACAGCAGATGGATTGCAAATTGGCTGAAGGGTCGCACTCAGAGGGTGGCGGTGGATGGGTCATATTCGACCTGGGGACAAGTGGGCAGCGGAGTCCCCCAGGGCTCGGTCCTGGGGCCCACGCAATTCAATCTCTTCATCAGCGATTTGGACAATGGGGTGAAATGCAACCTGTTTAAATTCACTGATGATACCAAAATCTGCGGTGAAGTGAGCACACTAGTAGGGAGGGAAAGACTGAAGCAAGACTTGGATAGGTTACAGGGGTGGGCTAGCAAACACAGGATGCGTTTCAACACTGACAAGTGCAGGGTGTTGCACGTGGGCAGTAGTAACCAGCAGCACACTTATATGATGGAAAACTCCTTTCTTGAGAGCACGGAGGCAGAAAGGGATCTCGGAGTCATTATTGACTCCAAGATGAACATGGGCCGACAATGCGAGGTCACAGTTGGCAGGGCTAACCGCACCTTGTCGTGCATCCACAGGTGCATCTCTAGCAGGGCCAGGGAGGTGATCCTCCCCCTCTACGTGGCACTGGTCAGGCCACAGCTGCAGTATTGCGTCCAGTTCTGGGTGCCCCACTTCAGGAGGGATGTGGACAACATGGAGAGGGTCCAGAGGAGGCCACTCGCATGATCCAGGGACTACAGGGCAGACCCTACAATGAAAGACTGCGGGACCTGAACCTGTCCAGCCTTCACAAGAGAAGGCTGAGTGGGAACCTAGTGTCCATCTATAAACTCACTAGGGGGGACCAGAAGGGTTTGGGGGAGACCTTGTTTCCCCGAGCGCCCCCCGCATAACAAGGAATAACGGCCACAAGTTGTTGGAGAGGAGGTTTAGATTAGACATCCCTAAGAACTACTTCACGGTCAGGGCGGCTAGGAGTTGGAACCAACTTCCAAGGGAAGTGGTGCTGGCTCCTACCCTGGGGGTCTTTAAGAGATGGCTTGATGCCTACCTGGCTGGAGTCATTTGAGCCCAGTTTTTTTTTTTTTTCTCATGCCCTGGCAGGGGGTCGGACTTGAAGATCTATAAGGTCCCTTTCGCCCGACTTCTATGATCCTATGATTCTATGAGAAATGGCCATAGTAGAGCACAGGCTTCATCCCTGACTAGGGGCTGTCCAACCTCTTCTTGACACCCCCATGATGAAGAGTCCACACCTTCCCCGGGCGTCTATTGCCTGGCCTCACTATTCTCATGGCAAAGAAGTGTGCCCTGATCTCCAGCCTAAACCTATTCTGCTGCAACATCAAGCCATTTGTCCACATCCTCCTCTCTGTAGCAAGAGAGAAAAGGTGCTTTCCCTCTTCTTTATGGCAGCCTGTCAGGTGTCTGAAGACTGATATCATGTCTCCTCCTAAGCGCTTTTTCTGCAAGCTGAACATGCCCAGCTCAGGAGGCTGGACAGCCACCGGTCAGGGATGATCTAGGCATAGGGATGCCCATGTCCTACCATGGATATTTTCCAGGCTTTGCTGGGTGCCACATGGGGCTGAAAAGGATTTTTTTTCCTTCCTGCTGCTACATGTGTCAGAGTTGCTGTTATTTTTTTTCATAGATTTCATAGATTTCATAGACATTAGGGCTGGAAGGGACCTCAGAAGATCATCGAGTCCAGCCCCACGCCCGAAGTCTGGAACAGCCTGCCATTAAAGGTGGTTCAAGTGCCTACATTGAACACCTTCAAGAGCAAATTGGATGCTTATCTTGCTGGGATCCTGTGACCCCAGCTGACTTCCTGCTCTTTGGGCAGGGGGCTGGACTCGATGATCTTCCGAGGTCCCTTCCAGCCCTGATGTCTATGAAACCTGTGAAAAATCTTAGCCGCTGATGAAGATGTTGAACAGTGAGGGCCCGAAGACAGAGCCCTGGGGGACCCCACTGCTCACATCCCTCCAGGTCAAAAATGATCCATCCACCACCGCTCTCTGGGTACGCCCCATCAGCCATCCAACTATTCAGGCATCATTGCCACAGTCACTTTTATGAGGATGGGGTGAGAGACAGTGTCAATGGCCTTCTGCATAAGAAAGTGATTGTAAGCCTGGGCAGGAGGGCAGAGCCATTGGATGAGAAAAATTGTCTGGCCCAGAGGAAGTTAAAAGCTCCCAGGGAAGGTGAAGGGGGAAAAGACTGCAAGACTAGAGGCAGCAGCTTCAAGCCAGGGCTCTTCTCAGGGTCTGGCAAAGAGCGCAGGGTGTGAGTTAACCCTTCATTGTTTATGTATTTTTTGGTTGCTGGTTTATGTTGTATCCTGTGGGGCAAGTTCACCCAAGGTAATAAAGACTGTGTTAAATGAAGTGACTACCCACTACATGCCATCACTGGACATTTCTAAGAAAAGGATAGGAAAAAAAAAACCTGCTGGAGAATAGGAAATAGTGTAAATAGACTCCTGTCATGTAGGGACTATGTTAGCAGACTTGTCTCTCTGCTATTTTTCTATGAAAACTTCTCCCGCAGTCATTATAGACTGTATTTAAATCACCTTTTGCCCTAACCACACTAAATTGAGATTCCCTAGTTTGACTGTAAGGCATTTTTTTCCAGATTGTGGACACTTTTATAGCTATTTTTGAACCCTTTAATACATGGCAGCAATTTCTACATCAAAAAGTATTTTGAAGTATGAGATAACAGACTCCTTCCCCATCCCTGCTACCCCTGGACAGTTAGCACCTAGTCATAGCAAACACAAAGGCTGGTACAGTTTTTGGATGGAATTGAATTTCCCCTGCTACAGGGCCCAGGCAGAATTATTTATTTACTTGGTGCCTGCATACGCTGTGTCGTGCCGCCAACATGAATCATGGAGCACCACGTTTCATAGTTTCATAGTCGGTCGGGTCGGAAGGGACCTAAGCAGATAATCAAGTCCGACCCCTGCCATGGGCAGGAAAGGATGCTGGGGTCAAATGACCACGGCAAGGTGTTCATCCAGCCTCCTCTTAAAGCCCCCCAGGGTAGGAGCCAGCACCACTTCTCTTGGAAGTTGGTTCCAGATCCTAGCCGCCCTGACCGTGAAGTCGCGCCTCCTGATGTCTAGTCTGAATCTCCCCTCTGCCAGCTTGTGACCGTTATTCCTGGTCACTCCTGGGAGTGCTTAGACTTCTTCAGGGCCAAGCACCAGTTGGAGTTGGCTCTAATGGCTGCATCCAGATGAGCACAGCTGTGCAGTACGTGATGCTGTGGACACGTTTGTGGTGCCACATGCCACACATCCAGCTGTTCTCTGCACTGCAAGGGAGCAGTGTGTGTGTGTGGGGTGGAGGAAGGTTGATCCCTGGATATCCAGGGGTCAAAAAAACCCATGCAAAAAAAAAAAGAAAGCAAAGCAGCACACATGGAGGCAGCCTGCCTGGCCGGAGCTGTGCTCTGACAACCGGCCAGGCTCCAAGTGGCAGAATCGCCCTTGCTCCAGCCCCAGTAGGCCCCCATTACCCCAAATAAGGCTGCTGGGGCCATCCCAGTGCTGTCCCCAGCCTCCCCTAAAACCCAGGTGTAAGTCTGGAGCGAACTGCAGCAGCGCTGTAAGTTTCCACGCTGACAGAGTTCACGCTTTGAGATTGCCCCTAAAGAGATGAACAGCAGCAGTGACACAGGCTTAGCATGCATCTACCATCACGGGGCCACCACAGCACCGGGTACAGGAGTATGGCTAAAGACAGAGAGATCTGTTTATATCCTGACCACACCATCCACCAGCAGCACCGTGGTCTTCCCTGCTCCCGTACAAGGTGAAAGCAATCTTTGTTTTTCTTTTTGCCACTTGATGTAAGCCATGCAGTGCTCCCCGAAGACTGAAAACTTCTTGGACGCAGCGATGCCATGTGCCACCGGTTGTGCAGGACACTCCACACGGGGCTGCGGTTAATTACTTTGGAAGAAAATGTAGAGTGAAATGTATAAAGAAAGCACAAAAAAAAGGGGTGGCGGGGGCTTCAGAATAATTTTCTAAGATTGCTGTACTTTACCAGAAAGTCAAATTAAGATATCATTAGAGCTGATACCTGAAGGGGAACTCTCAGTGTGCTTTCAAATTTCCAATATCTGTTGTTACTCTGAGGCTTGAAAAAAAATGATATTTATTTTCTTAATGGTTTTGATCTTTTCCATTCAGCAAATATTGATTTTCCCCCTGCGTTCTCCTGCAGCAAAGGAAATGTGTTCAGGCTCCAGATCCTGGGAAAAGTCAGGTTGGAGGACAAGCACCCCTTGGAGATGTGAGCAGCTGCAAGCCTTAGTCCAAGGGGTAGGAAGCACCTCCCTGCAGCCCACAGTGCCCAGGGAAATGGCATGGTCCCTGGGCCATAGGGAGGTCCCCGCCATGTGCGTGCCCCTCCCCACGTGCTGCACACAGTCACGTGCAGCTGGCATCGGAGGAGGCAGGACTTAGTCTTCTTGCTCAAAGCACTGGGCTGCCCCATCCATCCAGCCCGTGTGTGTCAGAAGCTGCACCCCTGCATCAGGGTGAGGTGCAAGAAACCCTGGTGTGGGAAACCACAGGAAACATCCTTCCAGGCCCCAGCAGGGAAGACTCCTGGCCCTGGCGTGGCCCTGCCAGGATCAGTGCATCACCCTGGAGCAGTGCTGAGCCTGCTGTAGGAAGGTTTCCTGGGTGCAGGGAGCACCGAGTTGAGCTGTTGCCTGTGCTGAGGTCTCTGCTGCGAAGCAGGGTGTAGGTGAGCCGGGGGGCAGCTCCCTCGTGCAGCCGGCCCGCTTCCAGGATGCAGACATCTTGTCCAGAGCTGCTTGGGTATCTCTGTGCAGCAATGTGTCATACCAGATGGACACTCACAGCAGCATGGTGGTACATAAGGCTGGGCATCTCCTCGACCTGGCGTCCCTTCCCTCTGCTGTGTGGGCATAGCTCTGCGGTGATATAGCCATGCCTGAGCCTCACAGAGATATACCTCGCCCGGGGCAGATCCAGAAATGCCATTAATCACTATTATCTATTCTATTCATTATTAAATCATCATCATCCCATGCCTGCACCCCATTCATATAAACTGGCTGCTGCCCCAAAGCCCAGGCCTTCACATCTCTTCCAGTTTGTCCTGCTTTGTTTTAATTTCCTTGTGTGTCACTCTGGAAGTTGCTGTTATCCATATCAATGTCTAATCCTCTCTGGCGAGGTCTTGGTTTTATCAGGATCTTGCAATAATGAGTTGTACACGCTAACTGCATGCTGCACCACTGGGTTTTAAGTCCTCTCGCTTCTGGTTTCACTGAGTGCCCTGGCTTTTGTTCTACCGGGGGGGAGGGCAGGTCCCCAGTCTGCACCCGCGGAGCCATTTATCACTGTCTGCCTTCGTTGATTCAAATTTAATCACCTCCTCTGTAAGGCAAAGGGTCCCATCTCTTCAGCACTTCAGACTTTTCAACGCCTGCCTCGGTCCCCAGCTACTTCTCCTCCATCCGCGTTGAAGCAGAGTGATTTGAGCTGAGGGGATAATTCGGGGTGAGAAGATAATGCTGATTTATTGTGTGCTGCCCCAGGCTTTCTGGTCTGATTTCAGCCTGTTCTTAAGGCCTCTCGGCCTTGTTTGTTTGTTGGATCACTGCTGCACTTTGAGGCTTTGCACATCCCCAGTGAGCCCCAGGCTGCCTTCCTGGGTTATTACAGGTACTTTTGTACCCAGTTGGGATGGTTCACATTATTTCCTCCATGTGTGTCATTTACACAAGCAGAACTGAATTCTGTCTGCCACCTGCTCACTCACCATTTTGGGGTCCTTTTGAAGTCCCTTGCCAGGCATGTTTCTGGGGTCCAGATAAGTGGTGTCACCTCTTCCTTGTCCCCATGGCATCCCTTTGAAGGGGGCACTGATGCTCCAGCTCTGCATCTGTCCTTGCATTTCCAAGGTCGGGGCAGCCTCTAGGCCACCAGCTGGCAGCAACTTGGAGAGCTAGCGCTGAAGTCTGTGTGTTGGGCTTCCAGGAGGCCCAATGCCGGCCGACAGGGTCCGGCTGCAGGGACTGTCCATATCACGTTGCAGGTCACCTTCCACCAGGAACGCCCACAAAGGCCGTCTCCTTCCTGACCTGCTGGCAGGGACTCTGCCAGATCCGTGCCTTCCTGGGGGACCCCATAGCAAGAGCCTGGTAAAAGAAGCCGAGGCAGACAGACATCTTCTCCCGGGGCCCTTGGCCATGGCAGTGCTGGATGCTTCTGACTCGCAGGAGAACAGGGAACAAACTGGAGATGCACTACATGACAGAAGACTGAGGACCCATTGCAGGCCGATGGAGGGCCCCGATCCCAACTACAGTGGCGGGTACACTTGATCTTCAGGACCAGCCCCAACTAGGTCATCCCAGCCAAGGCTCTGTAAGCCAGGTCATAGACACCTCCAAGGATGGACACTGCACCAGCTCTCTTGGTAACCTGTTCCAGTGCTTCACCACCCTCCCACTGAAAAACTTTGTCCTAATATCCAACCTCAACATCCCTTGCTGCAGCTGGAGCCCATTGCTCCTTGTCTTGTATCTGCCCCCACTGAGTCCAGTCCAGCTCCATCCTCTTTGCAGCCCCCCTGGGGGAAGGTGAAGGCTGCTATCAAATCCCCCTCGGTCTCCTCTTCTGCACACTCATTCGACCCAGTTCTCTCACCCTCTCCTCACCAGTCATGTCCCCCAGCCCCTGGACCATCTTAATTGCCCTCCACTGGACTCTCTTCCATGTCTCCACATCCTTTCTGTGGGGGGGGACTGGACACAGGATCCAGATATGGCCTCAACAGTGCTGAATAGAGAGGAAAAATCACTGCCCTCCATCTGCTGTGATGGAGATCTCCAGTGTATCCCCTTCAGTCTTCTCCTTTCCCCACTGAAGAGCCGTACCCTTTTTAGTGACTTCTGGTTCAGCAGCTCCTCCATGCACCTGATCATCCTCTTTGCCCTTCTCTGTACCTTTTCTACTTTCACTTTCACATGGGATGTGGAGACCAGAACTGCACACAGGATTTGAGATGTGAACTCAACACCTCTCCCAATACCTCCAGACACTTCCATAAGTCACTACAGTATGCATCTGTTCTCTCCTGAGAAAGAGTCCCTGTCAAGCAGACTGGATGAGCAGTTTGGTTGCATATTCTCTACTCCATGGCTTGCCAAAAACAATGTCCCTTTTGGTATTATTTGAATGTTTCAAATTTAAGAGTAGAGATATGCCAAGTCCCAACACACTCCTGGGGAAATCATTTCCATAACAAGTGCGTTGCATCTATATATTTAACACGTGTTCTGTTTTAATTTGCACATGGGGAGCCATCAATGATGTTTTTAAAGCAGGTAATGGGCTACCTGGGCACAGCTCTGAAAACTCATAGCCAGGTGTGCAGTTCCCTGCAACCTCTTGTTGCACAGACGTGGGCTTTTCCACAAGAACACTTAGCAGGCAGGGCCCTGAGAGCTCCTACCATCCTACAGTATAAGAAAACCACCTTGAAAGACAATGAGTAGTGCTCCCAGACCCGATTTTCATTTTTTAATGAAGAAAACATCCCATGAAAGAGGGCTCTTGGGAGTCTTGTTTTGCAGCTGTCACTGAGTTTGCTTACCCATGACAGGTGCACCCTCCCTGGTACAAGGTGTTGGTCTTGATCCTCAGGGACCAAGGATTTCCCTTTTCCTCAGAGTGGGGAGGGCTGCAGCACTCATCAGACCTAGAGTCACTCTGAATTAGGTTTGTTATTAAGAATGCAGCGTCCATAATACACAGCAACATTATACCCTGACCTGGGATTTACGTTTAATACTGGGATTTATGGTTTATTTTCCTTTTCTGGACCTCACTGAGCATTTGTCTACAGTCAATACTTTGCAGCCAAGAGCGATCTGTCCATCTGACCTGAATGCACATGCCTAGCTTGCAAATCTCCATGTGGTATTTCAGCTACACGTGGTCCCTGGTGCAATGGGACCCACAGCAGCCATTTTGCTATTAGCTGCATCTTCCTGCCTTCCAGAGAGGGGCTGTAGCAGTGCTTACCAAGAGCAGCTGCCATGGAGTACCTGGTCGGTTGTCTGCTCAGGATACAGGTGTCATCTATGAGGACCACATCAGCTACACAGAGGTGTAAGAGTGTCACAGACCCAGGGCCCTAGGTACATAGTGACACAGATTAGTTGCATAGATTAATGATGTAGATACCATTTTTACATCTTCCACTTTTACTCTTAGTTCAGTGACCATCCCGGCATCCATGCCACTCTGGGAATGAACCACCGCAACTGGTGGTTATAAACCTCTGTGTAATTCAGAATGGACTTTTTCAGCTCTTTCAGTGTCAGAGTTTAAATTTGCTCTTCTATTAATATTCATGGAAGGAAACCTCCAATCAAATGCTCCCATAAAACAAGTATGGAACGATTCCAAATATGGCACCTGTGTCTTAGCTGGATTTGATCATTTTCTGCTATTTTCTTCATCTCTTGTAATTAATTAGAAATACTATCGTTGCAAACACTGTGCTTTGGGAAGCCAGACCAAAATGATTGCCATCACATCTTTTGTGCCTTTCAGCCTCTTGCATTTGTTTATAGAGCCTTTCTCCCATACAAAGAGACACATAAGAGCTGTCCCACTGAGACTGGCTCATATAAGCCAAGAGAAAAGCCTCTAGAGAAGCAGGAATCACAAGCCAAGACAAGAGAGGGAAGAGAGAAAATTTCTCCTTGCCATTAAATAGCATGATGATTATGGAAACATCCCTGGTTTTGTTTTTAAGATCTGACTTTTGAACATATTGCCATCTGTTGAAGGATCAGTCATACC
Source organism: Crocodylus siamensis (assembly GCF_052110815.1). Lineage (NCBI taxonomy): Eukaryota > Metazoa > Chordata > Crocodylia > Crocodylidae > Crocodylus > Crocodylus siamensis. Next base: position 297,248,369 of record NC_143396.1, read on the forward strand.
AGTGGTTCTGTCCTGCACATGAAACCGAGTGTTTGAAGGCTGCAAGGATCTGATTCTAAGCAAACCCTACATGCACCTTTAAATGCAAGTGGCTTTTTCTATTTGGTCTTGCAGATATTTGTGGATACATTTTGTTGGGTTTTTTTTTTAAGGTGTTGGAACCAATTTAACAAATTATTTTGAGAAGCACTAATAATGAAGTAAAACATGCTTTATGCAGAGAGGAGGAAAGAAATCTCCCATTGTAAGGCTTTTAATATAATTGCTGTACATTGGCTCTGAGAATCTAGATTTTGTTTCGTGGAGTAACTGAAAAAAGGCAGCGGAATTAGAAACACCCACGCGATGCAGCTCTTACAATAGACAGGGCTGAGTATCATAATGCTCTGTTGTTAATTAAGACAGATAAGAACAGCAGGCTTCATTGTTATCCTGTCAAATAAAAATATACCCGTAAATATCCATTAAGACAGCAATGATAGTTTTCAAAGTGCCCATTTATCATCATTTCTTCCATTTGGAAATGAATTCTGAGCCGTGCTCTTAAAGGCCATGGAAGTTTCTCCCCAGACTCTGCTGCGTGAAGCCGCGCAAGGGAAGCAAGCATTGCTTCCCTTGATCTAAGGGGAGCTCATTGCAGAGTGCCGAGTCGTGCGGTGCATCTGGCGTCAGACATGGTCCTAGCGGACCAGGCTCAGAGCTGGGGTAACTGACACCAAAGTGGACGGAGCTGCCTCATTCAGGCCAGCTGAGGACCTGACCCCTTGTTCTTCCAGGATCGTAGGGAAGTGGGGCTGGGAGGGACCTCACACAGTCACCTACAGCCTCTCCTCAAGGCAGGATCATCCCGGACTAAACCATCCCAGCCAAGGGTCTGTCCAACCGGTTTTTCAGCATGCCCAGGGATGGAGACTGCACAGCTTCTCTAGGCAGCCTGTTGCAATGCTCGAGCACCCTGCACGGTCAGAGGCAGAGCGATGCTGCCCACAGACCCTTTTCCTGGCCTTCAGGGGCTGGACATTACAAGCCATGACTGCAGCATCAGAGAAGCTGAGCTGGTTCAGTCATGGACAGAGGGGACAGCCCTGGGGCCCTGCCATGCAAGCTGCTGCACCTCTGTGGGGCAGGGCACTCCCCTGTCCTCGAAGGCACCAGGACAATCAGCCTCTTCCACAATCAGGCTGTTACTTAAGAGTCCTAGAAAGCAACAGAAAAGTCAAAAGCAACTTGCAAGTATTGGACGCTTTCAGGCTCCATCCTTGCCACTTCGGTGAGATGACTCTGGCTATCCCTGCCCCAGGAGCTGCAAATCCTCCCGAATTGTGATGAGCTCAGCTTTGCATGGCCTCTTCCTGCCATGGCCAGGAAAGACTGTCTAACACCCTCCTGCCCATGGACCCTGCCAGCCAGAGTGCAGACACGTGCTTCTGGTGCTCTGTGCTGGCCCACTTGCCTGCTCGGGGAAGTCTTTGGGGAGTGCTGGACCCCTGTGCTGCCCCAACAGGGAAGTCTGAAGCCTTTAGGATGCAGAGGTTGTCTCACCCTAGGCTCACTTTCCTTGGAGAGGATCTCACATGAGCCCATTTCTTGAGAGCCCCAAGGACCACATACAGTAGGAAAAGATCTCATGGCAAGCAGTTGGCATTCAGGATGTGTGCGAGGCATGTGGAGACTGCCAGCTGCTGAAAGCAAACTTTACTTTCCTGGTGTAACTTCCAGATTTCTCTCAGACTTCTTGCTAAGCAGAAATATCCTTTATTGATTGTTATGACTGATTTGTGTTTTGTTCCAAGCCGTAGATCAATTCTGGAGAATAAGAATGAAGTATTTAGTCCTTTCTGAAGGTGTCTTTCCCCAGTGACACAAAAAGCTCTGCGTTTGAACTGACATGACTCTGAGTTGTTTGCTTTTTGTTTTGTTTAATTTATTAAATATCAAAACTACAATTCAGTTGCTAGATGATATGTCAATGTGTTAGCGACGTGCTTTGAGTGAATATAGGTGCATTAAGGCTTTACTCAAAGAAATGTCGGTTGTGTATACATGATGGAAAATATTGGCCGTAGATATATATGTCGTGTACCAAAAGACAAGGGCCTTCATTTTTACTGGCCTTTTTTTGTTATTTTGCGTGGGTTATTAATAAGCCTGTAAGTTTTGAATGTCTAAATGATCCTGAGTGAAAACACTTGAATGGTAATATATGCAGTTGCATCAAGCATTAGAAAATCAGTTCAGGCCTGAAGCTTTCAGTATAGCAACTACTCCAGATACATTGTTTTTTGCCTTGACATTGGCTTCTCTTCCCCATCCTCCCCCCCCCCCCCGAATATATAATGTCATATAATAGACCTAATACACACTACTCACCGCTGAAATAGAAAGGTGACCTAAGCACCCAGATGACAGAAACCTACTGGAAATTAGCAATTCACAGGAGTCAAACATCAATGGTTGCTCTTCGTCGTATGTAAGAAGAGATAATTTTTCATTCTGAACTGTGCTCTCTCTAAACTTAAAAATGAAATGTACAGCCAGAAGATACACGGTGGAGATGTGATGCCCTGCAGGCAGCACTTGGTCACATACTTTAGTTATAATTGCTTTCCAGAAAGAATCGGCAATAGGGCATCACTATAGTTAACATGGTTTTGAACACAACATGGACACCTTCAGCAAGTGTATACATTCTTGGGGATATCCCTAAAGAATTCAAGTCGAGTCTTTCCTAATTGCACTCTTACCCCAGGACTTATTAGTAACACACAAGTTTATATTACTGCCTTGGAAAAGCAGGGCATCTGCAAAGGTCTAAATCCAGTACAATGAGATGGCACAACTGGCATCCATGGAGGGAGTTGTGCTTGGAAAAGTTGGGTGGGATGTGGAAAAAATTCTTGGAATATTTTGGCAGCTGGATTGTTTGTCATTGCACACTTTTTTCACCTTCTTCCCTTCTTCCTTCTTCCCTCCTCCTTTTTTCTTTTATTTTTCTTTCGGTTGTATCACTTATTGTTTGTGACTTTTCAGTTGGACATGTACAGCTGAAAGATGTGCTTTTTTGATTACTGTATCATATTTTTTTAAAAACGCTATAAAAAATTATAAAAAAAGATCCCTGCTTAGGAGAAATAAATCTTAGTCTTTTACTTCTAAATTCTGTTTTTCATAAAGAAATGCCCTGGTTTGAAACCTTACCTAAGTCTACGCTCAGCTCTGCTCTGCCATTTCAACCATGTTCTTTGGATAGATGCTCCCTTGAAAAGCTCGGCCCTGGGACAGCTAAGTGCCCAGGTGGAGCTGGCTCCTCACGCGCACGGTGCTGCTGTTTCTTGGCTGAGGGACTGTAAATGTTTAAACAGAATGAGACCAACTGGGTAACAGTAAACACACTCGCTCTGGAACAAACTTTGCAAAATGATCATCTGTTGGCAACAGCTGTAGGATTCGTAGACTCTCTCATGGCTGTCCAAAGGCTTGCACTGAAGACATGTTGAATCACCACACACTTCTTTCACGCAGATATTGTGCAATATTATTTCTGCTTTTTTACCGTCTCACTGGCTATATGTATGGAAGAGTGCAAGACACAAGGATTTCTGGGGGTGATATCTTTTACTGGACCAAAGGCCTGGTTGGAATAGATCTCTCTTGCTCTCCAGCAGATTCCCCCGACCTTAGATCTGTCCTGTTCACTCTGGAAAAAGGATGGAAATTGTTACAAGAGAAAGCTGAACAGTGGCACCAAGTAATATTCTCAGCAATGCCAGATCTGGATGTAATTCTGCTTGATATTCCCCTACTAACAAGGCTGCTTCACCCATGCTTGGGTTTACACAGCTCTCTGTAACAGTTGGCATGGAACAACTTTATAGTTGTAAAATATCTGGGGGATGAGTAAATTTCAAACCCCACATGTAACTATTTGCAGAAGTGATCTCTGATGTTCATGCATGTGACCCAGGATATCATGCAGGGGAAGAGAGACCAAACATGGTATCCTTCCTGCCCGTGTAGGCTGATTTCTTTTCCAGGAACTCGTCCCATTCAGGTCTTCCTTTCCATTGGTCAGTCACTATTTCTTTGTATGCCTGGAAATATTTTAATTGAGTTAAATTGTGGATATCCTCCTTTAAAAATGGATGTGACTGAAATGTATTTTAATTATTCTTGTCTTTAATTTGATTTTTTTTTTAGTAAAAGCCTCCTCTAAACAGCATTTCCACAACAACTAAGCTACCTCCTGTCACAGGTGAGGCCAAGACACACTGCAGTGATGCTGAACCAACTGAATGAAGGCCAGCTCGAGCACTGAGACTCTTTACTCAGAAATACTGTGTCTTCAGGGCGTGTTGCCGTTTAGTTTCTCAAAGCCGCCTCAGGCCTAATGCTGGGATGAGTTCTGCATCAGTCTGGTGACGAGGTGCCCCACGTGGTGTCCAGTGCACCTCAAACCCTTGAGGTCAAGGCACTTCAGGCCACTGGGTGCTGTTCCCTGCCATGACCCCTCGCCTGCTGGAAGCAGCACGGGCAGAGATATTCCCCAGCCCCTCACCACGCAGACATCACACACTGGACCCAATCTATCTAAGGTCCATCTGGCTCGGCCTCCTACCTCTGATTTGGGCCAGAACCAGGCACCTGGAAGGAAAGTACCAGAGCACTGCTGGAGGGTGATTTGGGAAAGTATGCACCCACATCCAGTCATGTCCTGAGTGCGAAATTGTTCTTCTCTCTATAGCCTGCAGGTTTAACCTCATCCTCATGTGTTATCATTAGTTACATGGATGTCTAGAGTATCCCAGGTTAACCTTGGAGCATTTTATTAGTCAATCAAATTGTCAGCAGCTAGAGGATAATGAGGTGATAAGGAGTGGCAATATGGATTGGTCTAGAGCAAATTAGAACTAACGGACCTGATTTCCCTCTATGCCATTAAAGAGGGCTTTGTAGATCTGTGGGGAGCCCTGGGTGGGTTATACATAAGCTTTTGTAAGGCTCTTGGTGATTTCTTTTATGATAGTCTCTCATGAAAGCTAAGGAAAGTTAATTTAGATAAAATTTCTATGGGGTGGGTTGGATAGTCACGCCTAAAAGTATTTATCAAAGACTCAGTGTTTGACAAGAGGTACTGAGTAGGACCCCCAGAGGTCTGCCTTAGTTTTTGTATGGTTTAACATCTTCCTTAATGACTTCGGGGATAGAAATGAGTTTCCTTTAATAAATTTTCAAGTGAAACTGAACTGGGTAGGTTAACAGACAAGGAGGGCCTGATTAGGATCCAAGATGACCAGGATAAATTGGAAAAATGGTCTGGAATAGATAGGATAAAAATCAAGATTGCTTATAAAAAAAAATCATAATTGCTCCAGAACCAGGGATGCTCACAACACAGCAACATCAGCTCCTCCAGTCTGGCTGGAGAACAGGTATGAGGCCCTGGCAACACAGGAGGAGAAGGAAGGAGAGGAGGCAACCAGAGAGGAAGCAACTCCACGCTCTCCATGCTCCAAACAGGCTGAAGGAGCTAAGCAGTCCTGGAGGAGAAAGCATCAAGTGATCGTTATAAGCAACTCCACCCTGAGAGGTACTGAGGCCCCATCTGTCGCCAGGACCCCTCGACAAGCGAGGCCTACTTCCTACCTAGAGCAAAGATTCAGGATGTGATGGGGATGATCCAGGCCATGATCCAGCCCACTGATTACTACCCCATGGTCCTAATCCATGTGGGTACTAATGATGCAGCCAGGAGAAGCCCTGATTGCCTGATGGCGGACTACCGCGCTCTGGGGTGAATGCTGAAGGAGATGGGTGCACAGGTGGTTTTCTCTTCCGTCCTGCCAGTGAGCAGACATGGAAGATGGCATGAGACTTGCATCACAGAGTCCAACTGGCGGCTTCGGGAATGGTGTCTCGAGACGGGCTTTGGCTTCCTTGACAACAACCCGCACATCACAACAAGAGACATGCTTGGGTGGGATGGGCTCCACCTTTCCCCTAAAAGTAAGCATGTGTTTTCTTCTAGATCGGCGGATCTCCTCCAGTGGGCGTTAAACTAGGCTTATTCAGGGAAGAGGAAAACTAGGCAGAGAAAGCCTTGGACCGCTAAACCAAGCAGCACCCACAAGTACAGCCCAGCCTAGACCGACGAGCGGAACAAATACCCAGGTAAGCAACAGGATCCAGGGCAATGCTGTGAATAGGGGGCCAGTGCACACATCCCCAGGAGGCCTCAAATGCCTCTACACAAACGGTCGTAGTATGGGGAACAAGCAGGAGGAACTCACCCTCCTGCTAGCTGACACCAACCCAGACATAGTGGGACTTACCAAAACATGGTGGGACCCAACGCATGATTGAGCGGTGAATATCAAGGGCTATGGGCTGTACAGGAGGGGCAGGACATGGAGGAAAGGCAGGGGGGTGGACCTCTACATTAAGGAGGAATACACATCCTGACCAGGTAGCACAGGGTCAGAGGAGGGGCACTCTGAAGAAGTGCTCTGGTTAGAATAAAAAGCATTTGAGGGAAAAGAGACTTAAGGGTGGGGGTCTACTACAGACCCCCCAACCAAGGGGAAGAGCTAGACCAGGAATTCTTAGGTCAGCTCACAGAGGTCATTAGGTCCAAGGACATGGTCATCATGAGTGACCTGAACTTTCCAGACATCTGCTGGGAAGAGCAGTCAGGCAGGTCTGACCACTCACGTAGGTCCCTAGGCCAAATGCAGGACCTCCATCTAACCCAGGAGGTGCACAGCCCCACCAGGGGAGATGCCTTGTTGGACCTGGGCTGGCCACGGGAGATGACCTGGTGAGGGGGCTGTGGGTGCTTGACCACCTGGGCGACAGTGATTACTGCCTGCTGGGATTCACCATCCAGTGCAAGGTGGCAAGGGCCTACAGCAAGGCAGCAGCCCTAGATTGTAGGAGGGCTGACTTCAATGAGCTAAGGAGAATAGTTGGGGAAGCGCTGAGGTCCCGGAGCAGAGGGGAGCCAGGTGTCCAAGAAGAGTGGTTGCTCCTTAAGGAGATGTTCCTCCAAGCCCAAAAGGAGGTAATCCCAACATGGATCAAAGAGAGCAGGGGGGTGCAAAAGCCCCCATGGCTCACCAAAAGCATCCAGGTATGTCTCATAGGTAAAAGGGAGGCGCACACCCAGTGGACGGGAGGGGCCATCCCCAGGGAGGACTATACTGCAGTTGCTTGGGGCTGCAGGGGGGCAGTCAGGAAGGCCAAGGTGAGGATGGGACTGGGACTAGCTTCCCAGATCAAGGACAACAAGAAGTCCTTTTTTAAATACATAGGGGGCAAAAAGAAGGTACCAGGTAATGTTGGGCCCCTGCAAGACATGCTAGGAAATTTGGTTGTCATACCAGATGACAAAGCTAACCTATTTAACGACTTCTTTGCCTCCATTTTCCTGAGCAGGGACCGGATCAGCGCCACACTGGACCCCCCTCAAGCCCCAGGGGAGACACGCCTAGGCCAAGGGTCAGGGAGTATTAAGTTAGGGAACTTCTGGAGGGACTGGTTGTATTTAAATCAGCTGATCTGGACGATCTCCACCCCCGAGTGCTGAGGGAATTGGCTGCAGTCATTGCGGGACCCCTGGCACAGCTGTACGAGCACTCGTGGTGCTCTGGTGTGGGGCCAGAGGAGTGGAAGAGGGCCAACGTGGTTCCCATCATCAAAAAGGGGAGGAAGGAGGACCTGGGAAACTATAGGCCAGTTAGTCTTACCTCGATCCTGGGCAAGTTTTTTGAGAGAATTATTCTGGCACATGTCCACGAGGGGCCAGGGGGGAGATTATACTTAGGGGCAACTAACATGGGTTCATTAGAGGCAGGTCCTGTCAGACCAACCTGGTGGCCTTCTACGACCAGGTCACCAAATCCTTAGATGCAGGGGTAGCAGTGGGCATCGTCTTTCTGGACTTCCAGAAGGCCTTCAACACTGTCTCTCACCCCGTTCTCATTAAAAAACTGGGGGGCTGTGGGGCCGATACCCACACAGTCAGATGTGTCACCAGTTGGCTGGAGGGCCACACCCAGAGAGTAGTGGTGAACGGGTCATTTTCAACCTGGAGGGACGTGGGCAGTGTGGTCCCCCAGGGCTCAGTCCTCGGGCCCGCACTGTTCAACATCTTCATCAGTGACTTGGACGAGGGGGTAAAAAGCACCTGTTCAAATTTGCTGATGACACTAAGGTGTGGGGGGATGTGGGCACACTGGAAGGGAGGAATAGGCTACAATCGGACCCAGACAGGTTACAGGGGTGGGCAGATGAGAATAGGATGGGATTCAACACAGACAAGTGCAAGGTGCTGCACCTGGGGAGGAACAACCAGCACCATACCTACAGGCTGGGGAACTCCCTTCTCGTCAGTGCAGAGGCAGAAAAGCATCTTGGAGTCATCATTGATGCCAAGATGAACATGGGCCAGCAGTGTGGGGACGCGGTCAGGAAGGCCAGCCGCACCTTGTCGTGCATCCACAGATGCATCTCAAGCAGGTCCAGGGAGGTGATCCTCCCCCTCTATGCGGCACTGGTCAGGCCGCAGCTGGAGTTCTGTGTCCAGTTCTGGGCACCGCACTTCAGGAGGGATGTGGACAACACGGAGAGGGTCCAGAGGAGGCCACCCGCATGGTCAGGGGCAGCAGGGCAGCTGCTATGAGGAAAGGCTGAGGGGCCTCAACCTCTTCAGCCTCCACAAGAGAAGGCTGAGGGGGATCTTGTGGCAGTAAACAAATTCACTGAGGTGGTGGGGGGGCAGCATGGAATGGGAGATGCTCTGTTTACAGGAGCACCCTTTGGAATAACCAGAAACAATGGCCAGAAGCTGATAGACAGTAGGTTTAGGTTGGATGTTAGAAAGAACTTCTTCACGGTAAGAGTTGTCAGAATCTGGCCTGGGCTTCCAAGAGAGGTAGTGCTCTCCCCTACCCTGGGGGGTCTGCAAGAGGAGACCGGACAAGCACCTGGCTGGGGTCACTTTTTCCTGCCATTGGCAGGGGGTCAGACTCAATGATCCTTTGAGGTAATTTCTGACCCTAGCATCTATGAATCTACAGGGAAAAAAGCAATCAAATGTACAAACACAAAATGGGAAGTGACTGGCTAGTCTACAGTACTTTGAAAAAGGACTTGGGGAAAGTAGTAGATTAAAGATGAATCTGGGTCAACAGCAGGATATTGTTGAAAAAAAAAACCTGGTCACACACTGGGTTACACTAAGAGCAGGGTTGTGTGCAACTTGCAGGAAGTGATTCTTCCACTTTGTTCAGCTCTGGTGAAGCTTCACCAAACTTCTGTATCGATTTCTGCGTATTGCTCTTCAAGAAAGATGTGGACCAACTGGAAAGAGTCCAGCAAGGAGCAATGAGCTGGTCTAATAAAGAAACTTGTCTGCCTGTGTCCTTAGACCAACACAGCCACATTGTTTGAATCTTTCCTCATATCCCATTTTCCCCAGACTTCTACTCAAGTTTATTGCTCTTCACTAGTATAGATTGTAGCTAACTGGACGCCTATACACATGCATCAAGACCACTCTGAAATACTGCAATTTCAGCATGCTGGAGCAGACTTGATCAACTGAGTCTGCTGGAGCGTGCTAATTACTGTGTTCCAGAAGACTTCAATGCCATGTATATCAGCGCCCCTGTGCTGAAAAATGGCAGCAGGGGCACTTTAACTAAATCCCATCAAACCAGCTTTAGTTAAAGCATCCTAGCTGCCACTTTTCAGCTCAGGGACTCTGATACACATGACACTCTGGGCACTTTGAGAGCCGCTCCACTTAAAGTGCATCCCACCGCTGCCTCCTGGAACAGACGTATAAATATCCATTTAATCGGGAGAAGAGAGGCCTGAAGGGGGATTTGACAATAGACTTCAAATACAAAATAGAATTGCTATAGAGGATGGTGATGAATGAAGTCATTAATTAGTCGAAGGAGAAGTAGTAGAGGGCTGAAATTGCAGCAAAGACCATTTTGGTTAGGTCCGAGGAAGGATTTTGCACGCAAAGGTGATGAAGCTCCAGAACACCTTGGCTAGACAGGTGCTGGATCCTCGGTTGTTCAGGGCTTTTAACCGCTTGTTACACCAGCACTTGTCTGTGGTTTTTAAACTGGGATGATTCTGTTTTAAACCAGGGATTAAACTAGGGAGCCTTCTGAAGGCCCGGTTTTCTATGATTGTAGATGCAGCCCTTGTTCATTTTCTGGCCTCTGACTTTTTGTGGAAGTGAGTTGCAGAGTCTTATTAGGCACTGATCATACTTTTATCCCACCCTCGCTGTCTCCCAGCCTCATCACCGCTGCTGCTCTCAGGGAAGGGCCGGCCCAGCCTTGAGATGCTCTTCTTCAGTTGTTTGCCACTTGATGCTAACGCTCCCCTGAGGCTGGAAGGTAAAGATGATGATTGCTTGCTGGAAGGTAAATGATGATGATTGTTTATTCCTTGGCAAACCCTGAACTGAATTTCATGGGGTAGGGAAGTGGAACATCTCTGTCCCAAGGAGTTTCTCCCTGGTGATTTTCAGAGGTCTGTGTAGGCAGCAGAAGCATTAGAGCATCTCAAAAGCAGATCCATTCTCTTATAGTGACATGAACAGGACAAAATGGAGTTACATGGAGTAGCAGCCCTAGCCTATAGTATGACCCAAAAGCAGAGCCGAGCACCTGGCTGCCGCAGGGGACATCGGTGCTAGTGTAGCTAACTTCTGCCCTGTGGCTGATTGCACCTCCCTGTGCAACGTGCCTATCTCCGCCATAGAGGGGAGGGCCAAATGGGAGGATCTGCACAGGGGACACTGTTTACCAGACCCCAGCCCATGCTCTTCCTCCTCCCATGCTCTGTAGCCCAGTGTGCTTGCACAGACCATGCATCGGCTCTGCATGGCTCCCCCATTTTTCTGCACCCAACCCTGCACAAGGGAACCGTGCCACTCCCCGGGAAGTGGGCCACTGTCCTCAGATCAGAATTAAGCCTTAGAGTCTGCCTAGCTCCTCCATCCTCAGTCCTGCTGCAGGGTGAATTCCGGCAAAGTCTCACCAGCAAAGACTCTCATGATTGCACCGGGAACTGCTCTCCCGAGGGGGTGCTGCCAGTTGCTATTAGCACCTGGAAGAGCTGTTAGCACCTGTGATCCCGAAAGATATGGCAGAGCTCAGGGAGACCTGAAGCAGCAGCAACAAGCCAGTGCAGTGATCCCCCCCATGCCCTGATGTGCTGAGATGGGTTTTGATTCAAACTGCCTAGATTCAGGAAGGATGCAGCCAGTGGGCAGGCTGCGCTCTCCAGGGCTCCAGCAAATGTCCCAGTGCCGTCCCTTGGGCTAAGCCATGAGCAGGGTCTCACAGGAGAGGAGTGCCGAACTCATGAAGAAACATGCAGGGAACTACCCCTCTCTCATCCCCTACTTCCAGCCTCAGCTGAAAGTGCTCCAAGTGCAGCATGCTATCCACTCTCTGCTACATGGCGCGTGCCCCAGGCATGCAGATCAGGAGACTCTGGATCTGGTATGAAGCATCTGCGAGTGCTTCTTAGGGCTGCGGCAGAGGCGGCATGAGAGCAGGGCAGCCCTGTTTTGAGAAGTGCCCAGAGAGGTATCAAAGAATAACCTTGGAGCATGTCATCTAGTATGGCTAGGTAGGTAGCCTTTTGTCACACTTCCACGTTACAGTATGCGATATTTCTAGATAGGTTTCTGGGAAGTTACTCACACGTATCATCCAGAGGCTTCCTCTGTCGGCAGGCAGTTTGTTGTGTGTCCATGAGTTTCAAAGTGCCTCCCCGTCTCTCTGCCAGTCGCTGTGTGACCCTCAGCATGGCTGCACCCCCGCCTCCTGGGCAGTCTTAGCTTATATAGCTAAGCTGTTGACATCAGGACAGGTGTTGTTTGAGGCCGACCAACCGATTCAAAAAGCATCTCTGGTCACCTGGTAGAGTGAGCCCTGCTCCGTGCCCCGAGGTCAGTGCTAACACGATAGAGAGGTGTGGTACCCCCCCTTACCTGTAACAGGTCCCTCCCCCCCGGGAATGTCCCCAGCCCAGGTCCCATCTCAGTGTTAAATAACATAGCTGAGGGAGGGTGCTGCCTACTATGACAACCACATTGACAGACAGGTGATAAAACAACAGCAAGGAAAAACCTAATCGCAGTCTGGGAAGAGTGAGGTGGCATTCTGCCACAGCCGGAAGTGATTCTTCCTGTCTGTTTGGCACTGGGGAGGCCACATCTGGAGCCCTGTGTCCACTTGTGGGGCCCCCACTGCAGAAAGGATGTGGACACATTGGAGAATTGGTAACGCACATCCTTCAGAGGCTGAGACACAGGACGGTTGAAGAGAGGCTGAGGGAACTGGGCTGATTTAGTCTGCAGAAGAAAAGACTGAGGGGGATTGAATAGCAGCCTTCACCTCCCTGCTGGGGGGCTGCAAAGATGATGGAGCTGGGCTGGTCTCAGTGGGGGCAGATGGCAGGACAAGGAGCAATGGGCTCAAGCTGCAGAAAGGGAAGTTGAGGTTGGATATTAGGAAAAACTTTCTCACTAGGAGGGTGATGAAGCACTAGGACAAGTTACCCAGAGAGGTGGTGGACTCTCCATCCCTTGGAGGTGTTTAAGACCCAACTAGACAAAACTTGTCTGGGATGATATAGTTGGGGCTGGTCCTGCTTGGAGTAGGGGTTGGACTAGATGTGACCTCCTGAGCTCCCTTCAACCCTCGTTTTCTGTATGTCTTTGTCCATTCAGATACTATGTGCAGGTGTGATTATTTGCTCTTGCAAGAGACAGAAAAACAGTGTTTTGGTGGCAGCAGAAACTGGAACAGGGGGTGGTTTCTGTTCATTATATGCTCCTGACAATTGGCCTGAGGAGTGAGGAGGGCTTTTGCATGTGGGGAGAATGGGATATGAAGCAGTGGTGATGCCGTGGTGTTATGCCCGCATATCAGTCTCCTGCAGCGGCTGTGCAGCCCGGGAAGCTGCCGTCCAGAAGGATAAGGAATGACAGACAGGCTGCTCGAGTGGTCCGGGTCTGCGGGTTATTTAATTAGCATTCCACACATTAGCTCCAGGGAAGACTGTTTTAATTAAAGCAGCACAGTATCTGAGAGGAACGGGCTGAGATATTTCAAAAGTTAAACTCTGCATAAAATGAATCAGGGAAATGTCATGTAAACAGAACCGGTCGGATCAGGCTTTGTGAAAGGCAGCTGAGATTTAATTACAGTTTCATTCCTGTCATTTTCTTTGGCTTTTTGCTTGTTTGCTGAGTAAGTTATCACAGTACGTCCTTGTCCTCCCGGGGTCCTGGGAGCACCGCGGACTTCCCCTCCCGGCATCCTTCTCCAGTATCTCTCTGCGGCCAGCCTCAAGACAGGCTTTTTCCAAGACCTCAGGATCTCATGTTTGCTCCTGGCCTGCAGGCCCTGCCCAGCCCCTGCACTCCCACCTAGGGTTGCCAACCCTCCAGGATTACCCTGGCATCTCCAGAAATTAGATATAAATCTCCAGGGACTGCTGGGAGATAAATGATAGGACATTCATTAAAATAAATATTAAATGTTGAATCTAATTTATACGGTAGTCCAGTGGGTTTTTAAAATGTAATAGTAATGTGCATTTGCCTTCCTGACATAAGTCTACACACCATAATCTGTAACTGATCTATGCAAACATGCGGGCATGGGCATGTTGTGTGTCATGGGCATGTTGGTATTCTGGAAACCACCCAGAATAGAGTTGACAACCCTAATCCCACCTGGTTGATAGTCAGAAGAGTTATGTTTAAGCTGATGCTCAGCCTGACTGACTTGCAAGGCTTGTGGCAATGAGCCGTTCAGGTGGAGCAAGGTGTGCATTGGGAAGCTGCCATGCAGCAGGTGGAAGGAGACCAGAGATCACAACACCCTTGTGCAGGGAGAAGATCCTGGCCTAACCCAACAACCCACTTGTAGTGGAGAAGCACAAAGCAGCCAGGCAATCCTTCTCTGGTAGAAAGGGCCTGTGAAGGGAGGACCGGCCCAAGCGAGAGCCCTGCTCCCCACAGGGACAGCCTGCGGTCCAAGGGCTGCTGCTGGAAGGAAGAGTTCATCTCAAAAAAAAAGACTTGGGGGTCATCATTGACCACAAGATGAACATGAGCCTGCAATGCGATGCTGTGGCTAATAAAGAAACCAAAATGCTGGCTTGCATCCATAGATGCTTCTCGAGCAAATCCCGGGACGTCATTCTCCCCTTGTACTTGGCCTTGGTGAGGCCGCAGCTGGAGTACTGCGTCCAGTTTTGGGCTCCACAATTCAAAAAGGATGTGGAGAAGCTTGAGAGAGTCCAGAGGAGAGCCACGCACATGATCAGAGGTCAGGAAAACAGATTTTACGATGACAGGCTGAGAGCCATGGGACTCTTTAGCCTGGAAAAGCATAGGCTCAGGGGTGATCTGATGGCCACCTATAAGTTTATCGGGGTGACCACCAGGATCTGGGGGGATGTTTGTTCACCAGAGTGCCCCAAGGGATGACTAGGTTGAACAGTAACAAACTCCTGCAAGACCGTTTCAGGCTGGACATAAGGAAGAATTTCTTTACTGTCCGAGCCCCCAAGGTCTGGAACAGTCTGCCAGCGGAGGTGGTTCAAGCGCCTACATTGAACACCAAGAGTAAATTGGATGCTTATCTTGCTGGGATCCTATGACCCCAGCTGACTTCCTGCCCTTTGGGCGGGGGGCTGGACTCGATGATCTCCCGAGGTCCCTTCCAGCCCTGATGTCTATGAAATCTATGAAATCTATGAAAAACCTTCAGCAAGGGAGGGATACTGAAGACAGGTGACCACCAGGCATCACCGCACATCTAGGCTGATACGCAAAAATGCCCCAATAGGTGCACTTGTCAGCTCCAGTGCTAATCAACTCCCAGCACCTCCTGGTCTGAGTGTGTGAAAAGCACAGAGGTCGATGCATGATGACATATGGCACCAAGGGGATCACGGAGCAGTGGGGACGTCTGTCCCAGCAGCAGCATCTCCACTACCTGCCTCCTCCGCTGGGCTCCTGCTACCAGGGGATTTCATCGGGGCAGCTGGCCCTGCTCTGCCCTCCCCATAGAGTCAGTACAGGAGGCCTGGGCCGTTCCTCCATGGCCATCACTGATCCGCTCCCCACATGGAGGAGTGGTCCCAGAGGGAACAACAGCAGCTGCCAAATAGCTGTTGGATGAGCAATGCTGGACCATGGACAGGTTTGTCCCTCTTTAATACTGAAAAGTCCCAAACCCAGCACTCTCTAGTCATTAGCATAATCCTGAGATTTTGGGGGATGGTGAAATGCCCCAGTGGTATATTCCCATGCATTTCCAGCTGAGAGGGGCATCTTATGGCTTGAAATGTTATTAATGCATCTGTGCATAACTAAGCTCGTAGCTGCTTCTCACACAGTTGGAGAAGCATCGTTGGTTGTGCAAGAACCCTCGGGCCCAGGCCTCAGTGAGGACTCACTTAGCTGCACTCACCTGCCTTCACCTGTGCCAGCAAGAGCTAATTTAGCCTGGCTGAGTTAGGAGGAGAGATGCTGGCCCTTGGAGAAAGTCTCATTGTCCTGTAAAAGCGAACATCTGCCTGAGATATTATTCCTTTAATTAGTACAAGTACCATTAGGGATGGCCTAAGAGATTAGCAAAGAGGAATTGATCAGATTTAATGTTATAGTTACTTAATACTTTCTCTTTCCTTCCATCATCCTGTGAGTAGGGAACAGCGAGGGCTTAATTACCTGGCAATGGCAAAATTAAGCCTTTAGCATTATCTAATTAATTGATGCTATCGTGCTCCCATCACAAACCCAAGGACTTGGACCAGTCAGACCTATTTATTATGCCTCTCTCCCAACAGGTGAGGACTTGCAGCATGACATCACTGCTCAGTGACATGGCCTCATGCCTTCCATGAGCAGTGGGCAGCGTGGCAGCTCCCATCCAAATGCAATTGCTTCTGCTAAGGCCCGAGGCACCACAATGCTGCTGGTGACCTGCTGTGCAAATAAGTGTCTTTCACTGAGGCTTGCTTGTATGTGGTTATTAAGAGGGGAACTGTAAACCAACTAGGAAACATCATTATGCCTCTTTATGATGCATCAACACCTTGAATACTTAGTGCAGCTGCGCTCCTTGCACCTCAAAAAGGATAGAGAAGACCTCAAGAAGGTACAAGAAGGGCAACTGGAATGATTGGGTCTTTAGGGGGCTGGACTCGATGATCTCCCGAGGTCCCTTCCAGCCCTGATGTCTATGAAAAGTCTATGAAATCTATATGTCAGAGGAGCTTACACGTGAGAATAGATTAAGTAGGCTAGGACTTTTGAGCTTAGAAGAGAGACACTTGGAGGCTGGAGGGAACAATGGAAGTTTACAAATCAGGAAATGATGCATAGACAGTGAATCAGACATCTCTTCTGGCTGTCTCTCCTCATACTAGACCTAGGGAGGATGAAATTAAACAGGCTGAACACTAGCTAAAGGAAGTCCTTTTCCACACAGCAGGTGCATCTACATATGCACTTTACTGTGCAGTAAATTAGTCTATTGCACAGTAAAGTGTCACCGTCTACATGCGCACTGCAATTAGGGCTTGGTAGATTAATTTACTCCAGAGTAGGATAGTCCCATCAGACACGTACTGACGGCAGAGTAGATTACTACTTAAACACACATGTAGACAGTGACATTGGGATTAATTTACTCTGGTTCAAATTGTGCCAGAGTTTATTCAGTTGCATTAACTGCATGTGTTACACCCAGTATATGCTTAGCATTGCAGCCTATTGCCACAGGATGAGAAGTTAACGCATTTGAAACTGCGATCATACAGATTCCTGGGGGAAATGAGCCTCAGCAGGCACTGAACACAGCTGATGGAAGGGCAGCCTCTGAAGCAGAGCTTGCAAACCTCTGCGGCTGTCTGAGACAGGACATGGGGCTAGATGAACCTATGGCCTGATACCATACGTGGCAGCTCTTGTGTTCTTATATGGATCCAAGCAGCTGCTAGCCCCATCTAGGGCTGAATGGTAACTCTCCCTATAAACAAAGTGATTGTTTCAGAACTTTTCTTGGTCACTTGTAAGAGCCAGGATTGATTTAATAGATTTCATAGATTTTGTAGACATTAGGGCTGAAAGGGACCTTGGAAGACCATTGAGTCCAGCCCCCCACCAAAAGGGCAGGAAATCAGCTGGGATCATAGGATCCCAGTAAGATAAGCATCTAATTTACTCTTGAAGATGCTCAATGTAGGTACTTGAACCACCTCCGATGGCAGGCTGTTCCAGACCTTGGGGGCTCGGACAGTAAAGAAATTCTTCCTTATGTCCAGCCTGAAACGGTCTTGCAGGAGTTTATGACTGTTTGACCTCGTCGTCCCTTGGGGCACTGTGGTGAACAAATGTTCCCCCAGATCCTGGCAGACACCCCTGATAAACTTATAGGTGGCCATCAGATCACCCCTGAGCCTACGCTTTTCCAGGCTAAAGAGTCCCATGGCTCTCAGCCTGTCGTCGTAAGGTCTGTTTTCCTGACCTCTGATCACGTGCATGGCTTTTCTCTGGACTCTCTCAAGCTTCTCCACATCCTTTTTGAGTTGTGGAGCCCAAAATTGGACACAGTACTCCAGCTGCGGCCTCACCAAGGTCGAGTACAAGGGGAGAATAACGTCCTGGGATTTGTTTGAGAAGTATCTATGGATGCAAGCTAGTGTTTTGGTTGCTTTACTAGCCGCAGCATTGCCTTGCAAGTTCATGTTCATCTTGTGGTCAATGATGACCTCCAAGTCTCTTTCTTCCGTAGTGCTAACCAGCGTAGCACTACCAAGCCTATAAGGATGCTGCAGGTTTTTTCTCCCAAGGTGAAGAACCTTGCATTTTTTGGTGTTAAACACCATCAAGTTCTCATCCGTCTGTGGCCCACCACACCGTCCATTTGCTGAGCCTGTCCAGATCCACCTGGATCACCCGCCTGTCTTCTGGTATGGATGCTTTGCCCCAAAGTAGGTGTAATCAGCAAACTTGGCCAGTCTGCTCCTGACTCCAATGTCCACATCATTAATGAAGATGTTGAACTATAAAGGTCCAAGGACAGAGCCTTGGGGGACCCCACGGGTCACAGGACACCATGGTGAGTGACTTCCATCAATTACTACCCTCTGGGTCCAACCACGGAGCCAATTTACCAGCTAGCAGATCATGGTGAACCCAAGGTCACAATTGGCCAGTTTTGCCAAGAGGTGATCATGGGATACTAGATTGAAGGCATTTTTGAAGTCAAGATATATGACATCAATCTCTTTTCCCTTGTCCAGGTGATAGGTCACGTGGTCATAGAAGCAAATGAGATTGGTCAAGCAAGACCTACCCGCAACAAACCCGTGTTGGCTATCCCTTAGGATGTTGGTGTCAGCCAGTCCATTAAGGATGGCCTCTTTAATTAACTTTTCTAACATCTTCTCCAGGATAGAAGTCAGACTGGACTTGATGTTTTTCCCCCAGCAAGAAGAAAACCAGCTCATGCCATTGTAACCTGGGTTACTCCAAGACATACCCCCTCTCCAATTGAAGGAATCAGAGCAGGTCCATGAGTGCTGTGGGAGGTGTAGGGACCCTCCTTCCCCTATGGAGGAGAGCCAGACCACCAATGGGGACTTAACCTTTTAATGAAAAAACAGTGGTGGGAATATAACGTGTATAAACCAGGGGGTATAGGGGACACTACAATGCCCTGAGGGGATTCAATAAATGTTAGGAATTCACATTTCATAGACATATTCATCCAGTTAACACAAGACAAGTTTAACAAAGTATCAAACACAGAAAACAATACTGGTTGGCAAAATATAAAATGTACAAAATACAGATCACCAAATATCAAGAGATGTAGGGTGCATGAACCTGGAGAGAGAAAACACAATGACCCCTTCCACTGCTTTCACTTCATTCACCCCTAGCTTGGCCCTGGCCGCACTCACACTCAGCTCTCCTGTGTGATAGGCAAAAATCTCTACCATGCAGCCACCAATGCTGGGACTGCGCTAAGCTGCTAGCGGGGTTGACCATCCAGAAGCCCTGGCCTCATCTGGAGCTGCCCTCCCTCTTGCTGGAGGAGCTGGAAGCAGAGCTGGGAACCTCTTGGGTCACTGCTCAACTTCTTGCTGGAGCCAGTAACCTCCTCCTGCCAGCTGCAGCCTCTCCCTGGGGACCCTGGAGCCCAGCAGGAGCCTCTCCTTGCAGCCACACACCATGCTGCTAAGCGTCCAACCGCTGCCTGTGGGTCCCACTCCTTCAGGCTCTTCTGGGGCAACTGCTCCCACCCCGGTGGCCCAGCCCTTTGAGACTCGTCCCTCGCTGGTCTCCCTGAGTCAGCCGCACTGCCCTTTTTATCCCTCTCTGGGTGACCTAAGGGGCCAATCAGGGGACAAGAAGGGGGAGTCTCCAGGCCTGATTGGTGAGGAGAGAGAATCCAGAGCCCTCCAATCATCTTTTACCCCTTCAAAACCCCTGGGCCAAATCACTACCAGCTAGCCCATCACACCATGACATGACGGTCACTAGATGCCAGCTCCCACATGCTGCAAGGGAAGGATACACCTTCCTTTCTTCGTCTCTAGCTCTGCCCTGTTTTTCCTGAGAGGCAGACAAGTGGCTGTAAGTATGGGATAAAATATTAAAGGCAGGCGCTTGAACCAGGATCTCTTACTCCTGCAGGATTCAGGTTTTCAATAAAGGGATATTTAAAATCTGATTTACTGTTCCTCGCGGTAAGAGACATGCGCGGCTCTCCCATGTCCCCTCAGACCAGCCACGCACCATTGGCATTCTCATAAAGATGAGAGGGAAAATCCACTTATTCTCTCATTGTCTGGAAACAATAATATCAAATCATTCTTTGTGCTGGTTTTCAGTCTGTCAAGTGCAAAACAATTTCTTCCATTGCTGAACAGTTCTCACAGGGGAACTCCAGGTCTCACGTCTCTCCAAACATTATGTTTACAGATAGGTAAATAATCCTCATGCCAGCCTTTGCTCCCATCGGCATCAGGGCTATTCCATAGCTCAGACACATCTTCATCCTAGAAAGAAGAGCCGTGCCAGTCATATAAAGAACCTGGGGTCTCTCTAGGCATCATCACGGAGAAAAGGGAGGCAACATCAAAGCAGCCTCTTCTGCCTGGATGTGCACGTGCTGGGGACCTGTGCACGCCTATTGCAGCTAGAAAACAGAAGGCAGCCATGAAGGCAGGCATATGTGCCTGGAGGGGACCCAGTGGCAGGTCACCTGGGAGCCCGTCTTGGGGCCTGACCAGTGACCCCTGTCCAGGAAGTCTTGTCCCATGCACTGAGGTGACAGGGGCAGTGACTCCAGCCTTTGCATGGTTTGGAAAAACCCCATTCTTGCCACTCATGGGAAAATCCATCTTCTGTGTGAGAGAGGAGGAAACCAGCTGGGGTGTTTGTGTTCGTGGTGTGTATTTGTGTTTGTTCTGGTTTTTGAGGCGCAGGTAACAGCTTTAACACACAGAGTCTGTCTCCTTCTGGCTGCATCCTGCAGGTGCTACTTCACTTCGTCTTGCATTGTCTGGCCCCTTAGCTTCCCAAGGACACAAAGATAATTAAACTATTTTGCTGAAAATGTTTTGAGAAGTTGAAAAGTGTTGGCCCTTAAATGCATTGTTTCCACACAACAGAGTTTAGCAAATATTACCAGCAGAACAAATCCTACAATATTAACTTCATACCTCTACCTAGCTAATTTACTTGCTCACTAATTTTTCTGCAGGGTAAAAGAAGAAAAATTATCATAGCATTCAGTGGTATCAAAGCACCTGATTAAAAATCATTTCCTATATTAAAGATGACATTTAATTAGCTTAGCTCTGGCGAGCCTACACTATCTGAAAGAGAAATACCCATCTGAAAAAGAAAAGGGCTGGATAAAGCTCTTTTTTTATTAATGCTTTTCTGCTATTATATAATACAGTTCTCCAGCCATGCCATATTACTTGAGTAGCAATTATATTATGTTAAAGTGACACTTACTGAGGTGGCAATAAAACTGGTGTGTAAAAATGCCAATATAACCATGCCAATAAATCAAATACTATATTCACCATTTAAACAATGTCCTGTTGTATTAATGTTTTATTGCAGCAAGCAGGACCAAACACCAAGGGCAATGATGACAGCCTTCTTTCACAGGAGACTAATCAACACAGAGACAGAGCACGTGATGGGCACAGAGCAAAGGTGGGACCCACCTGCCCTGGATGCAGCCTGCAGACGGTTTGCTGTCAAAGGCACACATACAAAGACTCTGCAGCAAGTTCAGTTCATTAAAACCCACGCCAGGACTGGGGACCACGGGAGCAGGTAGCAGGTGTTGCACCGAGACTATCTGCAGAAAGAGGCAGGGCCGTGGGTCACTGAGCTGCACCGCGCCACTGCTCCGGGGGACAGTGACGGCAGCTAAAATTAGAGCAAGACGCTATGTTGAGGAGTGCGATGTGACAGGCCAGAGAGGCTGGGATGCTGCCTGGAGTGCAGCAGCGGGGAGCAGGGAACAGGCTGGTCCAAGTCCCCCAGACCAAAAAGGGCTGTCTCTGGGGATGCTGCCAGGGAAAGTGATGAATGCGTAACAATTGCTAAGAGCCCCCCAGCAATGGGTCTGGGCAAATGCTTCCAGTTGCAGCCATTTGGGAAATGTCTGGGGACATAAGAGCACGAGTTGCTGTGGCCTGGGTCAAACCCTAGGTCTATCATGCCCTGGCTACTTTGTCACATCGGAGAGGGGAGGCTGGAAGGGAATGTGGCAGAAAGCCACCTTGGTTTCTCCCCAAAATCTCTGCCCTGCGAAAATGTGATCAAGATGGGCCAGCACAGAGGAGTCACACCTCACCCTGTCTCTTTAGGTAACCTGAGCTGGCTGCAGTCCTGAGGGAGGGGGGACCTGCTCCCTCTGCCTACGGGACTTGCATTAATGACCTGGGTGAGGGGTTTCTACCTGGAGGGCTGGAATCTGCCCGGCAACTGGTGATGTATTTCAAATTGGTTGGCGGAGGGCCAACCGGGGCTGGCCTCCACTGGGCCAGGTGAATGAGGTCACAGGGGCTATATAAGTTCGCACAGGCTTAGAGGCGGGTCTCTCTCGGCTCGCTCGCTCGCTCTTCGGCCACAAGGTGAAGCCGCAGCCATGCGGCGGACACAGAGGAGTATGACCATCTGAAACTGGCTCTCTCTCACCCCAAAACTCATGAGCAAGGAGCTGCTTGCCTCCAAAGGGAAACTTCACCTGCCTCTGGATGAAGTGTGTGAGGAAGCTACTCAGTCTGATTAGATCTCTAGCTGGCAGTGACAGAGATGCGTGATCAAAAGGCTACCTCAGCCAGACTGTTTGCTCTTTAGGATGTCTAGGATATTGCTCAATCCTGTACCCTATTTTCACCCTACCCCTGTAAACAATAAAGTTCTCCTTTGTGACTGGTGTGGGAGACTTATTGAGGGGTGGGTCTAAATTATGCCTAAGAGACCCCTTAGGTCTGCGGACTAAGGGAGACTGTACTTTTTGCCCCTGGACTTGGGGAAGTGCCCTGAGTGCCTGTACTGGGTCGAGTACCCGTCGGACTATTAGGCCTGTGTTTCCCCAAGGACACAGAGCCGAGACAGTCCCTTCTCGGGGTGGTGGCGGCACGTTACCCCCAGGCTAGCGAGTGTGCTCCGGGAGAGGGGTTGGGCCGGACGCGAGGCGCCCCGGGGAGGCGCTCGGAGCCTGGCAGGCGGTCGGGCGCAGGGAGGTGGGCGGCCCAACGCAGAAGCGCCCCCTACTGGCCCGCCACAGGGAAGTGAGCTGGATCTGGCTGGGGTTTCCCCTGTTCCTTTCTCCCTTGCAGCCTGCAGCATTTCAGGTCTAGGAAGGTCTGAGTCAGAGGCCGTACCCCTCCCTCCTGTGAGCAGTAGTGACGGATGCCTCTTTCCTCCAAACACATGTCCAAGCCCTTGTGAATCTGCCTAAGCTGTCAGCTCCCACCACATCTGGTGGTCAAAAGTCCCACACTCAAATGACAAACTTTGTGAAAAAGAGCTGCCTTGCATTTGTTTGAAGCTTATTACCTACAAGTTTCATGGTGCAACTGCTAGTTCTTGTCTGGTGAGAGACAGTCAATAATAAATCCCTGTTGACTTTCTCTTTGCCACTCAGTATTTTGTAAAACCCTCTCACATCACCCCTCTAATCTGACCAGGCCTGGTTTCTTTAGTCTCTCCTCAGAAAGAAGTCCCTCCATAGCACTTACCATCCGTACTGCCCCTTTCTAGTTCTTCTGTCTCCCTTTGAGGTGCAGGGACCAGGCCTGGGCACAGTATCCAAGGTAAGGACTCACCGTAGCCTAATAAAGAAGCACAATGATATTTTCCATTTGGTTGGAAATTCCCATCTTAACAATCACTAACATTTAGTTTGCCTTTTTGATAGCTGCTGAGCACTGATCTGATCTCTTTAGTGAACTGCCCATGAAGCCTGCCAGGTCTCTTCCCTGTGCGGTACCAGCTTCCACAAAAGGCTTCTGTGTTTTCCAAGCTGTGGTGTGCACCATGCAGTCCTGCACACATCGCCTGCACACATGTGCAGGAAACAGGAGATGTATCTGTGCAGACCGGGCATCGGGGTCGCTTCGTGGATCCTGGCTGCTGCTTCTCCACGGCATGGGCTCTGTCACTGCCCAGGGCCTTGCCAGTCCTGTCTGCATGGTGCCATCACAGCATGGCGGGTTTGCTTTGTCCGTCCAGCCTGGGATGTGTGATAGCAGCAAAGCTAAAAATAACTGGTCTTAATGGGGACCTGTGCGAGAAAAGCCAGTTCTGTGCTCTGCAGTGGGATGCTGGGGTCTATCAGGCCTGGATAAGTCAGGGAGGGCAAACTAAGACCCCACTGGTGTATTAGCAGAGGGAAAATGGAGACTGTGGGCTATACGGTAGCACCAAGGATGACAGCTCTCCTCTCCATACAGTAACAGCGGCTCTTGCAGGGCAGGCACTATACTTCGAAATGTTGGAGAAGCAGGAATGTCCATCCACAAGAGAGATCGACAACTGTCCCTCACCCTCCCCATCCTCTTCTGTTGTTTCTTTAGCTCCCCATGGCCCAGCTTGGGCTGTGCCTCTGGGTTTGGGGCTGTCGAGGGAGGGCAGGATGAGCCTTGCGTGCCGTTCAGCTCCTGTTTCTGCTTTGGCCCTTGCTGGCGGCCAAGCCTCTGCTTTTGCAAGGCTCATCTCCATGCAGGGAGGCAGCGACTGCCTTACAGGTACAGCTCAGTCCAGCGGTTCCAGGGCTTCACTGGCTGAACGCACCTGCCATGCCGCACTGCAAGGTGGGGAAGGCACCGAGAACAAGCACAGCAAAGGATTCACCCCAAAAAAGCAGCGTCCCTTTGTCAGCCTAGGGCAGCAGCAGGTCTCTCCCCTGCCCCATCTCCTGGGGTCAGGGAAGGAAGCCTGTGACATGCAGCTGGCAGAGCGTGTCGCTGGACACAGCTTATCAGTGCCCGCGGTATGTGGGCAGACACACGTCCACCTCTGCACTGAAGGTGTTGAGTGCTATCACCCCCCTCCCCAGGGGAAGGGACACAAGCCCACAGTGGCCGAAACATGCGTCCTGAGTTGAAGCAAGGTGTGAGAGCCCCAGCCCAGCCCCTTTCTCAGCATTTTCTCTTCAGCGTGGGAACAGCCTCTGCCTGGGGTCTTGAGTGTTTATTAACCCCATTACAGCAGCAGGACGCTGGTGGCAGCAGCACCCCCATTTTCCAAGAGACAGAGGCAAGGAATGTGTCGGGGCCACAAACCCTGTGTGCGACCTTGGAGCAACACAGCACAGTCTGGGCTTATTTGGATGGGGCTGATCCTGCCTCTGCCAGGGAGCTGGACTTTGTGACCTCTGGAGCTGCCCCCAGCTCCCTTCCCCGTGAGTCTATGATTGTCTGATTTCTTCCCGGCTTTGCTGTCTGCAGTGTGGGCAGCCTCTGTCCTGGGCTGGCTCCTGACCACCAGCCTCCCGCAGCCCAGCCAGGTGATGCTAGGGCAGCGGTTATGAATGGCGGTGGCTCCCGGGTGAGGAGGAGGAGGCTGTAAAGCAGGAAGGGTCCTGCTCAGATTTCACTTACGCTGCCTGCTCTTTCCACTCCCTTTGCTACTGCATGCAGGCAGCTCCTCCCTCCTTCTGCCTTCACATCCTTCATGTGCAAAGGCCAAGAGCCATTGTGCCTCTGCTAGGAAGGGCTGACTTCACCCAGCAGAGTGCAGGAGGCAACGCGGCACTGGTATCTGAGACATGGGACATGTCTTAGACATGGGACATAATTGGGACAGTGAAACTGGCAGCACAGGAAAGCCGGGGGGGGGGTTGTTTTGCACTGGGAGGATGAAGCCGAGGGGCAGGCAGGCAGGCAGCAGCAGGAGGAGGAAGGATGGTGGAAGCTGAGACACGAGGGCGCAGGCACGGACCCCAGCATATCCCGAGGGGAGTGATGTCCCAGGGCAGACCCTGCGTGGTGCAGCCTAGGGCACGGCATGGCTGTGCCAGGCTAGAAGCCTCCAGCTAGTCATGCTGCGTGGGCCACAGGACCAGCCTGGCTCCAAGGGGCCTGGGCCGGCACGTGGCTGCACATCCTGGCAGCGAGGAGCCCAGACTAACCCTTTGCTCTTCCCGTGTGTGTTTCATGTGACCCCTTCTGGGTAATCAAGGAGCAGCTCCTACTCAGTATAAACAGTGTCTTTATTATAGCAGTTTCTTACAGAGCTACCTCCGTAACTCTCTTGTTTTTCCTGTCTCCCCCCATGGTGTCCTGTTCCTCCTTTGGACACCTCCGTTCTGCTGCTGCCGGCTTTGCCTCTGAGATGCATACGTGTTGTCAGTGTGCAAGCAGGTGTTCCCCCACCTCCTTCTCCACCATAGCAGGGACAGGGCGATCCATGCGTATTGTTGCATCTTTCCTTTCAACCGTTCAAAACGGATGATTAACTTATTCCCCTGGTTGGGCCAGAGGTTGCTAGCATGTAGCCTGCTGTGGAAAGCGAGCCTGGTCTGCTGTGCTCTTTAGGGCTTGTGGTCATCCAGGCATGCTGGTCGCTGTGCCAGCCTCCCGCTCCTTGATTTTCCTGGGTGCGACGCCTGCTTCTGCTCTGTCCGTGTCCTTGTTGTGCGGGCTGGACTCCGCTGGTGCGTCTCCGTCCTTTGTGGAGTCTGTAGCATCTCTCTCCCCTATCTGGGGCTCACTGATGACCGACCAGTTGTCACAGTTGTCTTGGCCCTGATCCTGGGATCACTTGCATTTCTGCTCTGCCAGCTCTCTGCAGCCACTTCCGAGTACGCCTCAGTCGCTGTCCGCTCTCTGTGACCACTTCGTAGGACCCATCTCCCACTCACCCTCAACAGTGGCCTTTTGCCTTTCTTTCACATGTGGACTTACTGGTTGAACTCAGACCTTTCCCCTCTGCACAGTGGTCTCAGGTCCCTGGCCCCTTTGCTGCACTGTGATAGTTGCTGAGACTGCTGCTCTTTTAGCTGCGTCCACGTCCTGTTGCCCCTTCCCCCTGGGGTCGTAGCGTCAGTCTCTCAAGGGGAGTCAGGTCTTAGTTCTCTGGCCCATTAATCCTTGGGCTGGGCTACTGTCCATTGCCTGGGAGGGTGTGTTGCGATGGTCCCATAGAGCCAGGTAGGGACCCCTTGCAGTCTTATTTGCCTTTGACAAGAGTCTCTTGGCTGTCTTTACTGCCGATTCAGCCTTCCCAATGCTCTGTGGGTATGCGGGGAGGATGTCTTGTGCTGGATGTCCCACCTAGCGCAGAACTGTTTGAATTCTCTCACGGTGCATCGTGGGCCTTTGTCTGAGAACCAGTGTCAGGTATCCCACGCCGCGCGAAGTGGGCCTTCAGCTTCCTCATCACCGTTCCTGCCTGCGTGTCTTGGAGGTGATCCACCTCCCAAAAACCGGAATAGCAGCCTACAGTGACCATATAGTTTCTGTAATGACGTTGAACAAGTCAGTCCCTACCTTCTCCCAGGGCCGAGAGGTGATGTCATGAGGGTTCGATGTCTCTTTGTCACCATCTTCCTCGCACACCTGACACTGCTCCATGCATGTTCTCAAGTGGGTATTTGTGCCTGGCCAGTCGATGCACTCCCATGCTCTCCTCAGCATGACACTGTTCTCACGTGTGAAGCATGGAGTCGGTCATGATGTCTCGCCGCAGAGCTGCTGGGATCACTGCCCTGTCTCCCTTGAGCAGAATACCATCCTGTGCACTTAGTTCACCCTCCATTGGTAGTATGGAGCAGCTTCTGGTGGTACGTGTGCCTTGTGCTGTAGCCAACCCTCTAAGATGGTTCGTTTAACTGCTTGTAGCACCATCCTCTTCCATACTTTGTTGTATGGTTTTGAGACAGCTTTGGAGATGAGTAAGTCTCATACCATATTCATGGACACTATATCCTGTTCTACATGTCCATCTGTGCTGCCCTCTTACAGGTACGGTCTACTTAGGGCGCCTGCCACTTGCGGGGACTTCCCTGGGCAGTACTTTATACTTGCACCATCGGCCTTGAGTCTCAGCAGCATGCGTTGAAGTCTCTTCAGCAAGGGTTTTTTCATGGTTTTTAATGGTTTGTGATCTGATTGTACATCTACTGTCTGTCCACAGGTGAACTGATGGACTCGTTCCAGTCCAAACAACGCTGCTAGTAACTCTGTTTCTATCTGTGTGTATCTCATTCTGGTTTCAGTCATTGCTCTACTAGCAAAAGCTACGGGCTGCTGGTTCTCCACCAGGACTGCTCCCAGACCGCCTCCGAATGCACCCCACTGTGGTACTAGTTGCTTCGCTGTGTCGTAGTACTTCAGTGTTGGGGCCTTGCTGATGAGTTTTTTAATTTTTTTGAATGCCTCCTCTTGGGTTTGTGCCCATTCCCAGGCTGCATCATTGTGTGTTAGCAACCTGAGTGGCTCACAAGCATTAGACAAGTGTGCACAACGTTTGGACAGAGAGTGAACCAACCCAATAAGGCGCTGGACTCCTTTGACATCCTGTGGCTTGAGCATCTCTATAATGGCTCTCACCTTCTCCAGGTCTGGCTGTAGTTCTTCTGAAGTCAGCAGATGTCCAATGTAGGGTACTTCTGTTCTCCTCCAGTGTAATGTTCCTCTCCCAGCATTTGTTAAGGAGTTGTTGCATTTTTGCGTCATGGTCACGGATCGCCTCTTCCTTATCATCCCCTTCTCGTATGACCAGAATATCATCAGCCATAATTTGATACTTGGAAGACCTTCCAAGTCCTGGTTCAGTTTTTGCTGGAAAACTTCTGAATCTGGACTGATCCCCATGGGCATCCTTAACCAGCAATACCTGCCAAAAGGCAAACTAAAGGTTTCATAGTTTCATAGTTTCTAGGGTCAGAAGGGACCCGAGTAGATCATCTAGTCTGACCCCCTGCCATGGCAGGACAGAGTACTGGGGTCAAATGACCCCAGCAAGATGTGCATCTAACCTCCTCTTAAACCCCGCCACGGTAGGAGCCAGCACCACTTCTCTTGGAAGCTGGTTCCAGACCCTAGCCTCCCTGACTGTGAAGTCACCTCCTGATATCTAACCTAAACCTACCCTCTGCCAGCTTGTGACCATTATTCCTGGTCCCTCCTGGTCATGCTCGGGGGAACAGGGACTCCCCCAGTGCCTGCTGGTCCCCTCGGACTAGTTTGTAACAGGCCACTACGTCCCCCCTCAGCCTTCTCTTGTGGAGGCTGAACAGGTTCAGGTCCCGTCACTTCTCCTCGTAGGGCCTGCCCTGCTGCCCCCTGCCCATGCGAGTGGCCTCCTCTAGACCCTCTCCATGTTGTCCACATCCCTCCTGAAGTGCAGCGCCCAGAACTGGACGCAGTACTCCAGCTGCGGCCTGACCAGTGCCGCATAGAGGGGGAGGATCACCTCCCTGGAGCTGCTCGAGATGTGCATGCCAAGGTGCGGTTGGCCTTCCTAACTGCCTCCCCACATTGCCAGCCCATGTTCATCTTGGTATCAATGATGACTCCAAGATCCTTTTCCGCCTCTGCCCTGATGAAAAGGGAGTTCCCCAGCCTGTAGGTGTGGTGCCGGTTGTTCCTCCCCAGGTGCAGCACCTTGCACTTGTCTGTGTTGAATCCCATCCTATTCTCATCCACCCACACTTGTAACCTGTCTAGGTCCAATTGTAGCCTGTTGCTTCCTTCTAGCATGCCCACATCCCCCCACATCTTAGTGTCATCAGCAAATTTGAACAGGGTCCTTTTTACCCCCTTGTCCAAGTCACTGATGAAGTTGTTGAACAGTACGGGCCCCGAGCCCTGCAGACCCCCACTGCCCACGTCCCTCCAGGTCAAAAATGACTCATCCACCACCGCTCTCTGGGTGCGGCCCTCCAGCCAGTTGGCGACCCATTTGACTGTGTGGGTGTCGACACCACAGCCCCCCAGTTTCTTAATGAGAACAGGGTGAGAGACAGTGTCGAAGGCCTTCCGGAATTCCAGGAAGACTATGCCCACTGCTACCCCTGCAACTAATGATTTGGTGACGTGGTCGTAAAAGGCCACCAGGTTGGTCTGACAGGACCTGCCACTGATGAACCCATGCTGGTTGCCCCTAAGCATGCAGTGCCCTGCTGGCCCCTCCTGGATTTGTGCCAGCATAATTTTCTCGAACAGCTTGCCTAGGATCGAGGTAAGACTAACCGGCTTATAGTTTCCTGGGTCCTCCTTCCTCCCTTTTTTGAAGATGGGAACCAGACTGGCCTCTTCCAGTCCTCCGGCACCACACCAGAGCACCACGAGTACAGCCATGCCAGGGGTCCTGCAATGACCTCAGCCAATTCCTGCTGAGTTGAACACGTCCAGCCCCTCCAGAAGTTCCCTAACTAGTTCCTCACTAAACCTTGGCCCAGTTGTGCCTCCCCCAGGTCCCGAGGGGGGCCCAGCAGAGAGGTGGCTGTTCTGGTCCTTACTTAGGAAGACGGAGGCAAAGAAATCGTTAAACATGTTAGCTTTGTCGTCTGGTGTGACGACCAAATTTCCCAACATGTCCTGCAGGGGCCCCACATTACCCGGAATCTTCTTTTTACCCCCAGCTGTCAGGTGGCTGGAAGATTCATGCAGCTCCACATCCCAAAATCTATTCTTGACATCGCAAGCTTTGAACACTTTTGCCCTAGACAGGTCAGGTAGTACATCCTCAATCGCTGGCAGTGGGTAGTGGCTTCCTTTGAGTGCCCTGTTAAGTGGTTTCGGATCAATGCAGATTCTCAGTTTGCCTGACAGCTTCCTTACTACTACTAGGCTGCTGATCCAGTCCGTGCTTTTTTCAGCTGGTGTGATGATGCCTTTTTTCTGCAGGTTTGTCAGGTTTCTTTCTTCCTTCAGTGGCTCCAGCACAGCTAGCAGAACTCTGCATTTTGGTAGCCGCACTGAGTGCACCCATGGACCTATTTCTTGCTTCAGTTTGCCTTCAAAGAGTCCAGGGCCCTGGAAGATGTGTCTATATCTGAACAGGTGTTACGTAGTGAACCTAATCACCATCCTTGCTCTTCTGTGACCTGGGGGTTGTTTTGGCGTTGCACTGTAACCCATGGGCTGTGCTGCCTGGCAGTGGATGGGTGTCCACCCTGGCCATCACTATAAAGTCCAGGCAGTACTGTGGCTTTATCATAGTCAGCCGGCACTTTCCCAGTGGCCTCACCATTGTTTTGTTATACACTAACAGCACCTTGTGACACTTTTCCCTTCTGATGCTGCTGCTCAGTAGATTCATAGGAAGGACACTGCAAGTGGCTCCATGATCCACCTGCAGTCTTATAGGTTTTGCTCTAGCATCATCACTGCAAATATGGCTGAGTTGTTGCCAGCTTTTTTCTGTAATGTGCGTATCCTGCAAGTCTGTGAATCGGTCAAATTTACACTGAATGCTTCCTCCTCATCTGTTATCTCCTGATCCTTCATCACCGCGTGGGCTGTTTTTTTCCTATTTGGGTGGCTATGACACTAACCCCTGAAATTATTCTGTTTTCCACATTTTTTGCACTCTTTTCCATCAGCTAGGCATTTGTCCTTCTGCCTCTCACGTAGCTTCCCACAGGTACATGCACTGAATCATATGGTCGGCATTTGCAGCTGGCCTGTCAGGTTCCTCCTTTCCAGACTCCTGTAGGCTGAGCCTGTGAACCTGCTCTGTGCATGTGGCTGTTGATATCGTTTCGATGCTCTGTTTAGACAATTCTGCTGCGCTTGCAATTTGGTGACATTCCCAGAATTAGATCTACCTCTCTTAACGGTCTGTCCCTCAGGACAGTCCCGTGTGCCACACACAATCCTAGCCCTCATTAGGGAGTCTTTTATGTCTCCCAAATTACATGAGGATGCCAGAGTTTTCAGTGCTGTGAAATAGGCCTCTATTCCTTCCTCTTCCTCTTGGGTTCGGGTGAAAAACTGATCTCTCTCTAGAGTCTCACTTTTCTTGGGGTCACAGTTTGCATCAAATGCTTCTGTTAACTGTTCTGGTCTGTCTGGGTTGCCTGGCCTCACTTCACGGACGTTTCCCCCCCACTAGATCACAAAACAGCTTTACCTTCATTTTCTCTTCCTTATCAGCCAGGGTTAGCTCTGTATAGACTGAATTCTTGCTTCCATCATGTCCGTGCCTGTGCCAGGCTCTTTGTGTTGAAATCCAGCGGTCCCGGGGGCTTCAGTCCCTCCGTGCTTCTCGCAATCTGTCTGAATCGCTGCTGGGGCCCAGGTCTCTCCCTCCTCTGGGGCTTCCTCACAGACTTTCTGCTGCACCATGTTCCATGTGACCCTGTCCAGGTAATCAAGGAACAGCTCTCTACTTAATAGAAGCAGTGTCTTCATTATAGCCGTTTCTTACAGAGCTGTCGCACAGCCTGCTCTCTCCCCCAGCCTCTCTAACTCTTTTTTTTTCCTGTCCCCTCCCCGTCAAGTCCTGCTCCTCCTTTGGACTCCTCCTTTCTGCTGCTGCTGGATTTGCCTCTGAGATGCACACATATTGTTAGTGTGCAAGCAGTGTGCGACCCACCTCCTGCTCTACCACAGCAAGGGCAGGGCACTGGCCGGTCCCTTCTCTCCCCACCCCTAGGACCAGCTCCTGAGCACCCTGCTTTGCTGCCGGGGCAGGGGATAGGGGCTGTGGAGTGAGGATTTGCTGATAGAGACTGGAGTCAGTGGCCCGGAGGTCACTCCAGGGCTGCCTCCCCACATGTCCCAGCCCTAAGGGCTCTTGGTCTCCAAACTGCAGCCAGCTACTACCTGCCACCCTCTGAGCACAGGCTGCGGCTGAAAGGGAAGGGCCCCCTTATGCTGCAGCACAGTGTCCAGGAGCAACGCCGCGGGGTGCAACGGCAGCTGAAGGACAACACGGGCTGCAAGGCCAGGGGTGAGAATGCAGCTCGGCGCTCGGCCGGGTCTGTCTACAGTCAGGCAGGAGGCAGGGCCAGGTGGCACCTTAGGGACTGACTGGTTGAAAGAGGGGTGAACTCTCCTGAGCAACAGCCTCCTTGGTCAGGGAGAAGGGAGGGACACGCAGAAGCTCAGGTGCTAGCAGCAGTGACGCAGTGAGAGCAGTGAGCGCCGTGTCTGCTGGCCTGGACCTGGCGGGGTCTGCTGCATTTTGGATTACACAAGCGGAGGTTTGCATGAGCTCAGACCCCGCCTGCCTATACGTCTTCTACCAGCAGTTTATTATCTGAGATGCACTGAGGGATTTATTTTATTAAAGAATAATTAATTACCGTGTTATGAATCCCTCCCCTGCTCAAAGCTATTTGTGGAAGGGATCGTTTTACCTGCGTTATGTACACAAGAAAGAAAGCCTTTCGACAGCCATCGTGGTCCCTGGAGAAATCAATGAAGATACTACCTAAGCAGTCTTAATAGACTCCCTCCCTCCCTGAAGGTGCTGGTACAGCGTAATCCAGCAAGGTAGCAATTACCGCAGCTCTTTGTCGAATGCACATGCCTTGTGGGCTTTATTGTTAATGACATAGACATTTCTGAATTTGGCAAGGAGTCCAGTAATTTACTGGAGCAGATTATTAAAGCTGAGAGACCCGTTGTTACTTGAGCTGTTAGAAGGGACTGCAGAATAGCTGAGCCTCACCAAAGTTATATGCGCAGTTACTGGCATCTTCATGAAAATTTTCTGCCAAGTCACTTTACTCCCTCAACACATGATGGGACAATGGATGTGGGTGCGAGTCCCACCAAGACCCCGCCATCCCGGCAGAAGCAAGGTGTCTGCACGCTCCTTACACATCTTCTGCAACCTTGCATCAGTGAAATCAGGCTGGGAGCTGCTCCTTCGGTGGACACCTCTGCTCACCAAGGCTGTTGTTGTCCTATCTTCATGGCACAAGGGCTCCTAGATTCACAGATTCATAGACGTTAGGGCTGGAAGGGACCTTGAAGATCATCGAATCCAGCCCCTGCCCATGGGGCAGGAAGTCAGCTGGGGTCATAGCATCCCAGCAAGATAAACATCCAAATGTCTCTTGAAGGTGTTCAAAGTAGGTGCTTGAACCACCTCCAATGGCAGGCTATTCCTGACCTTGGGGGCTCAGACAGGAAAGAAGTTCTTCCTTATGTCCAGCCTGATGACTTCAGATTAATTTAATTGACACAATCCATGTTTAATTAAAACAGAAGCAACCCAGTCTTGACAACCCTGGCTAACAGTTAAATGGCAGAGACTTCTCTGGCTTATGTGCAGTCATTTAAGGCAATAGCTCTCGGTGTGCCCAACCCAAGGTGCTCCTAAGCTGTCCTAACCCAGAGTATGGGGTGACAGGATGACCTGAAGGAGCCCGAGTCTGGTGCCGTGTCCTCAGGACGTGCCAGGGCAGCCGGTCACCGAGCCCCTCCACAGACCAGCGTGCACTACGCAGGGCTGCGAGCAGTCCCGTGCAGAGCTGCTCTGCAGCAGGGCACGGCACAGAGGGAGCCCAGAGCACCCACCGCTGCCACCATCAGCCCTACAGGGTGGTCCACAATGCTCAGGACTCTCGAACACAGCAGAGGATGATGGGGCACTGACTAGCCTGACAATCCGGGGACTCCCGGCTCACAGCAACCAGCCTCAGTCACACGGGGAGATCAGTGGGCTTTATGCACCACTATTGACACTGGCTGCGCTCATCATTTCCCATCAGAAAACAACAGCTGAGAGAGACCTGCGATGCTTCGTGCAGGCATGTTGATCCTGCTGGGCAGGGAGGCGGGATAGCCAGCCGCTCTGCTGCCATCTTGTCCAGCCACCTGGGTTCCCCAGCCCCTGGACAGACGAGTTCCCCGGCTGCCTCTCCCCTTCGCTCCCTGCCTGAGCTCCTATCCGCCAGCCAGTGAAAACCATTCGTTCTCCCCAAAGTGGGACCAATACAACACTGCCTTGACATAAAAAGGTGAGTCTATTTCTGTGCATCTGGAGGCAAGAGGCTCTGCTTTCCACCCAGCTCTCTTCCTTCCATGGGTCCCACGCAGTGTGATGCAAAGCCAGCTGTGAGCGAAGCAGCAGAGCCCACTGGAGGCAGACGGCAACCTGCTGCGGCAGTACCAGCAAAAGGCAAAGCGTAGCTGAGATAATAACAGGCCAATTTGCCCTGAGCCCACACAGAGGAACAACTTGTGCAGGATTCAATTGCTACAGAAAATAGCAATGCAAAGCAACACTGCTTGACGGAGAACCGGTCTCAGCAGACAAACCTAGCTCCATTCCCTGAGAGTCCAAGTGTGGATGTTAACAGTAATCATGTAGACGTCATCTGCTTGGGCTTTTGCCAAGGGGTAGCCCAGAACCACATGCCATTCTGATTAAAAAATGGCACGTTACAGTACCAGCGATGCATGTAGGGAATAGATGGAAAACTGGCCAGCAGGCAGATCTTGACAGGAAGCTATCAATGTGAAAGCCTTGTCCATCAGCGGCTTTTCTGGGGGCGTTTCCCAGGAATGGGTATCCAGCCTGGTGCTGTTCAGCATTTCCACCTCTGGCCTGGCAGTCAATACAGGGACAGCAGGAGCAGCTTGGAGGGACTTGAGCTGTGCATCTCCAGGAGAGCATCCTCGTGCCCAGCTGGGCCCCTCTCACTTCTGTGGAAGCTGCATGGCTGGGCCCAGAGTCGTGGGGCAGGAGGGGATGAGCAAGGTGGTGAGCATGACGAGGATCCTTTAAACTAGGGTGAGCAGGGCAAGGCATGCTTCACCAGGGGATGGGGCCACAGGAGGACACGAGGACACCTCCCAGCCAAGACAGGTGATGAGCACAGGAAGTACCCAGGTAAGTGACAAGGGTCTGGATAGTCCTAGGAATCAGGGGATGGTGGGGAAAGCACTGATAGCAGGCCTTAAATGCCTTTACACTAATGCTCAAAGTATGGGGAACAAGCAGGAGGAACTCACCCTCCAGGTAGCTAGTACAAACCCAGATGTAGTGGGGATCACAGAAATACGGTGGGATGCAACCCAAGTCTGGGCAGTAAACATTAGGGGCCACAGACTATACAGGAGGGACAGACCGGGGAGGAAAGGCGGGGGTGTGGTGCTCTACATCAAAGAGCAGTACACATTCTCAACTAACAGGACGGGGTCAGAGGAGGGGCACACTGAAGTGCTCTGGGTCCATAATCAAGGGGGTTGGGGGAAAGGGACTTAACGGTGGGGGTCTACTACAGGCCCCACAACCAGGAAGAAGAGGTGGACCAGAAATTCTCAGGTCAGCTTGCAGAGGCAGTTAAGTCAAAGGATGTGGTCATCTTGGGTGACCTAAACTACTTGGACATCTGCTGGGAGGAGCAGTCAGCTAGGTCTGACCGTTCACATAGGTTCCCAGCCCAAATGCAGGACCTCCATCTAACCCAAGAGGTGCACAGCCCCACCGGGGAGACGCCTTGTTGGACCTGGTGCTGGCCACAAGGATGACCCGGTGAGGGGGCTGCGGGGGCTCGACCACCTGGGGGACAGCGATCGTCGCCTGCTGGAATTCACCATCCAGCGCAAGGTGGCAAAGACCTGCAGCAAGGCAGCAGCCCTGGACTTCAGGAGGGCGGACTTCAATGAGCTGGGGAGATTGGTAGGAGGGGCATTGCAGTCCCAGAGAGTTGGGGAATTGGGTGTCCAAGTGAGTGGTAGTTCCTTAAGGAGATGATCCTCCGAGCCCAAGGGTGACAGTCCCAATGCGAGTCAAAGGAGGCAAGAGCGCTCAAAAGCCCTCTGGCTCACCAAAGGCTTTCAGGATCATCTGAAAGCCAAAAAGGAGGCATACACCCAGTGGAAGGGAGGGGCCATCACCAAAGACGAGTCCCCCCCATTGCTCGAGTCTGTAGGGAGGCTGTTAGGAAGGCCAAGGCAGAGATGGAACTAGGACGAGCGACAAGGACAACAAAAGTCCTTTTCTAAATACATAGGGAGTAAAAAGACGGCACCAGGCAATGTGGGGCCCCTGCATGATATGCTTGGAAATCAGGTGGCTGCACCAGGTGAAAAAGCAGACCTTTTTAACAAATTCTTTGTCTACATTTTTCTGAGCAGGGACTGGGACATCTCCCCCACGGGGATTCAGGATGGACTCAGGAGAGGTACCGCCAGGCCTAGGGTCAGGGAGGACCAAGTTAGGGAACTTCTGGAGGGTCTGGATGTGTTCAGATCAGCAGGTTCAGACGATCTCCACCCCCGGGTGCAGCAGGAATTGGCTGAGGTTATCGCAGGGCCCCTGGCATGGCTGTACAAGCACTCATGGTGCTCTGGTGTGCTGCCAGAGGACTGGAAGAGGGCCAACATGGTTCCTATCTTCAAAAAAGGGAGGAGGGAGGAACCAGGCAACTATAGGCCCGTTAATCTTACCTCGATCCTGGGGAAGCTTTTTGAGAGGATTCTCCAGGAGCACATCTGCAAGGGACCGGCAGGGGGGATGATGCTCAAGGGCAACCAATATGAGTTCATTCAGGGCAGGTCTCGCTTTCTATGACCAGGTCACAAAATCCTTGGACACAGATGTCACAGTGGACATAGTCTTTCTGGACTCCAGGAAGGCCTTTGACACTGTCTCTCACCCCATCCTCGATAAAAAACTAGGTAACTGTGGCATTGATGCCTACACAGTCAGATGGGTAACAAATTGGCTGAGGGGCCGCACCCAGACAGCGGTGGTGGACGGGTCATATTCAACCTGGAGGGATGTGGGCGGTGGGGTCCCCCAGGGCTCAGTCCTCGGGCCCGCACTGTTCAATTTCTTTATTAGCAAGTTGGACGAGGGGGTGAAAAGCACCCTGTTTAAATTTGCTGACAACACCAAGATGTGGGGGGATGTG
This sequence comes from Crocodylus siamensis, assembly GCF_052110815.1. Taxonomy (NCBI): domain Eukaryota; kingdom Metazoa; phylum Chordata; order Crocodylia; family Crocodylidae; genus Crocodylus; species Crocodylus siamensis. The sequence continues at coordinate 297,285,799 of NC_143396.1, forward strand.
GGCACACTAGAAGGGAGGAATAGGCTACAATCAGACCTGGACAGGTTACAGGGGTGGGCGGATGAGAACAGGATGGGATTCAGCACTGATAAGTGCAAGGTGCTGCACCTGGGGAAGAAGAGCCAGCTCCATACCTACAGGCTGGGGAACTCCCCTCTTGTCAGCACAGAGGCAGAAAAGGATCTTGGAGTCATCATGGACTCCAGGATGAACATGGGTCGGTAGTGTGGGGATGCGGTCAGGAAGACCAACCCTACTTTGTCACACATCCACAGAAGTGTCTCAAGCAGGTCCAGGGAGGTGATCCTCCCCCTCTATGCGGCACTGGTCAGGCCGCAGCTGGAGTACTGCGTCCAGTTCTGGACGCCACACTTCAAGAGGGATGTGGACAGCATGGAGAGGGTCCAGAGGAGGCCACTCGCATGGTCAGGGGCAGCAGGGCAGGCCCTACGAGGAGAGGCGACGGGACCTGAACCTGTTCAGCCTCCGAAAGAGAAGGCTGAGGGGGATCTAGTGGCCTGTTACAAACTAGTCCGAGGGGACCAGCAGGCACTGGGGGAGTCCCTGTTCCCCCGAGCACTGCCAGGAGTGACCAGGAATAGCGCTCACAAGCTGGCAGAGGGCAGGTTTAGGTTAGATATCAGGAGGTGTGACTTCATGGTCAGGGCGGGTAGGGTCTGGAACCAGCTTCCAAGGGAAGTGGTGCAGGCTCCTACCCTGGGGGGTTTTAAGAGGAGGCTTGATGTACACCTTGCTGGGGTAATATGAGCTTAAACTTACCGGGGTCATATGAGCCCAGTATTCATTCCTTCCCAGGGCAGGGGGTCGGACTTGATGATCTGCTCAGGTCCCCTCCCACCCTACATCTGTGAACCTATAATCCAGTGATGCCGCGCACACCCCACCCTGCACAGGATCACCCTGGACTGCAGCACTGGGCACTCAAGGTACTTGCTCCCATTGGGCTGCACTTTGTAGCATCTTTGCCAAGGAGCCTGGGCCCAGCTGCCCCAGCTGCTTTCAGTGAAGCCTTGGCCAAATCCCGGCAGGAACAATGAACACAGAAACATGCTGCTGAGCCTGGACCACTGACCAGATCCCAGCTGAGGGGTGGGAGGGGGTGAGGCTATTGTTAGAGCCTGCCGCAGACTTCTGCACCTTCAGTCTGAGCCCCTCAAAGCCGCACAGATTGGCCTCGAAAGCTGCCAAGGGCTTTGCCCAGCTTTAACCGCATGGTCCCCTCCCACTGCCCTCAGGAACCCACAAACCAGCTGGGGCATTTGGGTGTGAAAAGGGGGCAGGGAAATGCTATCACAAAGTGCAATCCCACCCTGACGAGGGACCCAGACCTGGACTCAAAAGGGCCCAGCACTTGTCGCTGGTGCTGGTGGTGCACAGCGCTCACAGCTGTTCAGTGAATAATGACACAAATGGTGTCAGGACAAGCTGGTGCTGGAAGGAGCAGGAAATAGCACTTCCCCATTTTCACAGCATTTGATAACCTGAGAGTAATCCATTCTTGGGAATCAGCTTCTACCAGCCTGGATGCTCTTACATCGCCCATGTAGCCCCGTTCTGCATGGCTCATGCCACATTGGGACACCCTAAACATAAAGACAATCCCATTACAGTAGGGTTAAATCTAGCACTTTTGTCCTATATATAGAAAGACTTCTGTGGTGATGGAGAGCCAAAAGGGAAAGAGCATGAATCTAGCACAGAGCAGGGGGGAGGGAGCAGTGTGGGAGAAATCAGTGCAGCAGCACTGGTCTTTTGCCCAGGATGGACCTGGAAGACTTGGGGTTTCCCTACAAGACTGTTGGTGCTGGTGTCACGCATTCACATGGGTAAGGCAGCTCGGTGCCACACAGCCCTTAGGGTCCAGAGGTGTGCAGATGCCTGCAACAAGGAGGGAGACTCAGGAATCTGCAACAGATGTTTAATAAAAATATCAAAGTACTCAAGCATGTCAAAGCTGTAGCATGCTGACAAAGTCGATATCCATGTGTCACAGCCACATCAAGCCTAATCCCAGCACACGGACTTCACTTTGGCATCTACCAGATACTGGCCAGAACTGACAAACACAGTCAAAGCACTGCTGCATTGCAGGCCCCAGCACCATGGGTCTGCCCTGCCGTGGAACAGGATCCACTGACTCGAGCACCCATGGCATGGAAACCCTTTAAGCATCACCTGGATGAAGGTTTGGTGAATGCTTACGGGATGCTGAACTGGAGCCGAGGCTTGCTAATGCTGGCACCGCTGCTTTCCCATCCTCCCTACCTCAGCCCCAGGGCAGAGAGCAGCACACACATGGACAGAGTGAGCAGGACACACAGTGAGGTGCAACAGTGGCTTTCTCCCTTCGTGCAGCCACCAGGATGTATCCTGCATGCTGTCTGGGACCCTGCTGTCACGTGATCCCAGGCACGAGTTTGTATTATTTCACTGATGTGACAGGTTTACACAAGAGAGCTGTATGTGCAGAGATACGCATGCCCACCTGCTGAGTCTCTGCCCTTTCATGCACTCTGCAAAGAATATTTATGGAAGTGTAACTGTTCTATATTATTAAGCATGTAACTGTTTTACATTATTTCAATTTTATATTATATTTCTTTTCTGTATAACTGCCGTGCGGCACTCTCATATTTATGTAACCTTGAGGCCTTTGCTGTTAACCAAAGCAAGTGCCTGGTACCGCTTTTTGCTGCCTTGCAATTTTTACCGTTAGTCTAAACAAGTGCCTGGTACTATGCTCTGCTGGCAGTAGGCCTCACACCTGTACTCTATAAATTTTACTTCTTATCTAAAAAGTGTCAGTATTGAAGAAACGAAACTTGAGCAGAGAATCTGCCTAGTAACTATTATGTAAAAGAAAATTATCCTATCTCTGTATGTTTAGCTTATATCATAGTTAGTGTCATAGAGGCAGTCCAACGAACATCTATAAAAGAGGCAAAAAAGAAGGAAGCAGCAGAGACAACGACCGGAAAACTCTGTAGGCCTGATCATCCTACAGACCGGTTCCTAGCCTCCCCGCCTGGGCGTACCCCAGCGAAGACAAAGGCCTCGAAAATCCGACAACTGACAACGATTCACCGTGTTACAGTTTTGTACTGTATATCCCATTCATGAGCCGTTGACCAGTTCTGGGACTACGGAGCCGGCAGCCGCACCTGGCTTTGGACTAGCTCCAGTGTTGGAGAGCAAGGGCTGGCTCTGGAACCCGCGAACCAACGGACACCCTATAGATTAAGAGACACTAACTACTTACTCTAAGTCGTCTACTTGTGCCAACTCGGCGAACCTCGAGGGCGGCTAAGAGCTACCTCAATCCTGCCCCACAAGCCGCGCGCTCGCCCGCTCCGCAAAGCCCGCGGTTCCCCAAGCGGTGCAGGAGCCGCTAGCCCGGCACTCTGCTACAGGAAGTAGGCTAAAGAGTTGCTTGCTGGTTGCTTGCACTTTCCCCCTGTTGAGTGTCTAGCCCAGAGTGCATCTGATCAGGGACAACTGGAAAAGTCGTGGTTTCTACTGCCAGTGCCACTACATCCACATCACTGCATGCATTATCTTCCATAAGAAAATGTTACAACCTTCCCTCTTACAAACACAATTCCCCACATGGCAATAGCGAAGATTGGGCTCAGCATTTACCAGACAGCGGGGGCATGTCCTGGTCCCGCTCTGTCTTCTGCCCAGGTTGTCCTGGTCCATTTCCAAACTGATTCCTGGAGCAGAGATGCAGGGCACCAGGAACAGCTGACCAAGCTCCAAGGCTTCTCACCTCATGATACCTGCCTGGGACCAGGATCCCGCTGTGGTCTCATCCATTGCAGTCCCTGCTATCTTATTCTCTAATCTGAGGACACCCACATGGCCAGAAGACCCTGGATGGGAGATGGTGGCGTCTGTGTGGGGCAGTGGCCACAGGACCCGCTGGTGCCTCCGCAGACACAGGCACTGGGTAGGTCAAAGGGGCTTGTGGTTAAGAGCTGTCTTTGCATATGCACAGGAGAGTTTGGCTTCCCAGTTTACAGTGTTGTTTTTGCATTGCTAGAGCTCACCCCACAGAGAGAAATAGTCCTTGCAGAGCAAGCTTCCTCCTCCCTTAAACAAGTCATCAGCAACTGCGACTTGGGGGAACATGACAACATTTCCTGCACCAAGCAGATGGCTCCTTCTGCAAGGCAGATAACCTCTCCATTGAGTAATTCACTCTGCCAAGGGGCCTAGCTGGACTGTCTTCACCCATTATGTAAAGCTGCCACACTACCACACTGACCAAGGGCATGGCTAAAGGAGTCTGCTCCCTTTAAACCCTCTAAAGGAAAGGGTAGAGTAAAGCTAGCTCAATGAAGCCGGACCAGCCAGGAGCTATCATGCTGTTTGGGGGAGATGCTCCTTTCTGTTCACATTAAGATGTTATGATACAGATTCAGATGGGCAAGGCAGTTTATTAAAGCTGTGACCCAGGCAAAGCAAAGCTCCAAGCACAAGAACTAATCTCAAACCTTTCTTTAACAGATGTGTTTCCTTGATTAACTGTCTCTTTCCTGTGTCACTCGTCCTGCAGAGAGCCTGAGCCCTCAGCCCAAGCAAACACCACTCCGAACCTACAAGGAGCACTCCCTGCACAAACCCAGGTCCCTCCAGGAGAGAAATTGTACAAGTATAGATAATGGGGGTTGGAAGGGACCTCGGGAGGTCACATCTAGTCCAACCCCCTGCTCCAAGCAGGCCCAGCCCCAACTACATCATCCCAGCCATGGCTTTGTCCACCCAGGGCTTAAGAACCCAGAAGGATGGAGACTCCACCACCTCTCTAGAGAACATCTCTCCTAGTGAGAGAGTGTTTCCTCATATCCAACCTCAACTTCCCTTGCTGCAACTTGAGCCCATTGCTCCTTGTCCTGTCATCTGCCCCCCACTGAGGACAGCCAGCTCCATCCTCTTTGCAGCCCCACAGTGAAGGCTACTATTCAATCCCCCTTGGTCTTCTCTTCTTCAGACTCAATTGGCTTAGTTCCCTCGGCCTCTCCCCACCAGTCCTGTCCCCCAGCCCCACGACCATTTTCATTGCCCTTTGCTGGACTCTCTCCAATATGTCCACATCCTTTCTGTTGTTGGGGGCCCACAAGTGGACACAGGACTCCAGATGTGGCCTCCCCCGTGCTGAATAGAGGGTGGAAGAGTCACTTCCCCTGATTATTATAGGGATAGAAAATGGCAAAACAGAAGGCTTGCAAGACAGTCATGTCTCCCCTCACTTCCAGGGCACAGGTATAAAAGCAGGGAAAGAAAATGTCTCCTGTGTCAGGAACAGGAAGGAGAAAATGGGTTTCCTTCTAAAATAAAAGTGGTTTTCCAAATCAAAGGATGTTGCATTTCTCCTTTTCATTCACCAAGAGTCTGGATGAATGGGTGCACGCAGGAAAGTGCTAGGATGGAGAATCCCAGATCTAGGAGGATTTCTTTCCTGAACTTAAAGCCCAGAGGCACCATGTAATGAGTAAATCAGACTTCACCTTAAGAATCACCACAATAGAAAAAATGTACAAGACCAACCCAGGAGGAAATGGTTACAGTTTTTTGGAGGGGTTTTTTTGCAACAAATGTTTACTAATTTAGTGAACTATTTGGAACCCTCCAGGGTGTTCGTTCTAGCCACCGAAGTCATTTTTCTATTGTTAAATGTAACAGTCTTCTGAGCAATTTGTGTGAATTAACATTGTCAACAATTGTGGGGCAGAGGAAGTTAAGGAGCTAATGAGATATGAAAGTTTGTCACTTGTGATCCTGCAGACGTTAGGATCTGCCACTGAAATTATTTTTTAAGCAGTTTGAGATTAATGCAATTTGTCATAAATGTCCTGTCCTTTAAATGTTAACTAAAACGTGTTTTGTAGGCATACACCAGAGGAAGATGGGGGATGCTCAAAGGTTATTTTAATAGGCCACTAATAAGTAGATAATGCAGAAGGTTTCACTTCATCCTCTTTCCTTTACAGTAAAAACAGTTCTTATCCTCTGAGACATTTCTTGTTAATTGTAGTGTAGAAGGTATGCATGCATGTGTGTGTGTGAATAGCTATATAGGAATCAGGAAGACATATATATATATATATATAAAAGCCAATTGCCAATAATGTCAATTTTCCTTGTATCAGTGGCGATAGGATATGGGACTTATGTATTGGTGCATCGCATATACATATATATATATATATATGAGATCTCTTATGTATATAAGATGGGGATGCTCAAAGGTTATTTTAATGTGTGTGTGTGTGTATGCATGCATATATATATGCGCACGCACACACACACACATATATATATTAAATATAACCTTTGAGCATCCCCATCTTATATATATAAGAGACCTCATATATATATATGGGGGAAGGCAGCCCCCACTGCTATGCACACTTCAGGAGGGCATAAGTGGGGGTGGGCACGTGCCCCCGGATCTGGGCACGGGGCGAGGGCAGGCTGCCCCTGCAGGCTTGGGCTGGGGCAGAGGTGGGCTCTTCCTGGTGGGGGGCTGGGCCGGGCTGTGCTCAGGGAGGGCAACGGCAGAACTGGGAGTGAGGCCATGGGAGGGGGGGAGGCTTGAAGCCCCCCCAGAATTTGCCATAGCCCCCCTCCCAGTGCTGTCACCACCCACCCCACCCACAGCCTGTCCCCACCCCCCCACCATGAAGAGCCCTACAGAGTCCTATTCCCAGCCTGCAGTGACAGCCTGCCATCACCCCGGCACAGATCCAGGGGCACATGCCCCCATGCCCTTCCAGGGTGCATGTAGTGGCAGGAGCCACCCCCCTTCTCTGCATCCTCTGGACGAGCTGCAGCTCCATCCTGTCTCCTGCCCTGGCTGAGTAGTGCCTGCCCCTGCCCCACCCCAAAAGCCAGCCCCACTCCCTCCCGAGATGTGGAGGCCCCGTGCCCCTTCCCTCCCCTCTTGCCTCATCCCCCACAACAGACTTACCAGCCCAACAGAGCTCTTCATGCTGCCAGGTTGCATGTTGGCAATCAGATCAGTGTCTGCAGATATGGCTCATTAAGACTCATCCATCACTATCGGCCCAAAAATTGTCTATTGGTATATCCACTATATATATAGTGGATTGGTCCGGTCCAGTCCTGCAGGGAGAAAACCAGGAAAGCCAAGGCTGCAACTGAACTCCAACTAGCTTCAAGCATCAAGTACAACAAAAAGTCCTTTTTCAGATATGTGGGGAGCTGGAGGAAAAGCAAGGGCAACGTTGGACCCCTGCTAAACCAGATGGGGCAACTGACAACTGACGCCCAGGAAAAAGCCAACCTATTAAATAGGTACTTTGCGTCAGTCTTTCATCAGTCCCGTGGGAAGCCCATGCCTGCTATGGGACAGGGAGATCCGGGTGATGGGGATCCCCTACCCTCCATCAATGCTGACCTCGTGAAGGAACACCTTGAGAAGCTGGAGACCTTCAGGTCAGCCGGCCCTGACAACCTGCACCCCAGGGCACTCAAGGAACTGGCGAGCGTCATAGCCCAGCCCCTGGCACGGGTCTTCGAGAGCTCCTGGCACTCTGGTGTAGTGCCCAAAGACTGGAAGAAGGCCAATGTGGTGCTGATCTTCAAGAAAGGGAGGAGAGTGGATCCGGCTAACTACAGGCCCATTAGCCTGACTTCTATCCTGGGGAAGATCTTAGAAAAGTTTATTAAGGAGGCCATCCTAACATCCTAAGAAATAGCCAGCATGGGTTTGTTGCGGGTAGGTCTTGTTTGACCAACCTCATTTCCTTCTATGACCAGGTGACCTATCACCTGGACGAGGGAGAAGAGATTGATGTCATATATCTTAACTTCAAAAAAGCCTTTGTTCTGGTATCCCATGATCACCTCTTGGCCAAACTGCCCAGTTGTGGCCTTGGCTGCACCACGATCCGCTGGCTGGGAAATTGGCTCTGTGGTCGGACCCAGAGGGTTGTAATGGATGGCAGTCACTCATCATGGTGCCCTGTGACCAGTGGGGTCCCTCAAGGCTCTGTCCTGGGACCCATCCTGTTCAACATTTTCATTAATGATGTGGACATTGGAGTCAGGAGCAGACTGGCCAAGTTCGCCGATGACACCAAACTTTGGGGCAAAGCATCCACGCCAGAAGATAGGCGGGTGATCCAGGCTAACCTGGACAAGCTCAGCAAATGGGCAGACGGGAACCTCATGGTGTTTAACACCGATAAATGCAAGGTTCTCCACCTTGGGAGGAAAAACCTGCAGCATCCTTATAGGCTCGGCAGTGCTACATTGGATAGCACTACAGAAGAGAGAGACTTGGGGGTCATCAATGACCGCAAGATGAACATGAGCCTGCAATGCGATGCTGCAGCTAATAAAGTGACCAAAATGCTGGCGTGCATCCATAGATGCTTCTCGAGCAAATCCCGGGACGTCATTCTCCCCTTGTACTCGGCCTTGGTGAGGCCGCAGCTGGAGTACTGCGTCCAGTTTTGGGCTCCACAATTCAAAAAGGATGTGGAGAAGCTTGAGAGAGTCCAGAGGAGAGCCACGCGCATGATCAGAGGTCAGGAAAACAGATCTTACGATGACAGGCTGAGAGCCATGGGACTCTTTAGCCTGGAAAAGCGCAGGCTCAGGGGTGATCTGATGGCCACCTATAAGTTTATCGGGGTGACCACCAGGATCCGGGGGAACGTCTGTTCACCAGAGCGCCCCAAGGGATGATGAGGTCGAACAGTCACAAAATCCTGCAAGACCGTTTCAGGCTGGACATAAGGAAGAATTTCTTTACTGTCCGAGCCCCCGAGGTCTGGAACAGTCTGCCAGCGGAGGTGGTTCAAGCACCGACATTGAACACCTTCAAGAGTAAATTGGATGCTTATCTTGCTGGGATCCTATGACCCCAGCTGACTTCCTGCCCTTTGGGCAGGGGGCTGAACTCGATGTCTCCCGAGGTCCCTTCCAGCCCTGATGTCTATGAAATCTATGAAATCTATATATATATAAGCGCACCCACACATACACAGCTTCCTGATATTTTTACAGTCCTATTAGGAAAGGAGTGCATTGCAGATGATATGAAAAGCACTGCCAAATGCTGAACCATGTGCTATATTAATATTTGTCTGAAAAAAATGTAATGTTAAATCACAAAACGCTAACAATATGTTTGAGTTAAATCTCTGTAGAGTAATACCAAATCTGAAATAAGCCATTGCTCACTGGAGAAGCATAAAATCGTGGCGCTGGCATAACAGCTCTGACAATTCAAAACAGAATACGTAGAAACGTCGCAGGAGTTCCTATCATTCAACTATTCCCGCTGAATCTTTTCCAAGACATAAATAGCCAGCTTCTTTAACTCAGCAACTGTTATGCGATTGCCATTGCTTTTTATGTGTTGGAGCAAACCAAATGGGGATACACGTGTTAACAGAAAAGCCTGCTGGCAAAGAGACTTTTTTGAGGACCTGAATATCACATCTGACTCATGCTTCCTGGCTGGAACAGCATCTGGCCTGCCCTGCCTCAGCGTGACAGCCCACGTGTCTCCAGGAAGCAGCCCTTGTCCACAGCGTGGCTTGACACCTGCTAGCATTGCCCGTTCCAGCTCCTTGCCCAGGCAGCATTTATCCCATTCAGCTGCAGGCTCCTCTCTGGTGTTGGCACATCACCAGGGAAGGGCGGTGGGCAGGCAGCGGCTGACTCACAGGCCTCTCATTCAAGCAGAAGTCAATTAGGGAAGTCCTATGGCCTTTTTATGTAGAAGGTCTGAGTCCCAGTTGGACCATAGGCCAGGAAGGGACTGTCTTCCCCTATGATTTCCAGGGCTGCAGTACCGAAAAAGAGAGTATTTTGTCTTCAAATGTCTCACTCATGCAGTGCTGGCAGCAGGGAGTTGTCAGCAATTATTGACTAGCCCCCAAAGTGTCCCCAAAAGGTGGGTCATATTAGGAGAATAAACTGATTTAGATTATTAATATCTACCAGCTAGCAAGCAATTAAAAGTTAATTAACAACGTGGACCTACACTATGCATTTTTAATAATAATTACTGTCATGCAGCTCCATGAGAGGGATCTCTCTGCGTGGCTACAATCTCAGGCTATTTTCCAGAGCTTAGAAATTCTAGTATTTAATTTGAATTAAGGCATATTGTGCAAGGACACAAAGAGGATTTTTTTTAATTGCATTCTAGTCATGTTTCCTGACCCAGGCAGCTGTAATATTCGCTTTCTACAAAGTTAGAAACCCAAATTAATTACCCCAAAATGAATATACAAGTTTAGGCCACTTATTATCTCGTCAGCATTCAACGCCACAGCCATGGACTAACAAAGCAGATTAAATCAAGAGCCATTAGGAGAGGGAGGGAGAGAGCAGCGGGAGCAGAAATGCACTGGGTTTCTGTTTGCTTCTTTCTTAAGCAAGCACGAATGCTTTCACTTTCCAGGTGGAATCAGCTCCCAGGCACCAGGTCAGCTCGTTGCTCCTCACAGAGACCTTGAGCAGAACAGCCAGGGCTGTGACCGCCACACCAGGGTGACCGCCACACCAGCCGCCCAGGGAGCCAGGCAGGGGACAGATCAGAGCGGACAGGCCAGGCGTAGCTGTCCCCTCTTCAGTATCTGCTCCAGGGCTCCGCAAAACACACCCGGGCTGGGTGGGCCTGTGGCCCAGTACATCCTGGCATCTCTTGCATAATTGCATCCATCTGCACTAAAGATGCACCACGCCAGCTGCCCGAGCTCCCCACCAACGTGCCGTTCTCACCCTGCCTGCTCCGATTCTCCTCTCCCTGCTCCCCCACAGCAGGACGTGGCCTGGCTCCAGACAGCCCAAGATGGCAGGGCCAAGGAGGGCCACAGGTAGCAGCAGCGGCCAGCTCTTGGGGGCGCTGCATGGTGGGAAATGTCCCTTGTCCTTGATGGAGCGGAGACCGTGGCCCTGGCATCTGTCTGTCCTCGGTGGGTTCTCCAGCACCCTTGCCGGTATGGGCAGTGACGGGCTCCTTCCAAGTCCCTCTCTCTGTCTCTCTCACACACACACACACACACACACACACGCACACACACACACTTGCAATTCACTTTTAATGAACCCGCAGAAGAACTAGACAAGTAATTTATTATTAGTGCAATCATATTATCATGCACACCATGGTTTGGGGGTTTTTTTGCTTTTTTTCCCCCAGTACGCTGGAAAAACACAATCAAATATTTGTGTAATGACCTAAAACTGAATGATATGATGATTTGTATCACAATAAACTACAGATAAAAACAAGTGAATAATGCATCAAATTACAGTGTTGTTATTCTTAAATGAGATGTTTTGTTATATAGTTTCTGCCGTACACTGGGGAATTGGTTCCTGGCCATCTTCATCTCATGAGCTCCCTTTTGGTGTGAAATTAAATGTTTAAATTAATAGCACAGAAAACTAGAGTGGAGAGAACAATTTGCTTGGGGAATTTACACCTCCTCCTGTCTGCTGCTGTCTGCTGGCAGGGGGTGGGTGTTGGCTCCTATCTGCGGGTGTTGGCTGGAGTCTTCCTGCCCTCAAATATTAGATCAGAGCCCCCAAAATGCTGTCTCTGGGTCTCCCAATTTCTCTGCTGACTTCTTCATTTCAGCTCTGGAGCTGTGCAACAGGGCTCCCTTACCCCGCAGGCATTTGGTCCTGCTCTCCCACTGAAAACCTTGTAAACTGTACCAGGACCACTTGTTGTTTCATGTCTCAGCTGGTGACACTGCCTCCCAGAGCTGCTTCAGGGAGAAGCTCTGCCACAAAGCACCCAGGTCTGATGGAGCAAGAACCTCCCCGGGAGGCACTGGGGTGCATGGGGTGGCTGATGCAGGAGCCCAGCCGCAGACTTGAGCCCCCGTGCGCGGCGCTGGACTGACCCAGCAGCCTCGGCCCTGCGGTGCTCGCAATCTACACCTGGAACGAGAGACTGTAAAACCGGCTGGTTCCTGCCGGGGTACTGGGCACCCTGTCCTGTGCAGAGGCCTGCACTCTCTGCCCCTCCATGCCTGCCCCTCTTCCCCTCCCACCCTGTCACCTCCTCCCCTCCCCTCCCAATCACCTCCTAACCAGATATGCCCCCAAACAAACCGATTTGCCCCCACTCTGCTGCCTGCTGCTGTCCCCAGATATGTTTTGCCCTACACGGACCCAGCACACACCCCATTGACTGTGAGATCCCCGGGCAGTGCCCCGCATGTGGCACCTAGGACTTCAGGGCCCCTGGGCTGGCCCCGTTAGGTGCTACTACAATTAACATTGTTCATCATAGACTGAGAGGGCTAATAGCATCCAGGATCCTGCAGAAGTTCGCCTCTTTCTGCACACTTGTTATGGACAGGATTTATTTAAAATGTGAATCTACTTCTCCTGGGAGTTGTCAGACCCTTGGGACTCATTTTCATGCTGGGTGCTGGAGAAAAGAAATCCTGTTGGTACCTGTAGCAGACTGGCAGGCAGAGGCTTGCCCCAGGCTGCACCCTCAGCAGGCTGGCAAGGCTACAGGCAGCTGGGGGTAATTACAGGCAGCCTAGGAGGACTGGGCCAGCTGACCCACATAACTGGATGGCCACAGCAAGCTAAAAGGCTCCTAAGGGAGAAGAGTCAGAGAGACTCCCAGGGAGAGACGTGTCTCAGACTGACTCTCACAGGCCTAAGGGCCAGAGGAAGACCCAGGGCTGCAAGACTGGAAGCAGCCCCGAGGCAAAGACAGGACAACTGCACGCGGAGGCAGCAGCAGAGCCGGAGGCTCCTTCTCGGGGGCTGCAGAAGACTCAAGACCATGAGTGTGCCCTACACCACGTTGTGTCATTGAGAACTGAGCTGTTTAAGACTTTCCTGTGGGGCAAGTATGCCCAGGAAATGAAGGAATGAGCTGAAGTTTGAAGGTGGCGTGAGCTGAGCAATACTTCAAACCTGCTACACTACCCAATAGCTTCCTCCTTGGGTTTTGTATTAGGTAATTTGCAGTCAAATGCATGTCTCTGCTAGTGGCAAGGCCAGTGCTTCCATGAGCATCCTAGTCCAGCCTCCCCCACATCAGCAGGCTTGCCGTCCACTTGTGGACGTCTGCATAGAGTTTGCTAAATGAGCAAAGGGTATGTAAATAATTTACATTTTTTTTTAAAGGCATGTGAAGCTTTGTCAGACTTACATCTGTGTACAGGGAAATGTAATGTGACTTTCAGTGGCATATTGGACAACAAAGAAGCACGCACTGCTTCCAAAAACACCTGTTTCCCTTAAACAATTACATGGAAGAACACAAATAAATAGTTACACCGAGGGAAGATTCCTATAAACATGTCATTCTGGAGCTCAGTAATTTGCACATCACGGATTGTTTTAGTAAGCAAACCCTCTCTCAGGATGGGAGTAATTAATCTTTTACAGCAAATCAGTTAATTATTCCATTTAGGAGCAGTGTGGGAATGGCGGCTCTGGGTCAAGATATCATTTTATCTGAAGAAGTGATCAAACCCTACCAGAAACATTCTTTTAAAACATTTCTTGGGTTAATTCAATTTTTCAGACTGAGCAGCTTTGACAGCCATTCTAATGTGAAATTATCTCGGCAGCATTTTGTGTCTGAATTAAACTCAACCTGGGATCCATCTGTGGGCTTGGAATGCCTTGTGACTGATTGTAATCATAAAAATGTAAAATAAGGCACTCAGTATTCAACCTTACGCTGAGAGCAGGGACTCTCGGCGTTTGCCAGCACCTGGCCTGCATATCAATGGGGGAAGCGGGCTGGTCTTACCGGGGCAGTGCTGAGAGGCTGGTCTCCTCGTGCAGATCCTGCCCAGACACAGCTGCAGCTCCTGCCCCAGGAGCTGCTCGTCTGAACCGACCCTCCCGGTAAAGGGAGGTTGAGAGGGACTCCACATCTGGCATCTCTGACCGGTGCTGGCATCTGCCGGCCAACCATGCCATGTCCGTGCTGAGTGCTGCGTCCAGTTGTTGCTCCCCCACTACAGAAGGGATGTGGACACGTTGGAGAGAGTCCAGTGGATGGTAATGAAAATGTTTGTGGGGCTGGGGGACAGGACTGGTGAGGAGAGGCTGAGGGAACTGGGCTGATTGAGTCTGCAGAAGAGAAGACCGAGGGGGATTGAATAGCAGCCTGCACCTCCCTGCCGGGGGCTGCACAGAGGATGGAGCTGGGCTGTCCTCAGTGGGGGCAGACGACAGGACAAGGAGCAATGGGCTCCAGCTGCAGCAAGGGAAGCTGAGATTACATATTAAGAGAAACTTTCTCACCAGGGGGGTGGTGAAACATTGGAAAAGGCTCCCCACAGTTGTAGTGGACTCTCCATCCTTGGGTTAGACCCAGGTGGTTAAAATCTTGGCTGGGATGATGTAGTTGGGGCTGGTTCTGCTTGGAGCAGGGGCTTGGACTAGTCCCTTCCACCCGTCACTGTCTACGATCCCCTCCCTGCTTCTGCAGATGCTCACGCTTACACAGTGGCCTGGTGGCCCCAAGGGAAGGCAGCAGTAAGGCCTGGTCAAGACCTGCAAGCATGAAGTAAGCTGAACTGTGTGTGCACACACAGCTTCACTACACCTCTGCTTTAATGAATTGGGGGCATGCTCACGTGTCACTAGGGTGTCACATACGGGTGCAGCCACTGGTAGCAAGAGAGAGTGGCCAGCCCTGTGTGATCTGCTCCACGTCTGCAAATGCCTCAGTGAGACCGTTCCTCCTGCCACACCCTGACGTCACCTCCAGCTACTACGTTTGCTCTGTTTGGACTCAGCTTTAGCCTAACCTGGCTGAATAGCTGCATGTGAGCAGTGCGTTCCTTAATACACTGTAAAGTGTAGCTCCCCACTTCATTTTGATTAAAGAAAACCAAAAATATTTTGAAAAATCATGTATAAAAACATGCGCACTTGCTTCCCCAAAAGGATGAGCGGCATGCCTCCCTACCCTGATAGCTGGCTAGGTGGCTAGCTCACTGTTGCATGGGCATTGATACTAACAGCATGTTATCCCTGAATGTCAGGAAAGCCAGAGCTATTGTTATGTAGAAAATGCCCCCGGCATTCATGGGAAAGCAGCGACTCAGGAGGAAGGGAGGGTCGTGGTAGGAAAGGAGCTAAGCAGGAGCTCCCCATGTGATGGCATGTCAGTACTGGCTAGCAGTGCTCTTGGGATAGAAACAGCAACATGAGAGGCAAATAGCTGGTGATTCTTGTGTCTGGTGCTGGTGGGATGAATGGTGGAATAACAGACAGCTCTGGAGTTCACATGTTAAAAAGGATGATGGGAAAGGGGTGGAGGAAATGCCATAGAAATGGTTAAAAGGGTAGAGAAAACATTTTACCCAGAGAGGCTCTCAAGAAGAAGGCTGAGAGGGGCCTTGATTACGGTGTGTAAATACCTTCTTCAAGGAAGAAATGTCGAGCCCTTCAATCTCCAGGAGAAAAGCAGAACGAGCAGCAATTGCTGGGAGCTGATACCAGAAATATTACTAAAGGCACCGGTTTTTAACCAGAGTCAGAGAAGTGCTCCTCGGGAGCACGCAGCCAGGGGCAGCGTGGGTCTCGACAGCTCTTGTCCCTGGATCCAGACAGGGCTCCTGTCTCTAGCACCTGGGCTCAGGACAGGTGTAGCAAGGTAAATGCATGGGCTGTGATTTAGGAAAGGTGGGATAAGGGGGTCCTGCATCCTGCAACTGTCAGAGGGATGCGGAGTGGCATGCAGCATGGGCCTGAGCCTCAAGCACAGGAGTGTAAGCCAGGAGCACAACATGCCGTTGCCCAGGCATCTGCCGAGTCCGAACCCCAGGTACCGCTGGGCAGCCAGGCCTGCGTCAGAAGCTGACTCCACTCTGCCGTCTGTGGGCCCATGGCACCTTTGTGGCAAGCAGCGGGTGGCAAACATTGCAATACGAGTCCTATGAGTCCTGTGCAGGGTTATCTCAGTACATGTCTGCCTGCAGTGTGGACATGCCTGGCTGGCCCCACACCACTGAGCCTGGACACGGGTAGCAGGCTGGAGCTGGCACGAGCTGTGCCCTCCCTCCCTGGAGCAGGTGCAGGTTGCCAGCTCCATGCTGCCACCGCCAACCTGGTTGCAATCCCCGGTCTGCCCAGCGCAGCACTAGCCAGGCTCTGCCTGCGGCACGGCACGGCACGGCACCCGTAGCCACTCGCCGAGACGGGGCGCAATGCTACTCGAGTCAGGACAGGACCCGCTTCTACAGCAAGGAGGAGAGACGATGGCACAGTCACCTGAGCGCTCTCGTTAGAGCACGTGGACCCGTGTTTCTGGGGCGCCTGCTCTCCACCTCGGTGGTCGCATGGATGGGCTGCCACGAGAGGAGGCAGCACTGCTGATTTTCTCTGCTGCTGGCAGATTTCGGGGATGCAGAGTCCCTTCCACCAAACACTGTCCTGCAGCACTGAGGAGTCGCCTCTTGGCAAGAAAGACCCCTCGGCACAGGGGGAGACCTGGGCATGAGACCCAGACAAGTGAGGACGAGGAGCTCTGGTCCTGTTCCTCCTCCTGGGATCGGTGCGGTGAGATCCCTGCAGGCTCCCAGTCAGGGATGGGAGTCTTGCAGGTGGACAAGGAATAAAAAAGCCTTCCAAGTCCTGCTTCCCAGGGCAGCACCGTGGCACCAAGGACCCTGTCTCATCATCCGGGAAGCAGAGGAAGGGCCAGGACGGTGCCATGCTGGCAGGGTCCTCGGGGCCAAGCCCAGCACGGTGCAAGCAGCAGCTCCTGGGTGCAAGCAGGCCAGCGGGGCAGGGCTGCCACCAGGAGCCTGGGCAGGATAAGCAGAGAGATGGGCTTGGGGTCCTGTAGCAAGCCCCAGGGGAGCAATGCTCCAGATCTAGAGAGGGATCACTGGGTGCTGTCCCAATGCCGGGAGAGAGCCTCTACAAGCATCTGGGGTGAGCGCGAGCCACCCCTGGGCAACAGCACATGGGGCTCAAAGGGGAGCTGGAGCTGAGCTCTCTGGACGCAGGGCCCTGGGCATGCCCCCCGGCCATGCAGCGTGCAGGGAAGAACAGGCCTTCCCCATTGCAAGAACTGGGTAGGTTCTGCAGCACAGACGCTCACCAGACGGGCATTGCTGGGCCTCTCGACCCACCAGCCTGGAAGAGAGGCTCTGACAGCCAGTCAGGACCAGCACCTTTAATTTACTACCCATCCCTCTTCCAAACTCTCTGCAAAGTGTTTCTGACTAACCCCCCTGCCCCACCTCCCCTCCCACCTGCCACCACCACTGATTTCCTAGCTCCGGCTTCCACCGAAGATAGGATATCGAAGCTCTACGCTCTCAGGAAGTTCATGCATATGAAACAGGCACGCTGCAATCAGGACGTGCTCCGACTGGATTGATTACAAGCTTTGCATTAAAACCGTGCGGATTCTTACAAATACAGAATAGTCTAGTGAACCCGGCCGTCCTCCCCTCCGGGGACAGCCACTGCCCTTGGACAGCTGGGCAGAGGAGCCCACCGCTGTGGAGACAGGTCTGCCCTCGGATGCTGCCCTGGCATGGAGGCTACGTGCCTCTGGCCCCCCCATGCCCCCGTGACCTGCCACGGGGACTCAGACCTCTCACTGCCCATGGACAGGGACTAGAGGCACTGGTGAAATGTCCAGGCAGCAGGCTTGCAGCAACGGCAGTGCTCACGGTTACCCAATGGGACTTGCTGCTACAGGATGTTGTTGAGGCCAAGGGCATAACTGGGCTCAGAAAGGGAGCTGCAGATGGCTGTCGGGCCAGTCCCTCAAGGGTACTGGGACGGGACCTCGGGCTAGGGCACTGCTGGCCGTGTGACTGCTGGCGACGGGAGGGTCACTCCACACCAGCCCCATCGGTTACATGCTGCTGCTGGAAACGGACAGCTTGGGCTCCCCCAGCATGGCAGACCCCATGCTCCTCTCCCCTCCAGAGCTCGTTGGCCTCCCAGCTCAGCCGGGTCAGTTCTCCTGGGACTGGGAGAGCTCCCACACCCCTGGCGAGTTGCACCCCTTGGCTCTACTCCTCCAGGCTTTCTGCAGGGCCCGGGACATGCTGCAGCACCAGCTGCCCTCTGCCAGGCCCCGCACGTGCAGCGGCTGGGAACACGCACCCGGTGCACGAACACTTGCATCCCAGGACATGCATCAGCAGCCAGGACAGGACGCCCAGGATCTCTGAGCCTGCAGACTGGGCCTTCCCTAGGAGGTGACCGGATGCGCAAAATGGATCTGCTCTGGGGGGAAGCACCCGGGTGCACGTTCCAGGGATAAAGCAATTTGCTAATGGCCTTACCCTGGTCCAGCCCAGCCCTTGTGAGCCAGAAAGAGAGAGGAGTGTTATGCTAATTATTTACTTCCTTTATTTCTTTAGCCTCTATGCCTCCCTTCCCAGCCAAGACTCCCCACAGCTCGCAGGAGGAGGACAGGGTAACTTGCAAAACAAGGGATCAAACTAAAGGATGAGACAACTCAGAAAGCAGCTCACGTGGCAAAGTGAAACAGAGCCCCCCAGCCTGGCTTCGCTTGCATGCAGGAACACCCTGGCGGCACTCTCCTGTGCGAGCTCCCCAAGAGCAGCATGAAAGGCCACCAGAGCCCATCACCAGTGACCCGTGACCACGGGTTGAAGGCTGAGAGGCAGCCACAGGCTACGAGCAGGGCGGGGATGATGGTCTGTAGGTGGTTTAGGGCCAGAGCTGGCCATCAGGTGTCTGGATCGCATACAGGCAGGCACTCCTGTGCACTGGATCGGGCATGATAGGAGGCAGCCAGCTGGCGTGTACATTTCCATGGCCGGAACGATGCTGAACAATACAGGCTTGCAGACCTGGGAGTCAGCAGGAGCTTTGCTGTTGGTGTCACGGGGGGAAAAACTGGTTCACATGAGGTGTGTGCGAAGCTGCTTAAACTTTGCACACATATTCCCCAATCTCTTTCCTGCTCTTTGCAGCCAATCCAGGCAGATTCTGGATAGATCAGTTAGCTCAGTGGGGAGTAGCAAGAGGCAGGTTTGGCAAGTGAAAAGGAAATGCTTTCACATGCATTTAGCAGAGGGAGTTTGCAGAGCGTTCAAGTGAAGGCCACGGGGTGCAATCCTCGGACTGTAGAAGGCAGCTGGACCTTTGCCACGGCCGTCTGGCACTGGGGCCTCACCCGGACGTTCCCGTGAGGGGAATGTCTCCGTGGCTGCTGCAGAGGCCAACCAAGGACGGCTCAGAGGTGACAGCACTGCTTCCCGAAACTGGAACCCTGTTGCATATGTAAATGTTGGCAATTAGCGTGAAGAGTCAAAGTGATCCTAATGTAAAGCATTTGAAATAACCTCATTAGGTTCAACAGTCATTTCCTCCTCTTCTCAGCTCAATTACATTTCCATTTCAAATACATTTATTTGGGTGATTTGTAATCAATTTTATAGTTGTATTTTGATAACAAAAAATTACTATTTGGGAGGCAGCTGGAACGATGAAGATCATTGCAGTCGTGAACGACCAGCCCTGCTGGGACAGAGCCAGGCCTGGTGTGTATACTGCAGACGGGGTGCAATGAGCTCAGACCACCGCCCGGGGTCCAGCCAGTTCGGATGATCAGGGCAATCCATCCCCTGCAGCTGCAGGAGCCAGGCCCCACCTGCTCCAGCCTTTAGAAACTGCCCAGCCAGTAGCTCCCAGTCTGGCAAAGACTCGAGCGCTTGCTCCTGACCCCGTGCGCTTCCCTGACTCGCTTACTGCAGCACTGGCTCTGACTTGTGTTGCACCCTGCTCCTGACTTACCCGGGACACTAGTCCCAGCTCCCAGCCTTGACTCCTGGCTCCTCATGGGCCCAGTTCCTGGACTTCACCCTTTTCCCAGGTGACCTCCGCTAGGCACCCATGGCCCAGGTGCTCAAAGGGGGAGAAATGGAAACAGCCACTTCCTTCCTTGGCCTCCTTCCTTCTTGCCCCTTTTGCATGACCACTCTTGTTCACCTGTTGCTGTTAAACTCCCCTCCAGCTCCTGCCCCTGGGTCCTGCCCACAGGCAAGCGTGCGGCCATTTGCCCCAGGGCAGAGGGAGGCAGTGGAGGCCTCATGTGGATTTTCTGCGGGAAGAGTGGCACCTCTCGCTGCTCCTGCCTCGGTCTGTGCGGCACATCCGGGGCTCGGGCAGAGCACAGCGTGGAGCTGTGCTGGAGACACTATTGTGTCCACTGCCCCCAGCCCTGGCCCGGTGGCCCCTCACAGACCCTTCACTCCAGCGTGGCTGCTGCAGAGACTTATAACTTCTGAGAAAACTGGGCTGATTTCATCTACAGAAGAGAAGACCGAGGGGGATTTGATAGCAGCCTTCACTTCCCTGCAGGGGGGCTGCAAAGAGGACGGAGCTGGGCTGTCCTCAGTGGGGGCAGATGACAGGACAAGGAGCAATGGGCTCAAGCTGCAGCTAGGGAAGTGGAGGTTGGATATTAGGAAAAACTTAGTGAAGCACTGGAACAGCTTACCCAGAAAGGTGGTGGACTCTCCATACTTGGAGGTGTTTAAGACCCAGCTAGACAAAGCCTTGTCTGGGATGATGTAGTTGGGGCTGGTCCTGCTTGGAGCAGGGGATTGGACTAGGTGTGACCTCCTGAGGTCCCTCCAACCCTCATTGTCTATGATCTGCCTCTGCTTGGGACGTGCACTGCCTCTGGACAGAGTGTCCTGGCCCTCTAGGCACAGGCGTGGCAGCAAGGCAGCTGGTCAGGGTCCCTCGAGTGGCTCTTCATGGCGAGACAAGGGTCACTGGCAGGTACCAGCAGCTGCTATGGAGCTTGCACAAGGAGCGGGAGCGGGCAGGGGCATGGTGCTGGATACCGGGACCTGGACGAGGACGTCGGTGCTTCTTCTCTGCTTTGCTGCTTCGGAGAGGTGTCTGGGGCCAGGAAGGGAGCTTCTCCTTTAACCCTTGTGTGGCTTTTCTGGGTTCCCTGTGGCCAAAGGCCCCTCAGGCACAGACCCATTACAGAGCTGTAAAATCTGGGCAGGCGGCCTGAGTAGTCGCCGGCTCTGCACGGCACGGTGCCCACTGCCAAGGATGTCACTGCCTTTCCCTGCAATTCTCCACCAAATGCTTCTCTGGAGCTTGCACTGAGTCCTGGCATGGCCCATTTCCAGGTGGTTTGGTCCTCCTGTGTCCTTCTGGAGCTGTCATCTTTCAGCTTCTGGCTCTCTGCGGGAGCCTTGTGCCCTGCCATTGCCCCACTGTATCGTGCACGGGGCCAACGCCGAGCGTGCGGTGTATTCCTTATCCTCAGACCCTGGCTCGGAGCAAATGCCTCCGGCCTGCAGGTTGTGACAACACTGTCACTTCAGGCACGTCTTGTGGTGGTCTTTTCTTCTGCATGATCTATGGATTCTGGCTCACCGAGGCTAACGCATTATGAGGCAAGTCAAAATGCACTGCCTTGCTATATTCCCACAGGAGAAAGAGCTCCTTCTGGCACTGCCTGTGCAAGGAGTCCAACACAATGGCACACTAATTACTTTTGTGATTGAGTGAGTGAGAAAATGAGCCCCCTTCTGTTGTGGAGACCTTCAAACCCTCCCAAAGCCAGGGAGCTTAAAGGAATGGTGCATGTAACATCTCATCCGGAGTCATCGGCATTAAGGTTTGCGAGGCCCACCCAGTCCAATGAAAGGGAACCTGATGCTCCTGTGACACACGAATGTTGAAAACTGCTGCAAAGAGGATGGAGCTGGGCTGTTCTCAGTGGGGGCAGATGACAGGACAAGTAGCAATGAGCTCAAGCTGCAGCAAGGGAAGTTGAGTTTGGATATTAGGAAAAGCTCTCTCACTTGAAGGGTAGCAAAGCAAAGGAACAGGTTACTCAGAGAGTTGGTGGCCCAGCTAGACAAAGTGCTAGCTAGGATGATGTAGTTGGGGCTGGTCTTGATGTGAGCAGCGGGTTGGACTAGATGTGACCTCCTGAGGCCCCTTCCTAGCCTCATTTTCTATAATTTGATGAAAGAACAGCTGTGCTAGGGCCAGCTGCATTTGAGTAAGCAGATGAGCGAGGAGCAAGCCACCGGCTTTCCAAACTGCAAGTGCCTGCCCAGGAGCTAGCTGCACCACACAAGGCAGAGCGAGCAGACAGGCAGTGATGGCAGTGTGGTAGCAGCAGGCTGATGATGGGGCTAAGAAATCCCTGAGCATGGTGGAGAAGCCACGTGCCCAGGAGAGTGGTGCCCAGAGGACTGTCGCAAGCTCCTGAGCTGGGGCAGGTCTTCTGGCCCTGCCCTCTGCCGGGAGCACAGCTCCTGGGGCAGGGAGGCTGCAGGAGACATGCTCAAAGTACCATGGGGAGCTGGAAGGAGATGGCTCAGAAGGGAGCACGAACGGCTGTGGGAGAGTGACGCAGGGTGGGTTTGTGTTTTAGACTGAAGCAGTTTGCATGTGTCAGTGTCTGTGTCTGACCGAGGACCAGGGGTGGCTGTACAGGGAGGATCCTACGCTGCGTAGTGGAGGGCTCCTGCAGAAACACCTGCAACCCTGGCCAGCAGGTCTGTGGCTCCAGGACTGGACTCTTCAGTCGGCTCAAGTCCCATCAGTGAGCCATGGTAGAGGTCATGCTCGAATCTGAGGACCACAAGCAGAGGGCCCTGCGTGCTGCTGTCCTTAACCCTGCAAGGGCCAGGAGCCTGAATGGGCACAGGCTGCAACCACAGGGCTGAAGCCAGGTGGATCGGGAGCCTGGTAGAAAGGAGACTGTCTGGCTCCAGACTTTACACCCCATTGCCCAACGCATGCTTTGCAAGCCTTACTCAAAGACCTAAAAGGGGAGTCCAGTAGCATGCTTCTAGTCCAGTCTCACACTCTGGGGCTTCCTCTTCCTTTCTCCCTCTAAGGCAAGCATCCCCACATAGTCTGTCACATCAAGGCATGGCAGGCCAGTGCAAAGGGGGAGGGGAAAAGATCACAAAGGGCATGGAGGGACAGGATTAGCCTGCAGACAGACCTCAAGCTGCCCTGGGGGGAGACCTGCCACAAAGCTGCACATCCCCAAAGGAAAGAAGGGACCCATTGCACATTAGTAATTAAAAAGGTGCAGCTGTCTTGTGTAGCACAGAGGGCTTGGAGACCAAGCAATCCCTGCACAGGTCTGCTCGTAGAGCAAAACCATAGCTGTGTTGTCCACAGTCAGAAGCTCTGAATCATCCCACGGGTCACTAGAAAATGGAAAGACATTTTGACGTCCTGCCTGCAGGTCGCTCCAGTTAACCGGGTTGCATTGCAGCCTACGAGGAGACGCTAGCCGCTTCCTAGCTAGTGCTCAGCTCACCCTGCTGCAGCAGAATTGAGCGTATGCTGCCTGGAGTCACGTGCCAGGCAATGCTCACCCTAGAAGTAGTGAAGTGCTTACCAAGAGAGTTGCTGCACACTTATTTCCAGATATAAAAAGTGGCATACAAAGAGGTCCTGTGGGGACAGAGAGGAGACACAATATCTCTAGGAAAAACTCTCAACAATAATAAATAAAAAACTGAGGTCGGCTTTCCTTCTCTCTAGCAAAACTCCTATTGACCTCGTTGTTGTATGATGAAGATAATGGCAATTTTGTCAAAATAAAGGAGTTCAGAATCAGAGCCGTGGAGAACAGCTATTAAAGGTGATTCTGATCTGTTGTCTCCTATAAATCTCTAGTAACCCCAGTAACTTCAGTGGAGTTGCAGTAATAGAAACCAAGTAACTGAGAGCAGAATGTGACCTTCAGTGAATGGCATCAAATCACAACCTTTGCTGACAAATATGCTTTTTATCCAGAGCTCCATTGTGTCTAGGGTTCAGGTGTTGCTGTAGGCTTTAAACAAAGCTCCAGAGCAAATGCTGATTTGCTTTGTTTTTTGTTATAAAAAGACAACTTCATGCCAACTAAAAAAAAAGTTCATATAACAAAGCTTTGTAGGTTGCATGCTTCCCACAGGGCAAAAAAACAAAAAAAAACCCAAAAAAACCCCCCACTGAACTGAGCAATTAATTAGCATTACCAAAAAAAATTCTTCAAATTGATGCACTTGAAAATGCTGAACATTGAACTGGATAAAAAGCAGTGACCTGCTGCATTGCACCAGGATTTTGCAGAATGAAAAACTGCTTTGAATAACAGAAACAAAAAGTACAGTATTGCCCAAAATCAAACATGAGATTACTTTCCACTGTCCTTCCCCCAGGTGCTGTCCCTCCACCCAAGTCATGAGACTGGTTTAGAGGAAACTGGGTTGATGTGTCGGCGAGGCAGCGACTGGCTCGAGAGGCATGGCCTATCACAGGCAGCAACCTACTTTGTCGGGTGCCAGGAGCGGGGGTATTTGGGGCAGGATGGCTGACAGATGCTGGCTTCTTGGTGATGAGTCTTCCTCATAGTTCACAACTTTGTACTTTTTCTGTGCACCCAGGAGGGCTCGGTGTTTGCAACTTTCACATAAAGAGAAGCAGTGATTCTTGTGCCACCCGTATCCAGGAGCTGTGGCTTTAAGAGCAATCAAATATCATGAGACTGCTGATAAAACCACCAGAATTGCAGCTGTAATCATTCTCCCTCTGAAAATTGAAATGTGCAGCTTTTAATTATGAGCAGATGCTTTTAGGGAAAAATGTATACTCCCAATGAGTCGATGATGCTCGCTGGGGGAGGGGGCTGAAGGAAGACGAGGAGACGCCATCCGAGCAAGACAGGTGACAAAGGCAAGGAGTGCTAAGGTAAGGAACAGAGGTCCAAACAGTGTCCCTAATCGGGGGGTGGCACACACAGTCTTGCAAGGCCTTAAATGCCTATATACCAATGCTCACAGTATGGGGAATAAGCAGGAGGAACTTGCCCTCAGAATAGCTAGTTCAAATCCAGATGTCATAGGGCTAACAGAAATGTGGTGGGATTCATCCCATGAGTGGAGAGTCAGCATTAGGGGCTATAGGCTTTACAGGCGGGACAGCACATCTGTGATGGGCAGGCTTCAGTTATGATGCTCAAGGGCGACCAGCATGGTTTCATTAGGGGCAGGTCATGTCAGACCAACCTGATTGCCTCTTATGATCAGGTCACAAAGGCAATGGATGCAGGTGTCGCCGTGGACGTAGTCTTTCTGGACTTCAGCAAGGCCTTTGACAGCATCTCCCACCCCATTCTTATTAAAAAACTAGGTGACTGTGGCACTGATGCCCACACAGTCAGATGGATTACAGATTGGCTGAAGGGTCGCACTCAGAGGGTGGTGGTGGACGGGTCATATTCAACCTGGGGGGAAGTGGGCAGTGGAGTCCCCCAAGGTTTGGTGCTTGGGCCTGCACTGTTCAATCTCTTCATCAGCGATTTGGACGACAGGATGAAAAGCAATCTCATTTCCTTCTATGACCAGGTGACCTATCACCTGGACAAGGGAGAAGAGATTGATGTCATATATCTTGACTTCAAAAAAGCTTTTGATCTGGTATCCCATGATCACCTCTTGGCCAAACTGCCCAGTTGTGGCTTTGGCTCCACCACGATCCGCTGGCTGGGAAATTGGCTTCGTGGTTGGACCCAGAGGGTTGTGATTGATGGCAGTCACTCATCCTGGTGCCCTGTGACCAGTGGGGTCCCTCAAGGCTCTGTCCTGGGACCCATCCTGTTCAACATCTTCATTAACGATGTGGACATTGGAGTCAGGAGTGGACTGGCCAAGTTCGCCGATGACACCAAACTTTGGGGCAAAGCATCCACGCCAGAAGATAGGCGGGTGATCCAGGCTGACCTGGACAAGCTCAGCAAATGGGCAGATGAGAACCTGATGGTGTTTAACACCGAAAAATGCAAGGTTCTCCACCTTGGGAGGAAAAACCTGCAGCACCCTTATAGGCTCGGCAGTGCTACGTTGGTTAGCACTACAGAAGAAAGAGACTTGGGGGTCATCATTGACCACAAGATGAACATGAGCCTCCAATGCGATGCTGCAGCTAGTAAAGCGACCAAAATGCTGGCATGCATCCATAGATGCTTCTCGAGCAAATCCCGGACGTCATTTTCCCCTTGTACTCGGCCTTGGTGAGGCCGCAGCTGGAGTACTGCGTCCAGTTTTGGGCTCCACAATTCAAAAAGGATGTGGAGAAGCTTGAGAAAGTCCAGAGGAGAGCCACGCGCATGATCAGAGGTCAGGAAAACAGATCTTACGATGACAGGCTGAGAGCCATGGGACTCTTTAGCCTGGAAAAGCGCAGGCTCAGGGGTGACCTGATGGCCACCTATAAGTTTATCCGGGGTGACCACCAGGATCTGGGGGAACGTTTGTTCACCAGAGCGCCCCATGGGATGATGAGGTCGAACGGTCACAAACTCCTGCAAGACCGTTTCAGGCTGGGCATAAGGAAGAATTTCTTTCCTGTCCAAGCCCCCAAGGTCTGGAACAGTCTGCCAGCGGAGGTGGTTCAAGCGCCTACATTGAACACCTTCAAGAGTAAATTGGATGCTTATCTTGCTGGGATCCTATGACCCCAGCTGACTTCCTGCCCTTTGGGCAGGGGGCTGGACTCGATGATCTCCCGAGGTCCCTTCCAGCCGTAATGTCTATGAAAAAACCTGTTTAAATTCACTGATGATACCAAAATTTGGGGTGAGGTGAGCACGCTAGTAGGGAGGGAAAGATTGAAGCAAGATCTGGATAGGTTACAGGGGTGGGCTAGCAAAAACGGGATGCGTTTCAATACTGACAAGTGCAGGGTGCTGCACTTGGGCAGTAGTAACCAGCAGCACACTTATATGATGGGAAACTCCCTTCTTGAGAGCACAGAGGCAGAAAGGGATCTCGGAGTGATTATTAACTCCAAGATGAACATGGGCCGACAATGCGAGGTCACGGTTGGCAGGGCTAACTGCACCTTTTCGTGCATCCAGAGATGCATCTCGAGCAGGTCCAGGGAGGTGATCCTCCCCCGCTATGCGACGCTGGTCAGGCTGCAGCTGGAGTACTGCGTCCAGTTCTGGGCGCCGCACTTCAAGAGGGATGCGGACAACATTGAAAGGGTCCAGAGGAGGCCACCCACATTATCCGGGGAGAGCAGGGCAGGCCCTGCAATGAGAGACTGCGGGACCTGAACCTGTTCAGCCTTCACAAGAGAAGGCTGAGAGGGGACCTTGTGACTGTCTATAAACTCACTAGGGAGGACCAGAAGGGTTTGGGGGAGACACTGTTTCCCCTAGCACCCTCGGCATGACAAGGAATAATGGACATAAAATAAATTATTGGAGAGGAGGTTTAGATTAGACATCTATAAGAACTACTTCACTGTCAGGGCAGCTAGGATCTGGAACCAACTTCCAAGCGAAGTGGTGCTGGCTCCTACCCTGGGGGGCTTTAAGAGGAGGCTTGATGCCTACCTGGCTGGACTCATTTGAGTCCAGGCTTTTTCTCCTGCCCAGGCGGGGGGTCGGACTTGAAGATCTACAAGGTCCCTTCGACCCGACTCTACGATTCTATGATTCTGTGATTCTATGCTGCGGCATACTGATCATTTTTGTTTTTCTTCTGGCTTTTCATTAGTCTTTGTGGGTAGAGTCCAGCAGTTTCTGCTCAGTTACACAGGTCCTAGGTCTGCACGAGACTTCACAGCATGAATGTCTCTCTGCAGATCTTGTGGGCAAGAGGATCTGCCTTTCCTCACATGTGTCTGGCTTGTAGGAGCCTACACTTACCTTCTGCCTTCAGAGCCTCTAGTCTCACATTCGTTAATCCACTCGGACCAACACTGCACGTGATTCTAGACTTCCAGGTAATGTAAAGCATCCATGCCCTTATGTTGGATTGGGGCATAAGGTTTTGGGGGAGCAAACTGAATCTAAATGTTAGTTCAGGTTTCCTGGGGTGCTGGGGAGAACAAGCCACTTCATAAGAGCTTTTCACAGTATCATGGGAATGCAGGGTGGCAAGGGACCCATGGGGTCACATCTAGCCCAGGCCCCCACTCAAGGCAGCATCATCCTAATCTAAACTATTCCAACCCTCTCTTGAAAATGCCCAAGGGTGGAGATCCCCCCACTTCTCCAGGCACCCAGCCCCTATGCCTGACCACCCTCCTCAACTCCAGCTGCATTTCCTCTGTGGCTCTCTGAGGCCATTGCTCCTAGGCCAGCCCCTTGCAACCATGAGAACAGCCTATTTCCATTCTGTCCTCCAGCTATTTGAACAGTGACATCAAAGCCCCCTCGTCTTCTTAGTCAGACAAACCCACTCCAGTTCATTCTGCCTTTCTCTAACCATTTCTGTCACTCTCCACTGGACTCTTTCCAATCTGTTTTTGAAGTGCAGGGCCCAACATTGGACACAGGACTCCAGGTGACGAGTCCTGAATAGAGCAGGAAAATCACCGCCCTTGTCTTGCAAGTGACATTCTGGTTAATGCAGCCCAGGATGCTCCTGGCTTTTGTTGCAACTGTCTCATATTTGGTGTATGACCCCCAGGTCCTTCCCAGCAGTCCTGCAGCCTGGCCAGTCACTCCCCAGTCAGTCGCTGTGGGTGTGATTGCTCCGTCTTTCCAAGTTCTTCATGTCTCTGAAGTGTGGAAGTACCACAGGCTCGTCACACTTGCATACGGCAGTTATGAAAGACGTGCATTTTTTTTTCTTTCTGCTTCCTGACCTCCGGTTCCACGTGGGTCACGGCTGTGGAGACCTGCCCATCTGGGCATCATCTGATATGTGTCGTGACTGGCCTGTAAGACTCCTCTTCTCTCTTGTGAGGGAAAACGCCGGTTGTGCTGGGACCACCGGGTGTGGGAGCTGAGTGGTTAGGGTGACATGGGGTGACATAAGCTGGCAGTTTCACAGCCACACCAGCTCTGAATAGCAATGCTTTAGCTCCCAACGAGGGGACAGAGATCTTTACCTCTGGGGGCTGCTGGAACCACCTGGGAGCCGAACTTCGATAGAAGTTACAAAGAGAGTTACGCCTGGCTTCCTCCCGGCGTGAAACTCTCACAGGAGCTGCAAATACGTGGCTCCTGCTTCTCCTCCTCTTTCAGAAACTGTTTAAAAAAATTCCTGACTAAACAGTACACCTACAACTGAAAGGGAACAAATGTTAGCATGTGAAGTCCTACTTTGTGACTAACATCTGTTCTCAGTCAGATATCATTGCAAACGCACCGTGTAGGTGTTACACCATGAGATCGGCGTGCCTCTGGTGGGAAAGGCACCTGCTCACCTTGGTGAGCTGTGAAGTAGTGTGATGGTGATGCCTGAGTGTCTCGGGGCACTTCAGTGCCCTGCTCCTACAAAGAGGTACAGGTGCCGGTTGCCGGGGCAACCACAGTTAGTCAGCTGACCGGAAGGGGGCAGGGCCTGACCTATATAAAGGTGATCCAGGCAGGCCAGGCAAGCAGCTCCCCACTTGCAGCCAGGGAAGAAGGAGCTCTGCTGGAGTAAGCAGAGGGGGGAAGCCGGGTGGCCTGAGCAGCTTCTGGTCAAGGGTACCGGGCGGAGGAAGCCCTGGTAGGGAGGTGAACGATGGTTAGCCACATGCCTTAGAGTTTATGTTGTAGCCCGGGGACTTGAGTTTTCTGTTTGTAGTTTTACAGGACCGGAGGACCGGGTGAGGCTAATAAGGGTTGGAGGAGGCCTCAGAGGGGCTCCATGGTAGTGTGGAGACCCCGCTGCCAGAGACAGCGTAGCATCCAGGGGTGCGCTGACCCCAGCCCTGAGAAGGGGCACGGAGGATTGTGGACCAGGTAAGGCCGAGGCTGCTTGAGCCCCACAGGAACTTGTAGACCCAAGGAGGGGATTTGGGGGCCAGGCACGGCTAGGGCCACCTGAGCCCCAATTGTGAGAAGCCCAAGGGCAGGAGTAGGTGAGAAGCCCAGAGGGTACTTGCTTTGAGACCCAAGGAGGGGGGTTCGGGGCCAGGCATGGCTACAGCCACCTGAGCCCCGATCGAGAGAAGGCCCTGGAGTGGGCACGGTCGCAAGAGAAGGCCCTAGCCCGCATCGGTGAGAGCACAGGCAACTGCGAGAGAGGCCGGGAGCCTCCACGGGGAGCGTGGGCAACTGCGAGAAAAGAGAGGCCAGGGAATGTCCGTGAGGGCCTGGGCCAGTGTGAGACAAGCCCAGGGAGCCCATGAGGGCGTGGGCAATTGTAAGACAAGCCAGGGGGCACCCGTAAGGGCACGGCAAGGGATCGACCATACAACTTCTGGTACATCTGCGAGGCTTGGGGCGTGGTACAGGGGTGGTAGGAGCCACGCATAGCCCATAAGGCTGGGGTGCACCAAGTCAGTCAATACAGAACAGGGGCCAGGATAAACCAGAGCACCGTGTCCAAGGGGACAAAAAAAAAGGCAGCCTCCCTTATAAAATACCTAACATCAAAGACGTGGCGGGTGAGAATGAGGGTGCTTTATCTCGGACTAGGCATGGTAGGGGACATCTGGAGAGATCACGGCCGCTCCTAGGACCCCACCCTGTGACACTGAGTAAAAAAATGGTCTGATAGGAGTAGAGGAAGAGCCGGCAGCTGCCATAGTGCCAATGGCAGTGGCACGTTCAGCTGCAATTGCAGCTATTTTGCACCCCTTCCTGGATAGGAGAAATGCTGGGAAACCACTGCACTTATTATCCAAGATCTCCTTTACCAAGCTGTTTCTTTCACCTATTGCAGAGCTATAAAGGGCCCCATAAAAATGCAAAGTTATGTTTGAGTAAAATCCACCCCAGGACAGCATTCAGGAAGAAATGCTTGTCAGACCTCCGTGACCGGATGTCAGGACACTGCACCTGGGGCTGCAGATCTCTGGAAGATTTCCTTCTTCACTGGTCCCACAGGTGATAACCAAGGGAAATGTGCTGTGTGCACACTAGTGATATACACTGTGTGTCCAGCCCACAACAGACACTGCAGGCGCTCATGTTGGGAACTAAATCAATACTATCTTTCCCAGCTAGATGGGGGGAACTGTATTTTCAGAAAGGAACTGCTGTTCTTTTATGCTTTGCATGCTGAATGTTTGCAACTTTGATCAATAGAGCAATACAATTAACCCAAATAAGAAAATGCAGTTCCAGGGAACGCAGTTTAGCAATATATTGCTGTGTAATTTGGAACACTTTGCCAGTGTTACAGCAGATTCTGTACTTAAAATGACTTATTCCATTTCAAAGAGCAGGCCAGGATGATCCTTGGGGAGTGCACCCACCTGCTTTAGAGGTCACTGCTGCAGTCTTGCAGATACTGTTCATGCAAGGAAGGGACTCATAATCCACCCTGAAATGCATGCAGTGCTGTCAGGCACAGACAGCCTTCTTGAGAGCATCCTCTCACATGAGCAGCTCCAGCCGTGTTTCTCCAGATTCTCACCAGGCAGATTTCTCCTGGGTTTCCCAATGTTAAAGGTGAGACAAGTCTGCTGGATTTCAGGTCCCTGTGCCACTGATGCTCCCTGCTGCACCCAACTACACTTTTTTTGCCTCACCAGCATCATGTCTGCACCGTGACCAAATGGGCACCTGTGTGGTGCCAGAAGAGGCTTATCGACTTCACCAGGTGACAAGGCAATGCCTGGACATGCAGGCAACAGTAGATCTCATCAAAATGTCCACCCATTCATTCATTGCTTAAGAGCATGTAGAGCAGCTTATCCATCTTGCATATCGCTCACAAGTAACTATGATGGAGTTAATAGCTTAATACCGTTAAACATAAAACAAAAATGGAACCAACATCACGTACACTATAATCCAATTTGCCGTGACAACCTGTTATAATTTATTCAAATTAACCAAGGCCAATATAAAGCAGGAAAATATGTAATGTCATTAACATCTGGTAGACTGTCTAACTGCGGTTCCAAAGCAGTGCAGCATAATATAATATTTTATGATACTGTACTCTAACTCCGAAAAGACTCTGAATCAACATAGCATGTTTCCTCTATACAAAGACCCTCCAGACTATCTGAAGTGCAATAATTGAACCAGGTTTCAAGTTCTCTCCTTCTGAACTCATGGCACACAATGCAACATCTGAACATAGGCACCAGCATTGAATTCCTCGTGTGCCCAGAGCTGGAGCGGGGTTGCTACTGCAACACAACCCAGACTGCTGGCACAGGGCTGGCACGGTAGCTCTCCATCACTCACTGACCACAGCTCATGGATGATATTTAGGGTCTCTTGGCAGCTGCTGAGACCATCAGTCAGAGTCCTCCTTGGCCTGCTCATTACATGAAACTAGTTAATTAAATCAATATAATATAGAGCCTGGAATGAACTAGGCCCATTTAAGCCATAAACCGTGACTAGTGGCATTTGCATTTACTGCATTGGTCTCTCTATTGCTATGCCAACAGGCAAAGGTGGTGTTAGAAAGGTAGGATTTCCTTCCCCTTGGAACTGCTGTGTGACGAACGCTTCCTCCCCCCCTTGCAAGTTCCTTCCCTGGGGTGGGGACTCACTAGGCAATGGCCACAGGATCAGGTTGTAGAAGAAGTAAGCTTTCCAGCATGGATATAACACTCCAGTTGCATATTGGACCCTCCACGTTCCTCATTCTGAAAAGCGTCTTGGCCAGACAGGCAAAGACAGAAGCTATGACTCTGCCACCTCCATCTGGCCCAGCCGTCCCTGGGATGTGACACTGACAGTCCTCTAGTATTGGCCCCTTATTTCTCTAAAGTCCTGGCTTGGCTGGCCAAGACAAACCCTGCTGCTGTAATGGAAAAGGCAAGCAAGCTTGCCACATCTTGGACTGTGCCTGTAATTTCCATCTGCCGAACTTTTCTGTGCTTTGAGTCCCCCCTGCTGCACGAGGATACTACACAGATGGGGTTTTGTTGTCATTAGGCAGCAGAAGCAATGATTTGCACAGATCCACTTAAAACTAACCTACTGCAAAGGTTATATAGCTCCTCAAACTGACTTTTAATTAGGAAAAATCAATGCTGATTTGTTGTAGCAGGAATGGAGCATGTGGCAAATATGCATAGTTTAAAGAAAGTGCATTGTCTTCAAATGGAACAACTGCTGAGCAAATAGTGAAAGGTGAACAACCAGCATTTCACACTGAAAAGGGGAGAGAGAACTTCTGATCTCCTAACTGTGGTTTCACCTATTTGTTGGTTTTTCAATTTACTCCCACAAACTTACTTAGAAATTGTTTGGCCCATCTGGCCAAGATCATGGATGCTCATGAGAGAGTTTGACCTTCCAGCAGAAAGCTATGTAAAGAGAAATGACCAAACCTATAACGTTCAAGTAACTAATACATCATATTGTTTCTCATTATCCAGACATACTAGACATTCCAAGTTGTAAAATCTTGGTTCTTTGATAAATATTTGAGCTGAAGGGTTTTTTTTTCTTTAAAAAAAAAGTCTCCTTAATTACTCAACATTGCCTGGGTTTTCATTACATACCTATACTTTCTTCTGTCTTCAACTACAGTTTTCTTCACATTTGAAAAGAGATAGATTTGTATATTAAATCTCTTCAAGAAAATGTATTTTCTGGTTAGCGCTAATAAATATTGGATTGTATCTTGAGCAAGCATGAGAACCATTCTCTGTAGGATCCTGACACCTCCTCTGCATGTAAGAAAGAAGCTTTTCACCTGAACATAAATTCAGCTGACTCACTCAGTACCAGGTGTCTAAAAGCTTCGGTGGAAAACACCTGCGCAATTATTTATGTTTATGCCTTCAGTGTTATGCAAACTAGTCCAAGAATACCCTAAGCTATTTGCATGTAACAGTCGGGTAATATAGCAGCGTTAAAGAAAGACTGGCAGGACTGAAGGGACACGGCTCTGTATTGCAGTTCTTCCTGTCGTGCCCTGCAGTTTCCACGATGTAGGAGAAATGAAGAATTCCCTCTCTGAATCACCCCTGTAGCATTTCTGGGAGTTGTACTTCTCAGCCCTTCTTCCGCAGATGAAGTTGAAGGATCCCAAGACAGTGCCAGAGTGCTAAATCCCAAGGCAAGCCTTCTCTTGGGCAGGCTTAGGATATTCAGCTGTTCTTGACAGATGTGTCAAGAGCTAACATTATCCCAGACATCCTCATCCCTTTCCATGAAAAGCCAAATGACCTTTTCGGAGGAAATGTAGAAAACATTTGACCTCCTCAGACAGCTGCTGTGCAACAGACTTGACAGAAAGATAAAAATGTGTACGCCTGTTTGGTATAATAGGCTTTAGATAAAACTTTCCAGAAACAGGACAGACTTTTGCACTGTACAGTCAAATTGGTTTCTACAGCACTTGGCTGTATGCTGTACTGTGCCCGCCTCTCTTCTTATGCCATAGTAGACCCCTCATTAACAGCTTCCCAGACAAACCTCACAGCAATTAAGTTTCTTGCAAACTACCTGAGAAAAGGAATCTGTACCCAGAGCAGTGGGTCTCCATCCCATTGGCAACAGAGCGATGTGGAGTGGGTGCCTCCCTGACTGCTGTTCCTGACCGTGGCACGGGAGGAACCCCAGCTGAGACGGATGTCGCAGAGAAGTGGCATATTGAAGCCTAGGCCAGCTGGAAGCATTAGCTCTGTTTACAAATGAGATTTATGAGCAAAAGCAAAATAGAAATAAAAAAAAGCCCCTAAAGCTACATCGCTCTGCTCATGCAAGGCGGGTTACGCTTTGTAGCTGGCAGATAGATGAGGCTGGCACATTAAAGATGTTTGAGTGTTCCTCAGTATAAAGGGCATTCCCATTAAAAGAGGTGAAATTGCAAACCAAATTAACTTCTATTACAAAAATCTTGTAATAAAGGAATATATATTATTCCATCAAATGAACTCCCCTTCTGCACCCTTTTCTGATCTTCTAATTGTCACTTGTGGTTTGGCAAACATAATTGTAAAGCTCAATTAAAGACTCCAGATGTGACAGTGATTCAGTAAGAGGCATAATTAGAGGACAGTCATGATCAATACTAAATCCTTCTAGCTGGTTTCATTTTTGCCAGCTCAGTAAAATAATCCACATGCCGCTGTTCCACCAGAGTTGTTATTTTGTCTTAGTTCACCTCACTGCAACAAGGAATTATAAGTTAAATATGAGAGGACGTTATGGGGAGAGGAACAAATAGAGATGCTCTCCAAACCCTGACATGGCATGTTTTCCTTCTGGCACCCACGCAGCTGCTGCAGATCTTGTGATCCCTTTATTTCTCCCCACCTCCCTCTTGGGTCTTCATGTTTGCTGCTTTGGTGCTCTTACACATTGAAGCTTTCTGAATGCTTTAATTCCTTTAAAGTTAGGCTTCAAGGCTTAATCAGATCCTGCTGTGGTCCCTAAAATACTGCCTTGTCTCAGCCCAAGTGGAGGCCCTTGCATGTGTTGGCATTCCTTGTTATTTGAGCCAGTCCCATGTCTGTAGATGATACCTGGCTCTTTTCAGTTAGATGGATGGCAACTGCATGCAGCTTTTAGTCTCTGCTTTTTATCCTGCTTGTGATGTCTTCCACAAGATTTCTGCATGGAACTAATGATACTGCGCACATCTACACATGCATTAATGTGGAGTGATTACTCTGCATTTAGTTTAGTGCCTATTATAAGAAGTACTAACTAAATGCGGAGTAACTGGCACTACTGCACATGCATTTTAGGTGACCCTACTGCACAGTTGACTAATTCTACTACATATCAGCACATCAGCATGGGTTTTGCTCAGCCTGCTGATGCACAATCAAATTAGTCTAACGTGCTTGAAGCATATTGTGTAAACACGCCCACAGTTAGCAGTTCTGTAGTGTAAGCTTTCACAAGTATAGTGTCTTCCCCCTCTGGCTGTCATCCCAACCCCTTTGCAAGTGCAGGTGTGCAGTACAAATGGAGAATGCAAGGCCAACCCAGGAGCCAGCAGCTCTAGGAGCATGGGCAGAAGGTAGCTGTAGTGATGCTGCAAAGACAGGGCTTCCCTTGCTCCCTTCTCCAAGGGCTTCTGTGGGCTTTCGGTGGCTTCAACATGCATCTGCAAGCAATTCAATTCCCTGCCCTTGCCCTGAAGACCCAAGCAGCAACTCCCAGGCTGTGTAGCCCAGCTTCTTCCCAGGCTTCCAGGCAACATAGTTCCTGGGCAGTGCTGGTTTCACTGTTTTACCTAGCTTTTAACAAAGAAAGGTCTAGCTGGAGGAAAGGGCCTATCACATCCAGCAGGTTCAGGAAAGTATCTCAATTGCCAATCCACCAGCATCACGGTACCAGGAAACAACCACAAAGATGCCAGCACAAAGCAGGACCCTGGCTTCCCTGGGAGAACCAGGCGACGGAGACACCATTCGGGTCCATGCTCCTCTTGATGACTATGGTATATTGCCTCTTTGTCTCAGTGGCTTTTAGACAGTCCCCTGATATCCCTCCATAGACTGTTAGCTGGTTTCTTGTGAATTGTTAGGCTTTTCTTCAAACCAAGGTGGGCTTTACATGAGTAGAAAGGAGCACTGATTGTCTGGATGCTTTGTTGTGCCAAAGTCAATGTTGGTCCACTCTGCTTTATGAAAGAGGGGGCAATTCTAGCGCTTAGTAAGGGAACAGGGGCTCTTGGATTATTTGTTTTGTAGTTTAGATATTTGTTTGAATTGATTTGCCTGGGAGCTGCATTTCATACTGCTAGTCTTTCTAGATACTGAAAGAACCAGAGAATCCTCTTTTCCGGGGAGGTGTTAAAAGTACGTAAACCACAGAGAGAGAAGCTGAAATAAAACCTATATTGCTTGTGAACGGTGTGTAGTTCAACTCCAAAGCCAGGTTACTGCAAAATGAATTGATTCAATGCATTCACAGAAATATTCTGTCTGGGAAAAGGCTGTCACTGCATTGAAGGATACAGCTACCCATGCCAGACCTTAAACACACCTCTGAGCCCTGTACCTGAAACTTGAGATGACGTATTGACCTTCCTCTTCAAATGCTTCAGAGTGCAAGGACATTCAGTTGAATGCATTATGCTTCTGAGCCAGCTGCAGTAATTCAGTCATGTCTCTCATTACTGTACATAAGACCCCCTTGGAGATGGGCAAAACTGCACGGAGCAGGATGCCGGTACTGTGGAAAACTTCTGCTCCTTTGCGTTTCAAGGAGAAGTGCTGTCAGAGCAAGGAACACATCTGGCCTTGGGTATCTCCTGCACTGTTCACCCCATGATCCAGCCGCTGGGGCAGGCTACACAGCTGCCGACATTGTTATCCCAGAGCAGGAGGCTTTAAGAATAGCAGCAACTTGTCTCCTTTTCTTTCATCTCAATCAGTGGCAGGTGTGGTGGCTTTTCTTGGATTTAAATGACCCCAGGTGACCGTCTCCAGTGAGACGAGAGCGGGGGGCTCTATTCTGGGAAGGCTCCAGCAGAGATGCAGGCCCGGGGGTATTGCTATTTCAGACCGAAGCTAAGCCCTTACTCTGAACCTGTCTCCTGTCCCCTCACAGTCACGCAGACGCACGTATCCCCCGTGAGCCAGCCGCTGTTCCCGTGGATGTAGATATGATGAGAGTATCTGCCAGCCAGGGACAGTCCTGGCACAGAGAAGGGGACGTGCAGCTCACCAGGATCCCGTCCTGAGTGGAGTGCAATGAGCTGGCATGTTCCCGGAGGCCTGTGTGGCATTAGCTGCCAGCTGCTGGGTTGTCACCTGTCTTTCTGCACCAGTTGGTCTCTAAGGTGCCAGCCTGACATCACACCAGCATGGCTCCCCACCTCTCTGCTTGCAGGATGGAGACTAGTGACCCTGAAAAGGGCCTGGGGGTCGTGATGCAGCCAGCTACAATGCGTTACTGGTAGAAGGTGGTTGCTAAAAGCTTTACCTGGTCCTTGTTCAAAAAGGCGGGGAAATACGAAGCTTACAGGAAAAGGTAAGAGAAGACCTGATCACATCCTGTGGGTGCTGGCAAGGGGAGATTTCTGGTCACAGGCAGCAGAATACGACCTTGCTCTTTGCACCGGATGCTGTAGCTCAGCCAGGAGCGGTGGTCATCGCTGTGCAGGAGGCCTGTGTGATTAATCAAGGCAGTCGCTGACATGGCTCACATTGCAAATCTCCACACAAGCACTTTGGGGTTTCACCCCTTCCTGCCCCGAATGCTTGGGATGTTCTCTCCAAAACTACCCAGAAAGTGCATCCTCATTCTCTTGCAAAACCCACCCAAAAACTCTCTCTGCTCTGATGTCAGCCAAAATTTGGCAACAAGCAGCGTGCTGGAGCACTGTGAGCAGACTTTGCTGCAGGCCTGTCCCCGACACGTTCCCACAGGTGTCTCCGCCGCCTGCGTCCAGCCATCATCTCTTGTCCTCGGCTCAGGGTGCAAGCACCTGCAGGGACATCCTAAGCTCTGAGGCTGGGAAACACCTGCTCCAACGGGGTCCAGATCCACAGTCAGGGCCCCCTGGCACCACAACAATGCATGGGATAAATAATGCAAAGATGAGTGAAACAAGACTGCTGTAGTGTCCACCCAACCAAAACGGGACAGGGGAGAGCCTGGCCAGAGTGACCTGGCTCCATCAGGCTGGACATGGCAGGCTGACACTTCAAAGCTGTCTCCCAAATACTCCTGTCTGAACAGTCCTGGCCCACCTGACCTGCCTCATGGCTTCACTGTGCCGCCTGCATGGTCAGTGCTCTCTGCCCTCCCCAGGTGGGCGTGCGTGGGCTCTCGGGGTGGTGTGCCAGGGGCACAGAGAAGTGGGGCTGGAAGAGCACACATCTAGTCCAACCTCTGCCTGAGGTAGGATCAGCCCTGTCCAAACCCCCGTCCCAGACAACTCTAGTCTAAACTCTACAGAAGACCACCCTCAGCCCTGACACAACACAGACCTAACACCCAAACCTGCCACAGGACAAGTAGGGGAACCACGGCAGCCAATGTCCTGCTTTCATGAAAAGTTGTCAGTATACACTCAAGAGGTCCTAGGCTCAGACCATTATGCTACGAGGAATTCTGACCTCATATGCTTCCCAGGGGATACCTCTGAGCTCGGAGGAGCTATGAATTCAGTACAAACTCAAGCTCACTGCTCAGACCACGATACTGATGAGCATCAGTTCATGTAAGGCCCCCAGGTCTCCCTTTCAATATGTTGCAGGTGAGCGGCTTCAATATGGGTAACAGCAGTCACGTCTGAAAGCAATATTCAGCAGCAACTCGTTTGAGAGTGACAGCTGTCAGCCTGGCAAATGTGGCAGGTGTGCTGATGGGCTATCTTTCTCTCTCCTCATCTTAAGTGTGAGATCTTGGCTATCCATGTGGAAATGGATGCAATGAAAGGTGTCCCCAAGGTCAGTGCTTCACAGTTCCCCCAGATCTGTGCAACCACCCCTCCGCTTTGCTGCGTTCATCCAGGCTGACCATCACAGCAATGACATAAAGGCTCTGCCACCTCGGTCATGACAAAGAACAGAGTCATAAAGGGCAAAAATATAATTTGATACAGAAAAACTTGGCATATTGTTTAGTCCAAAGGTTGACGTCTTATGTAGGATCAGGTTCCTTGGTTCCCTTAGGGTCTAGCTGTCTGTGTGCTGTAGCTGGTAGCTTTGCTATGATGAGCAAGTGTTTTATGTCAAATTTGTTTTGTGTTTCAGATCAGGAGTAATAGAGACAGATTTGGAGCAGTCTGGTTTACATCTCTCTGCCACAGAAAGTTTATCTTGGCCTTTTCTACCCTTTTGCTATGGTCTGTGTAGTTGGGGGATCTTTCAAACAGAATTCCAAAATTCCAAATAGTTTTCCCAAAATCGCATGCACGTGGGACATGGTATAACTTTGATGGACCTCCCTAGCAGTCCAAGCCAAAACCACACCCTGTAAAGCTCAGTGTTACTTGCTCCGGGGTAGATCCGTGAGTCAGGTGACTTGGTGACTACATCTATTTTTATTATAAAGTCTTGGTGCCACCAGTTCCCCACGAGGCTGCTTACAGCCATGCTGCCATTTGCAATGCCGGGGGAGGAGATGCACCTGACCCTACTGCGATGTGTTGGAGGGTGTCTCTGGCTGGGAGCTCTGTGGATGTGAGTGAGGATTTGAAGGAGTGATTTTGGGGACTGCTTGGATAAACAGCAGTCTGCAAATGCAAGGGACTGGACTCAATGCCCGGGAGGTCCCCTCAGTCCTATGTTTCTGTATATATGGGAATTCCCCCCCAGGCAATCAGTCAAATCTGAGGACATTGTATCTGGCTCATGTCTAATCTCATGGTCATTTATTCTTTTTTTGAACCTATTCAGGGTTCAACAATTTCATCTCCAATTCATTTTAGGTAATAATTTTACTACATAAAAAAAAAAATCTGTCCTTTGGTCTTGAGGCAGATTTTGACTGACAAAAGAAACCAAAAGACTCTCAGCACTTATTTGGCATAAACTTTTAGAATTAGTGGAGTGTTGAGGATACAAAATCAACTCTGAGGTTTGGAAATGTTTTCGGACACAGTGATGCATGTATTTTTTTTAGGTCCTTTCTACGTATTATAGATCCAATACTGTAATGGTTACTCACCTGAGTAATTATCCATGCAAATAGTTCCATTGACTCCCATACAGCTTTCTTAATTGGTTTCAGTGGGAAAAATAGGAGTTGCAGGAACACCCCTCACATCAGACACTTCAAAGGTCAGCTCTGGAACAGACGCTGTGTTTTTTTTTAATGAGAATTTTACCATAACTTCCTACTTCTGAAGATGCTGAAGCTTTCCCAAACAGATGCTGGCAAGAAAAGAGAATCCTCTGGTAAGAGCCCAATCCTAGACTATTTTAGCTCAAATCTTGGCACCAGGAGAAGTTATTAGAGTGGTGTGAGAAGAAATAACAATGGAAACTTATTTGCAACCTCAACTTTAACTGCCTGCCCTATTGACGGCATAGGAATGCCATTTTGTTTATTGCAAAATGTAATTCCTGGATGTTTTACCTTTACTTCCAGACCGTGATTTTTTTTGTTTGTTTGTTGGTTTTTGTGTGCTGCTTTATTTGGAGAATGACTGAAGGAGGTGAGGAGTGATTCTGTGAATAATAGAGAAAATCATTTGCAAAGAAAAAAAAGTAAAACAGTGTTTTACTCTCTAAGTACATGAAGGCATAGATGGTAGCCAGAGTTGCATCTTCCATATAAACATTATTTTTTCCTAGAGCAAATCACGTTAGGAATTCAAGCTCTTGTTCAAAAATAGCCCTAGGGGCACCAGTCACTTTCTGACCAGAACTGATGTGCCTTTTTTTCTAACGTGAGATTCAGTGAAGTCCCACCGAAATGTTTGTGCATATGTGAAGTCCTAGGCATTCAAGAGAATGGACCTTGGTGTTTAAACCAGCTGTGCTCATTCTCGGCACATCTGCCAGTTTGAATGAGGCATGTGTTAGCCCAGGCCTAAGGCCACTGGGGCTCACAAAGGCGGAGTCTTCACACCTGATTCAGCCAAGCTTCATTGAGGAGGAGGAGGAGGAGGCAGGCACACCCAGCAGTGGGAAAGGCAGTTTCTCAGCTACAGCACACACCTAGGAAGGAACGTGTTTGCTGTGGACTCCAAATTCCTTAGGTTGCAGTTGCTTCTTTCCCAGACCTGAGGAAAGGTATTTCCTGCCTGAAAGCTTTTCTAACCTCTTTCCCAACTATGTAGGTGGTTGAGTAAAGACTGTAAAGGATTTGGAGGTGGGATCAATAGCATTCTGATCAAATCTGGAGCCAACGCAAACCTGGCAGGGACTGCAGACACAACGGAGGAGTGGATTAGCACGCAAGGAGCTCTTGAGAAGCTCGTGAAATGTTTTTGTGGATTTTCATTTATTGCCTATGCACAAGTATAAGAAGAAACAAATGCACAAACAGAAGAGGCGGTACGTGCCTTGACAGTAACTCTCATCAAAGAACCTGGGTGCTGCGGCATGTCACACACTGCACGAGTCAGCCATGTGCTGCTATCACAAGAAAACCAAACGCAGTTTTGTTCAGCAGTAACACAACCCCTGTGCACAAGACACGGGAAATGACTACCACCCAGTTTGGCACTAGTCAAACCTCAGCACAAGTGCTGTGTCCAGCACCAGGTAGTATATTTTAAGAGCGATGTAAGCTGGGAATCTGGAGATGATCTGGAGATAAGGAACGAAGCTGAAGAAAGGGCCGGGGTGCAGCTGCATGAGGAAAGGCTGAGGGAGCTAGATGTGATGAGTTTGGAAAAAAAGACAGGGAAGGAGGATATGCTGGTCACAGCAGATTTCAAATACCTGACAGCTTGGCATAAAGGAGGATGAAGTACATTGTTCTTGCCCTTGCAACAGACAGCAGAACATTGGTCACTGGGTTTTAACTGCAGCAAAACAAATTTAGATGAAAACTCAGGAAAACCTTCCTAACGGTCCAGCCATCAGGACAGTGGCACAAGCAGCCCAGGGATGCTGTAGATGCTTCTCCACTGGAGGCTTTCAAGGAAACGCCTGTCTGGGATGGTTTAGGAAGTACGCATCCTACATCTGTGCACGATGTTGGACTAAATGGACCTTCTGGCCCTTTCTAGCCTTACACTTACGCTTATATGTTTCCTCTGGGGATTTCAGATCCTGAACTTTCCATTCACTCCCTCTTGTTGAACTACCCTGTGATATGATTGTGCTAACATGGGTTCATGTAAATTGATTGAATTTCTATAATGGCCTTAAGCTATTCCAAGGTTTGCAGGGAATTAATATTCACTCCTGGAGGGTGGGAAGGGACTTTTGCTCTTCAAATCAGCTCTTTGCCTTGGAGTTGGGTTTGATTTGTGGACCAAGACATCATTGGCACATCCAGTGAGTTGTTAATTTCCCACCACCCTGTTTTCACAGCTTGCTTTAAATTGCATGTTATTTTTAAGCATTAGTACAACTCGCTGCTCTCTGACCCTCCTGTCCCTGTCCCACTGAGTACAAGACTTAGTACATTTATGCACCTGCTGCTAACTATAGTGCAGTTAAATGAGTGTTGCTTTCCAAAGCATGTCTCCATCTCCAAAATTACTTGGAAATGTGGGACATAAACTATACCTCCAATAAAAGGAATCCCTATGCTAATTCATGTGAACAGACTTGTGTGTCATAGTGAAGAAACAGAGCAAGATAAGCCCAAACTAAAGTCAGGGGCTGAGCAGTTCTTGTGAATGGTCTGAATGTGCAACTCTGGACTGATTGGGCCTTGGAAAAAGTTCAGAGCCAAATTTGAACTGTGCAGACTGGGCCTGCTTCTAGGTGCCACATATCTTCTTCATGGTTTGTTCCATAAAGCAAATTACCATGACCCACATGACAGGACTGCAGTGGTGTCAGGGAAGGCAGAATTTGTTCTATGTATTTAAA
Organism: Crocodylus siamensis; assembly: GCF_052110815.1. Taxonomy (NCBI): domain Eukaryota; kingdom Metazoa; phylum Chordata; order Crocodylia; family Crocodylidae; genus Crocodylus; species Crocodylus siamensis. Next base: position 297,329,122 of record NC_143396.1, read on the forward strand.
ATATGTCTATAAATTAGATGCAGTCAAAATTGTCCTTATTGTGAGGCTTTATTTCCTGGCTTCTAATGATGCCCTAGATTTCCAAACCGAAGGGTGGTGTTTCAAATTCCAGTCAGGTTTCCAGGCTAGAATCAATTAATATATTCTGGAAGTCGAAGTAAACTGGAACTGAAATACAGATATGAGATATGCATTCTCTGCTGGGTCAGGAAGTTCATCATTTGTACACCCCACGCATTACATAAATGAATGGGTAATTACTTACTTGTCAAAATGACTAATTTGGAATGCTATTAAATCTAAAATCCAACCTTTTGTAGCTCATCATTTTGAACAGGGTGGTGACTTCATATATATCCTGATATGTTCCTTCAAAAGATGAAAACACTTAATGAATATCAGCTATAGATAAGTAAAGTATATACAGTATACCTTAAAATGAGCCCTCTCTATACTGTATGGAATCTACCTTGTACTTTACAACATGGGCCAGACCTTCAGAGTTGCTGAGCACATGCCCAGGGAACCGTGATTTTCAGATCCTCAGGAAATGAGGCATTAATGCATATGCAATATTCATTTATCTTTAGAGGAGTCCTTTAGAACAGTTATATTTATTGCCGAATAAAAATGAATGGCATATACATAGGTCTGTAAAAAAACAAAACAATTAGATAGTAATGACTATTCTGTACTTTGAGGAAGTCCTGCAAATTTTCACCTTTTACTGTTTCTCCACTTACAATGCAGTCCAACGTGGCTGCCATATGCTGATTTCTCTCAAATCCTGGCCATGGTGTTTAATACTAGCATCCTGGGGAGATACACAAAACATAAACTTACATCACCTACAAAACCTTCTGTAAAAGGGCATGCTAAGAGTTCAATTGGTATGGCAGGGCACTTACTGGACCTGTCACTTTAGGAGGAGAGAAGGCAGGTCTTGCTGGCCTAGGAGTAAGGTCAGGGCTCAGGAAAGGCCAAAAGCCAAGAAGAGCCACAGCTGGAGACTGGCAGGGCTGGAGAGTCCATGGGTCTCAACTGGGCCAAGGTCAATGAAAAGGGCCAAGGGCCAAGATGAGCACAGCTGGAGACCAAGGAAGCCAGAGTGCCATGGCCCAGAGAGGGGCTGGTGTAAGGACAAAGACAACCAGGATCCCGAAGCCCATAGGGTGGTAGTGGATGGGTCCTTCTCAGCCTGGAAGGACGAGGGCAGTGGGGCTCCGCAGGGCTCGGTCCTTGGGCCCGCACTGTTCAACATCTTCATCAGCAATTTGGACGAGGGGGTAAAAAGCACCAGTTCAAATTTGCTGATGACACTAAGATGTGGGGGGATGTGGGCACACTAGAAGGTAGCATCAGGCTTCATTCAGACCTAGACAGGCTACAAGGGTGGGCGGATGTGAATAGGATGGGATTCAACACAGACAAGTGCAAGATGATGCACCTGGGGAGGAACAACCGGCACCATACCTACAGGCTGAGGAACTCCCCTCTTGTCAGCACGGAGGCAGAAAAGGATCTTGGAGTCATAATTGACTCCAAGATGAACATGGGCCGGCAGTGTGGGGAGGCAGTCAGGAAGGCCAGCCGCACCTTGTCATGCATCCACAGATGCATCTCGAGCAGGGCCAAAGAGGTGATCCCCCCCTCTATGCGGCACTGGTCAGGCTGCAGCTGGAGTACTGTGTCCAGTTCTGGGCACTGCACTTCAAGAGGGATGTGGACAGCATGGAGAGGGTCCAGAGGAGGCCACTCATATGATCAGGGGACAACAGGGCAGGCCCTATGAGGAGAGGCTATGGGACCTGAACCTGTTCAGCCTCCAAAAGACAAGGCTGAGGGGGAATCTTGTGGCCTGTTATAAACTAGTTAGGGGAAATCAGCAGGCATTGGGGGAGTCACTATTCCCTCATGCACTGCCAGGAGTGACCAGGAATAACAGTCACAAGTTGGCAGAGGGCAGGTTTAGGCTATATATCAGGAAGCGCTACTTCATGGTCAGGGCGTCTAGGGTCTGGAACCAACTTCCAGGAGAAGTGGTGCTAGCTCCTACCTTGGGGGTTTTTAAGAGGAGGTTAGATGAACATCTTGCTGGGGTCGTTTGACCCCAGTATTATTTCCTGCCATGGCAGGGGGTCGGACTACATGATCTACTTAGGTCCCTTCCGACCCTAGAAACTATGAAACTATGAAACTATAGGGGTGGTTATGATTGATAAGTATGTGTGATGTCTGCGAGATGTGGGCATGGGTGCTGGGGAGGACAGAGCCCATGTAATTAGCCCTTAAGGTGATGAGCACAGACACCTGTGTACATTGAGTGTGAGGCCAGTCTTGGGGAGCCCTAAGGCAGCCTTCCTTTTTCGAGAAGATAAATACATCAAGGTTTGGCAGGAGAGGGGAAGGGGAAATTGTCAAGGACAGCAAAGTTGATAAGAGTTGAGGGGGCTCCAGGGGCCTTACGGCTGCCTCTGGAGAAGAACCCTATTACAGTTAGTGCTATGAAAAATTATTCTAGTTCAATTGCTACAGGAAAATAGAAACATATTAAAATGTGGAAAGTAGAGCAGGTGGCACCTTAGAGCAGAAGGGTCACCTCTCTTGAATGGCATCAGTTACTACTGCTAACACAACCCAGGCTTCTCTGAATGAGTTAGTCTCTATTTGGCACTGTCTTCAAATACCTGAAGAGCAATTGCAGAGAGGGTGGAGATGGGTTTTTCTCTTTAGCCACAGGGGATAGGACTAGGAGCAATGGCCTCAAGGTACAGCAGGAGAAATTTAGGTTGGAGAGTAGGAGAAATTTTCTGATGGCATGTGTGGTCCAGCACTGAAACAGGCTGCCTAGAGACGCTGCGGAGTCTCCATCCCTGGAGATTTTCAAAAGCAGGTTGGACAGACACTTGGCTGGGCTGGTTTAGCAAGGATGCTCATGCCTTGAGTAGATATGACATCATGAGGTCCCTTCCAGCCCTGCTTTCCTGTGATCCTCTGGTCCTAAAATCATGTTTCAGAGAGGTTGCTTTGATGTTTGAGAAACAGACTATTTTCAAACACTTGTCTTGAGATAAATTTCAACATTTTGACTTTCATTCCAGTTCAGAATAGAAACAAATTTCAAATGCTGAAACAACCTGCAGATTGGAAATTCATCTTTGCAACCAGCTTGGAGTAGGTTGCTGTATGAAAGACATGTAAAGTGGAATTTCCAGCATTTCTTCCCACCCAAGGAGTCAGTCTTACGTTTCCCTGTTAGGCTAGTACAGCAAAGCAACATCAAATTAAAGATTACATTTTTTGAAATATCAGCAACATAACACTTCAGTTAGCAAATTAAGGTTTTGCACTCTAGAGAATACACATACTGAGAAAAGTTAGCCCATAGAACAGAAAACCAAAAGCAGCTAACTGGGTATAAAATCTGGGAATTTATTTTACATATGCATAGAAGTGGCAGGGGTACTTAGACAAAATGCTCCTGGAAAACCTGTGGTGGCATCCTCCCTGCTTAGTCATTTGACTACATGGGCCATGTCTTGACTAGGCCATTTTCTGGAGCCAGCATCAGGTAATGGAGCACAAAGAGGAGGGAGCCAGAGGAGAGCAGCCGGTGTTCATTAGCTGATGGCTTGTTTCACCAACTCATTCCATGTTTGTGGTTAGGTGAATTAGACGCACAACGTTCTGAGAATGTGGAAGCCTTTTCTGAGGTGGCCTGTTTTATTGCACACTTATTGGTCATATATCAAACAATGTAGAGCAAATTATTAAAATCAAAGTAATTATAGTTTTACTGATTTGTTTGCCTTTAGCTCAGAATAAAGGAGATTTGTGACTCTGTGTTTTTAGTTTGCAAATAATCATTTCACTATAGTAGCAATTAGAATCCAATTTCTTCATCAAAGAGTGCTTTTTCTAATTTCTTATTCATTTCCTAATGTAATTTTTGTTTGCATTTTAAAAAGGCCATTTAATTATGTATCCTGTCTTGCTTAAATTACAGGTCCTTTTGGAAATGTTTATTTTTTGAGCTAATTGAATATTACAATCTTTTTTTAAAAAATTGGTTCCACTCTGTGTTTAGTTAATTTATTTTCCTCTTTTAAGTTACTGAACTAATGTGATAATTGGTTACCTAATGGGATGGGGTAGAGGTTGTTAGAGCGAGAAAACAGGCTGCAAATCAAATCGGTATTAAGTAATATAGTTCAGTCTGTTACAATGCACACTTTTTTCCTCCTGTTTGGGTAAATTTAATTTCATTTGTCTTTGACAACTTGTATATTGAGACAGAGCCACCCATGGAGCATGGGAAGGTAAAAGTTGATTGCCTCAACTTTGTGCTAATTCTAGCATCATCACCTGTCCCGTTCTCATCCCTCCCATCTCCATAGGAATTAAATTCCATCCAGTTATACCCGCAGGGAGACAGTAACTTGTCTTATTTGGGTAGAAGCAAGCAAGAACAGCATACAAACAGAACAAAATCAAGACAAGTAATATATGTGCTCAGTGCTTTCAAAGGGCCAGTTTCACAAAGATGAAAACCAGATCAGCTGAGGAAGAAAATTTAAAAACAAAAAAAATAAGCAATAGTCTGAAGTTATTCTAAAATGTTTTACTAGGTGCCCCAGAAGGCATAATCTTAAAGAAGGCTGTGCTGATTAAAAAAAAAAAAACCCAAACAGCTTTAGAGGACAAGTCAAGGGCAGTTATAACCACTAGAAAACCAACATACAAAAAATTGGAAGAAAGAGGAATTTGATGATAATAACTATTAATCAGACAACAGAAACTGTCAGAAACTGATAAGGAGAATAGAAAGATTACAAGGGGGAAACTGTGATCAGAAGACTTAAGGATAAGAGCAAGAAATTATAGTGCATTAGAAATAACACCATTACAAGATGGAAATGGCAGAAGTGATGAAAATCATGCAGTAAAGCCAGAAGGTTTCATTAAATATTTCTGTTCTGTATTGGGGGGGGGGGAGCCAAATGATACAGCATGGCATCATAGAAAACAGGAATAGAAAATGTCTTGAGATGTCATCCAGTCTATCTCCTGTCCCAAAGCAGGGTGAACTCTACCTAATTGCTCCTGACAGATGACATCTAATGTACTTTTAAATTTACAGTGCTGGAGATCTCACTGCCTCCCCAAGTGATGTATGCCACTGTTTGACGGTTCTCACAATTCAAAAAGTTTTTCTTGCCTTCTAACCCAAGTTTTCCTTGCTGTACTGTGAGACCATTACTACTTGTCTTATTCCACTGGACCCAAAGAACAATTTACAAAGTTCTTTAACATGAAACTATGAAACTATGAAACATATTTGAAGCCTGTTACCATACCTCCTATCGCTCTTCTCTTCTCTAGACTAAACATTATGCCTCACAGGTTATGGTTTCTAGGACTCTGCTTATTTCTGCTGCACTCCCTTGGACAGTTTAAATGGAGTCTACACCTGTGTTGCCCCAAGCTGGACATGCTGCTCCAGCTGGAGCCTTACCAGCACTGAGTGCAAGGATTTCTTCATATGCCTTATCTGGACCACTCTCGCTTATGCAGCCAAGGACGGTGTTCAGTTGACTCTCAACAACAACCATGGTTGGTGCACTGAACTAAAGCTGCCATCAGGAACAGGGCTGCAGTCCATGACCACCGATGGAGCAGCATCCAGAGACCTCTGTGACCATGTACTTGGCAGACTAAGGATCAAGGGCATCCTTTGTGACCCACTCCTCCTGATGAGTGGTGGCAAACACAGACACTTCTTAGAGCCCGTCCTGATCTATGCAGTAATGCTCAATATGGCAGCCGGCAACCCTAATAAAGGAGGGTTTTCTAACCTCTCCAGAGGGTGTATTGCATCTCAGGCTGCCAGAGTGTGCAGGAGCTTGTGTGCACTGATGAGGAAGCTCCAGGGAAGCTTGTAAGCTCTTTGTAGACTGTTTATCTACTCTGAAGTCGGCTTGGGCCAACAGTCACCCTGAGGGAAACTAAGAGCACATGTATAGTGATGCTGCTGTATGACTGAGCCTCCTGTTATTCATGGATTCCCCTACCTTGGAAGTGTTTTTAACAATCATACCTCATTGACAGGGAGGACACCTCCACCTGAAGATGATACAACATTTTTTGGCAGGCTTATGATGTGAGCCTGGATCCAGCCTAAGGTCCAGGTCTCCACCAAATGGCATTTCAACCCCTTTTTGTAGCTTTCCACACTGCCAGGCTGCAGGAGACTTGGAGATTGTGCAGAAGGCACATAGACCAGCTGGAGAGGTTGCACCGGAGGAGGTACCTTCACACCCTGCTCCGGGGAGGTGGCTTCAGGATGACATCCTGTGCATTGCATGACTGCATCAAAGCACTGGTAATGAAAGCCCAGCTGCAATGGGTGAGGTACATGGCCCTGATGGTGGACACACAAACTCCCAAGAAGCTTCTATGTGGTGAACTGGAGCCTGGGGTGACCTCTGAGGTCCTCCTGATGCCTGAGGCCTCCTTGAATGTGTCAGCTATGTGCTGCAGTACTACAGGGCGACGTTCGTTGACCTCAGTTCTAAAAACATTTAACTTTTCCTCATAGCCCAGAACTGGATCCTTCCCTGTTCTAACCTGAGTTCTATTCTGCTATTCCACTTTTTATGTGATTCCTCCTTTGTTCCACAGCATTACAGAGCTCATGATACAGCCAACATGGTTGATCTGGTACTCCCCCGTCTTTCTTTCTTACTAGCAGAGTTTGCACTTGTGTCCCTAATATTGTTTCTTTAAGAAGCTTCCAAGTCTTCTGAACTCCTTACCCTCTTAGACTTGCTTTCCAGGGAATCTTTTCTATAATTCCCCAAATTAATTAATCAAGTTCTGCTTTCTTCTTGATTTTTTTCTCCTTATTCGTTTCTTCTCCCTCCCTGTTCTTTCTAGGAATCATGAACTCAGTCGCTTTTCATGTTGCCTTCCACCTTCGCATTCTCAATTGGTTTATCCCTATTAGTCGGAATAACAACTAAAAGATCCTCCGCTCTCTGTAGATGGTTTCTCTGCCCAACAAGTTCTGGGATTGTTTTTCATAATAAAATGTTGTCCCTGACACAGTCTGTGACACCCTGTACTACTTTCCCAACAGATGTTGGGCCAAGTCCTGCATTTGGGTGGGATGATTCTCTTAGCCGATCTTCCTGGAACACAGTGAAATCCCACCATTTCGTTACCTTTGTTCTTCTCTCCTTTCATTTTTACCTTGAGATTTTCAACAGAACTGTCTCATCTCCTGCCAACATCCCAGGCTCCAAGCAAGTGTTTACATCCTTGATATACATTGCAACAGCTCTTTCTTTTTAACTTGCAAGTCCTTCCTGAACATGCTGTGTGCTTCTATGTCAGTATCCCGGTCAAGTGAATTATCTCACCACCTGTCTGTTATGCCAATGAGGATTTGTAAGTAGGTCACAGGGTGGTCATTAAACACTTCCCATTCCAGCTGGAACCCAGGCTGATGCTGAACAGAAACTACTCATGTTAGATATGTTTAAAAATGTAGGTCTAGAAATCCTGTCCCTGTGAGTTTCAAAAGTGGTGGCGCTCTCTCTGGACCATCAATGCTGATTTTTGTCAGTGAGTTGTAGGCATTTGGAAAGTTCTGGAGGACAACATGTAAAAAGGATAAATGAGACAACTTGGGTAATGATGAGCCTGTCAGCCTGACATTGATCCTTGGTAAAATACTAGAATGGCTGATAAAGGACTCAATTAAGAAAGAATTAGATGGCAATAATTACTGCCAATCAACATGGGTTTTTGGAAAATAGATCCTATAACTTGATGTTTTTCTTCCCAGTGAAACTGTAAATGTGATAAAGAGAGTAGTGTTGATGTAATGCATTTAGGGTTTGTAAGACATCTGATTTGGCACTACAGGACATTCTGATTAAGAAACTAAAATGATACAGAATCAGAATGACACACACAAAATGGATTAAAGATGGAGTGCACAATATGACTGTAAACAGAGAACCATGCAGAGCAGAAGCGGTTTGAGTTGGCACCCAGTGGGGGTTCATTCGTGACCCTGTGCTGTTTAACATTTTACCAGTGACCTAGAAGGTAATATAAAATCATCATTCAACTTTTGCAGAAGATCCAAACTGGCAGCACGGTTAAGTAATGAAGAGGGCAGGTCACTGATGCAAAATAGACTGGACCGCTGGCAAGTGAGGCATGATCATTGCTTTAATACAGCCAAGTGTCAAGTTAGCTATCTAGGAAGCACGAGTGCAGCCGCACCCACCAAGTGCCTGGCTCTTCTGGGACACACCAACTCCGGGAGCGGTTGGGGGTTGGGGAGGACGGTCAGCTGGACATAAGCTCCCAGTGGGCAGCTGTCAAAAAGGGTGAAAGTGGTTTGCTGCAGCACTTGACACTGGGGGGCTGTGGCTGGAGCACTATTTCCATTTAAGGTATCCGCCACTCAGGAAAAGGTGTCAATGAAGAGCAAAATATGTTTTAAAGCATCACAAACCATGTGGCACAGTGGGACCCTGTAGAAGTTTAATCTCTAGATGATAAAGAGGAGGCCATGGGGTTGACTTAATCAGTATGCATGTACCTACATGTGAAACAAAACTTTGATAACAGGCTCTTAAACACACCAGCCAGAAATAGCATAAGATACATGGCTGGAAGTCAAAGCCTGACAAATTCACAGTAGAAATAAAATGCAATGTTAGCAGTGAGGGTAATTAACCAATAGAAAGATTTATTAAAGACTGTATTGAATTCTCAGTTACGGCTAATAATTTAAATCAAGGCAGGATGTCATTCTGCTTTGTAAAAAATTCTCTAGTTCAACCAGGACTGAGCTGAGAGAAGTCCTGTGGCTTCTTTTATAGAGGAGGTCAGGACGGGTTTTCTCAATGATCTCATGGGTCTTTGTGCCTGTGTTGTTCTCCTCGTTATTTACTAGTTTACCACTCTTTTTTATCTACAAATCCCATCAACAGTGAGTTGGAATTTACTTCTAGGTCACTGATACCGCATGGGACAGCACCAGGCCTGGTGTGGCTGAGTGCCACCTGAAACACCCCCATTTGATGAGGTTGCCCCATTTACCACGTAGAGTCCTGAAAGATCTGGCTAAGAAGACCTCTGTCCTATTGGTCTCTATTTTTAATAAGAGAATACTAGTGTGTCAGCACGAGAGAGAAGAATACGCCCATGCCTAGCAGATGTTGTTTTAACAACCACCTTATTTACTAGTGGTCTGGAAAGACCTTCGTTGTTGTATTGGGTGCTTTCTCTCTTTCTTTGCCATTTGTTGTATATTGCTTTTATATTTCTAATTACTGCCTTCATCCTTCACTGAACTAACGTACTTCTTAACCAAGACAGTCCTCTTTCTTAATTGCTAGTGTATGGCCTTTTCACTGTGTGAAATCTTACCTCCTGCTTGTCATTCATATTATCCATCTATTTTTCCTCACAGTTTCTCTCACTTACCTCAGCTATGAGAAATTAACCTTTCTGAAACACCTTGGTGCATGTAGATCGAGCCCCATCCTGTTTCCCCGTATGAATCAATTGGGTCTTGATCCCTGATCAATAGGCAGCAACCAGTATTGAGTTCAATGATTGATTCACCATCCACAATCATAGTGACGTCCAAAATAGTTGCCTTGTTCTGCATCTCATTTAGAAAATTAAGGTCTGCACTTTTTAAAAATGTTGAATGAGGTTTTGCTGCTACCAGCCATCTGTTCAACTGAAGCCCTTCCTTATGTAGTTCTTCACTGTGCATGTTACAGAACAGCATTGGAAGAGGACCTCCTGTTTTCCAGCTTGACTTTGTGGGAACAGCCCCACAAGGGCCCTAGTAGTTGTGTTTTTAGATGACCTTGTGTGCTCAAGATCCTGCACTTCAGCCTTGCCAACCGGTCTGAAAGGAAGGATGGTCCTAATGTTGAGTGTCCCCCACTCCTGCCCTCCTGCCCCTTCCTTCTTTCTTAAGCAAGAAGTGAGCCACGATTACAGTCTTCAAGCACGTGAGCCATCCCTCCAGCATCCAGTAATGCCTTTATCTCAAAATACTCCTCAGTCAGTTTCTCTCGCACCTATAACACATCTTCTCTTGAATGCTCTGCCACAGGGATTCTGGTTGTCTTGTCACACAACGCTGAGTTTGCGCTCGCACTACCCTGCCCTCTTAGCACCCTCCCCTTCAGTGGTTAATTTAGCCCCCGCTTGGCAGCTTCCACAGAAGAGATTAGCCCCTACCTGTGAGGTCAAGAGCTGCCCATTGCCCACGTACTCCTCCCCAAGTGAAATACAGCCCAACAGCTCACAAACCAAAGCTTCACCACCAGTACTCCACCTCCCATATTGTCAGTTTTCTGCTTTCTCTTTCTCATGGGACTGGCAGAGGTGAAATGGAGGAAAATCCCTAAACTCTTGCATTGCTCATGGAGTCCTTTATGATGCTGTGCCTCTGGCTCCAAGGCTTATCACCGCCAAAGGAAATGGGCCCGATGAGTTCCCACCTCTGCAGGATCTTGCTGATGCACCCCGTGTTTCTGATGGAGCAGGACAGCACCCCATCCTACTGCCCATTTATTCCTTGCTCAATTCTCTGTCTTTCATGAATAGCCAGCAATAACTTCTGGCCCTCCACTGATGGCTGAGGACCTTGCCTGGCATTGGCTTGCATCCCACCAAAGAGATGACCACAGACTAGGGCACTTCCATCCTCTCACTCCCCAGAAGCAGGTTCCTCAGTAGGACCCGTCTGAGTGTCTGGTCATGAGTACACACATCTGGCGAGGCAAAATGCATCCTGCTTCATCCATCCCCCTGAGGAGTCTCCGGTCACTGCTTCGTTATCTGCTGATCCAAGAAACCTGGTTCCCCAGGAGCTGCCGAGGGCCATGCAGTTCTCTTCCTGCACGGCCGTCAGCTTGTGCTTCCTGCCACAGAAATGTCTGGGGGCAGCCTGCCAACACCATTCTCATGACTGCCACCCTCTCCTGTCCAGCAGGCACCAGGGCCTTGCACCAGGGAGTGAGCTGGCTGGTAGTGACACGGCTGAAGAGAAACTGGGCATATTCTGTACTTGACATGGATGCAGATGTTTCAAATCTCTACGTCGTGTTAGCAAATGAGGTGCCACCAGCTTGTAGCTATATCGAACCTTGGCCCTTTATTTGCACATTACACCCTGCTCCCTTGTCTTTAGAGTCTGAAATGTTGACGGGCAGGCACCGTGCCTTTTACATTGGTTCAGCAATCTGGAATACATGCATGTCACTGGCAATGAACCGTTACGTGGCATGTATTATTATTAGCCTTTTTTGTAGGGGCTAAAGTATATTCTGGCTGCTGCTGCTGCTCTGTTTCTGCTTGGTTATTGCCCCGACAGGAAGAAATGGAGAAACAAAGCACCAGTGAGTGTGGAGGCACAGCTCTGATGCAGAAGCCACATGAATTGAACAAATGCTTTTTTCTCCTTTCCCTGCCCTAGTTTTCAATTTCAACTGTTTATACACGAAATAGGATAGATGGATCTCGCTGCATTGCATGAGGACATGAATGATCTGACAGTGCAATGATAACAAGTCTGTCCTGTGCTGTTTGATTTGCAAAAAGCCTGAATGTTGAATAATCCAAAAGTAGCATGAAGAGATGCTGAACTGATCTTAAAAGAAACAAAGGATGAGTCACTCTATGCAGACAGAGCTGGAGGAGGCAAGGAGACTCTGGAAATGACAGCATCAAGAGGCATCAGACAAACTGGGCTCCATGACCCATCCTTGTACCTAGACGCTATTTCGGCACTTCCCCAGTTCCACTTAGATTAATAAATCCTTCCAAACGTACGCTGATGCGGAGAATGCAGTGGGCTTGCACTGCCCTCCACTGCACGCTGTCAGGCAAGCACAAAACAGGACCGGGAAGGGGCTGGCTACAGGCCCTGCTGCGTATGCCCCTGCTTCCGGCAGTGCATCCCCCCTCGATGTGTGGGCTGCATCCAGCTCTCGCTGACCTCCGCCGAGCTGGGCTGGGCAGCAGCTGAGCAGGGTGGGGGTCTGCTTCTCAGTCTCTGGGGCTGGGGCTGCTGCTCTGTCTTTTTTTCTCCCCCCACACCTCACACCCCAGCAGGCTCCTGCCTCTGGGAGGAAAGACATCTCCCCGCGACGCCGTGCTGGCCCAGGACAAAGAAGATCATGGTACCGGGAGACCAAACAGCATAGAGGTGGGGATGGGGTGTTGTGCCACCATGGAAAAGGCACCCATTTTTCTACAGGTGGCAGCAGGCTCTGAAGAGAGTGCCCATTCCCAGGACTGCAGTCCATGTTTCCCTGAGACGGGGGCCACAAAACAGGGGAGGAAGATGTTTCCTTCTGCTGCAGCACGGGGCACACGGGGGGTCATGTCTGCAGGGGCCTGGGCATTAGTGGCCCTTGGTCCTGTGCCTGAAGAGTCTCCTGAGGACTGAGATGCTTTGACCTAGCTAAGGGCTCTGGGCTTCATATAAAGGCACATGAGATACATGAGACCAGGAGGGCACAAGCCCAGGATATCACTTGACATCATCCTCAGGTGTGAACGCACGATTCCCGTGAGCCCCATGTGGGTGTTGCAGGGTCCTTCCACAAGCATGTGCAAGGGACCTGGAGCTCCTCAGAGTGGGCTGTGGACACCTCTTGGCATCTCCAAGTCAGAATGGGTTGCTCCTGGGGAAGACACACTTCAGCCAAAGTCAGCGCCAAAGCAGCTGTGTGAAAATCAAGAGCCTGTGATATTTAGGCATTCAGACCCAATAGCCTTTAAAGCCAGAAGGCTGCTGGGTTATGAACAACATGTTTGTTCTCTCTTCCCCTGCACTGGGAGCATCCTCCTCAGCACTGGCTGCTGATTGCCTTCTCGTGCCCATCCTTTCTGGGCAGCAAGAGATCACATCACATCCTGCACCAGCCTCTGAAAACTGACAACTCCTTCCTTTGGCTTCAGTCGGATTGTAGACTTGAGAACTGTCGTAAACAAGAAACCTGCTCTCACTGAGTGCAGCACACAGTCACTGAGCCAGGACTGGCCCCGCAGCCTCTCCACTTCACCGCAGATAACATTGCTCCAATCTGCTTGCCAGCATATGTGTAACAAGCGGGATTCCCAGCTAGACCAGGCCCTGGAGGGCCTGGTTTCAGTAGCCTGCATCTCAGAAATGTGTGTTGTCAGAAATGCCTCGACCCCAAGAATGTCAGCTCTTGTCATCTCGTACTGTGCACCCATCTGGAATTGGTCGTCACACTCCAAACTCGTTAATGTGCAGCTGCATTCAATGATGCACATAGCCTCGGGAACCCTGCGACCAACCCCTCTACCATGGCTCCCGCTCCTGAGCAACATTGCTCCCCCTCCTATCCAATGGGAAGTTGCAACTAGAAAGTTACTGGCTAAGATCTACGCCAATCCCAGCCTGCCGTTACGTGACGAGCTCTTAAATCCACCTGCTGCACGTCTACCATCATGATACCCACTGTGGTGCAAGCTGCTGCACCAGGACTGCGCGGTGGAGACTCTCCGGTTTGAGGAATGGAGGTCGACATTACTGCCAAACAAGTTCCTTATCGCAGATCCTACAGTCTGCCCGCCTGTCTTCAACCTGCCACAGCACCAGTGGGTCTCACTGAATAGTTCCGACAGACTTCATAGACTTTAGGGGCTGGAAGGGACCATGTGAGATCATCAAGTCCAGCCCCCCCACCATAGTTGCATAGATTGTCAGGGGCTGGAAGAGACCTCGCAGATCATCGGGTCCAGTCCCCCCGATCTAGGCAGGAAGTCTTCTGGGGTCAAATGATTCCAGCAACATAACCATCTAAATGTGTTTTAAATAAGCCCACAGTAGCTGCTTGCACCACCTTCGGGGCGGTGGGGGGGAAGGGTGTCTGATCCAGACCCTGGACATGCGGACTGTAAAGAAGTTTTCCTTATGTCCAGTCTAAATCGGCCTTCCAGAAGTTTGTGGCTGTTAGACCTTGTTATCCCTTGGGGAGCCCTGGTGACCAACTGTTGTCCCAGATCCTGATGCTGCCCCCTTATGTACTTGTAGGCTGCCACCAAGTCACCCCCAGTCTTCTTTTCTCCAGGCTGAAGAGTCCCATGTCCGTCAGCCTCTCCTCGTGAGGCTCGCTCTCCTGGCCTTTGATCATGTGGGTGGCTCTCCTCTGGACTCTCTCAAGCTTATCCACATCCCTGCTGAAGTGGGGACCCAGAACTGGAGGCAGTAGTCCAGCTGCAGGCTGACTAAGGCTGAATAAAGCAGGAGGATGACGTCCCTGGTTTTGCTTGAGATGCATTGGTGGATGCATGCCAGAGTTTGGTTTGCTTTGCAAGCTATGGCATCACACTGGTGGCCCATGTTCATCTTGTGGTCAGTCAAGACTCTCAAGTCTCTTTCAATCATGGTGCTAGTAAACATAGCACTGCCGAGCTTATAAGTGTGATGCTGTTTTTTTCCCCCAAGGTGGAGTACCCTGCACTTCTCTATGTTGAATGCCATCAGGTTTTGGTCTTCCCACCTTGCAAGCATGTCCAGCTTGGACTGTATCCCCTGACTTTGCCAGTCTGCATCTGATTTCATAGATTTTATAGATTTCATAGACATCAGGGCTGGAAGGGACCTTGGGAGATCATCGAGTCCAGCCCCCTGCCCAAAGGGCAGGAAGTCAGCTGGGGTCATAGGATCCCAGCAAGATAAGCATCCAATTTACTCTTGAAGGTGTTCAATGTAGGTGCTTGAACCACCTCCACTGGCAGACTGTTCCAGACCTTGGGGGCTCGGACAGGAAAGAAGTTCTTCCTTATGTCCAGCCTGAAATGGTCTTGCAGGAGTTTGTGACCTTTCGACCTCGTCATCCCTTGGGGGGCTCTGGTGAACAAACATTCCCCCAGATCCTGGTGGTCACCCCTGATAAACTTATAGGTGGCCATCAGATCACCCCTGAGCCTGCGCTTTTCCAGGCTAAAGAGTCCCATGGCTCTCAGCCTATCATCGTAAGATCTGTTTTCCTGACCTCTGATCATGCGCGTGGCTCTCCTCTGGACTCTCTCAAGCTTCTCCACATCCTTTTTGAATTGTGGAGCCCAAAACTGAATGCAGTACTCCAGCTGCGGCCTCACCAAGGCCGAGTACAAGGGGAGAATGACCCGGGATTTGCTCGAGAAGCATCTATGGATGCAAGCCAGCGTTTTGGTTGCTTTATTAGCCGCAGCATCGCATTGCAGGCTCATGTTCATCTTGTGGTCAGTGATGACCCCCAAGTCCCTTTCATCCATGGTGCTAGTGAGTGTAGCACTGCCGAGCCTATAAGGGTGCTGCAGGTTTTTCCTCCCAAGGTGGAGAACCTTGCATTTTTCGGTGTTAAACACCATCAGGTTCTCGTCTGCCATTTGCTGAGCTTGTACTCTTTCCTGCCATGGCAGAGGGTCAGACTTGATGACCTGCTCAGGTCCCTTCTGACCCAACCAACTACGAAACTATGCTATCGTATGGCTTGGCAATTACGCACACGCTGACTGAATATGTTGTCAGACCTCTTGTTCTTGTCTTTACTACCTGGCTGTGCTGAAGAAAGTCCTGCTCCCTCACAGCTGGCTTGCAGGAGGGGCAGATCTGCCACTTCTCTTCCAAAGGGCTCCCTGTTGAATTACCCTTGCTTTCCTCTACTTCATCCACGTTCTTCCTCAGCTGAAGCTGTTGTAGACGGATGAGATGTCTGATGGCTTCAAGGCTGCTGGAACATCTTGCCTGCAGCACTAAATCTGCCTGTAATTGTTTCCCTGCCTGGCACTGTCTGCGCATGGCCTCTGAGGACATTTTAGAGAAGGCAGAGAAAGCACTGCCAGGGCTCCGTACCTTACAGATAAAAACATCCTTTTATCACCTGGTGAAGACGAGGAATTTGCTCATTCTTCTCAAGCAGCTCTCTGCAAATGGGGACAGCAAACATAGGCTTTAATTGGCTCCATAAATCATAAGTGAACTGTTGGTTAAAAATAAAAGTTGCCTCCTCATTCCTGTGCTAGAGATTTTATAGAAAGTGGAACCCATTTACTGTGTCTGTGTAAGGGACACTTCCTATTCCCCTGGCTCAGTTTGGTCTTACAGTGTTTTAAATTGAATCTTTTGCAGGAAGACTTTTATTGAAAATAGGCATTATCTGCATGGAAAAAAAAATCTGTATCTTATGGAAAAGTCTGGTAGAATTTAATAGGAAATGACAACCTTGCTATAGGCTTCTTGAAACATGTTACAGATCTTAATAGAGAATTATTCCTGAGCTAAAGAAATTTCTCAAAGTTGGTTCAATAAAATGCACTTTTCTCTGGTAATTCTGTAAATTGTGGCTTCCCAGAGACCAGTGGGTCGCAGCCACTTTGCTCTTCCCTTCTTACTCAACAAGACAGTCAACTGGCTCCATCCTGCCGTGAGCAACTGGAAATTGTGGAAGTGACTGGCCTGGGACAAGCAGTCTTGGCATGGAAAATTCAATGTCACAGCTTTATTCCATCCACTGCAAAAGTCAAGATAATATGTATAACAATCTCTTCGTGCTTCATGCTTTTTTTTCCCTCTGATCAAAGTGGAGAAACCTACTTGAACATTGCAAACAGTTTTTTTTCCAGTGAATTATGCTCAGACCTATACACAAACACCATATCTACCTGCTTTGCTAGCTTTTACTTTACTGTGTTTGTCTCTCTTAGGACACTTTCTTGATTACTCAACTGTTCGAACAAAAACTTTAGGTAAAGAGATCTTAAATTATTGCTGGTGCATGAAAATTCTTGTTAGGAGCAGGAACATAGACTTTTATTGTATTTGTGTTATAGCAGTTTGATTTTATTCAGGGTGATTTTATGACAACTTGAATGAAATAATCTAATTCTATGTGGTCTAAATCTCTGCCTGACATAACTGCTTTTCCCCATATGACCGTTGTTTTACAATGTGATTTCTAAAAACACAATGTGTCCCCACCCATTCTCGCTAACTGAATCGCAGGAAATTTTTAGTGCTCCTTTTCCTTCTTGGATGATAGCAATAATATTTAACCTGCCCTGAAGGAGCTAGCTCTCAAACAGAGCATGTTTAGTGCCACCATTCAGGCCCCAATTCTAACAGAACAAATGGAAGCATACAGGCAGGTCCTTAGGCACTGAAGGCCAGTAATTTATTGTTTGCCCACCCTGGACCTCCATTGTAGGGAAGACTTAACATCTTAATTAGTTTCCTGAGCCCTTTGTTAGAAGGGAGTGAATAGTGTGGCAGTGCTATTAAGCTCTCTGAATGTCATGCTAAATAACGTTATGACAAGAGGAGTGTTCCTAACAAGTGAATTCAATTAGTTTTTTTTAAGATAACATAGACAGAGGCAGGTAGTAGGGAAATTATGTTGATACACATGAATGGAAAGCTAAATACCTATGCTAAGATAAATCCAGAGAGAAAAGCTCTTCCTTTCTGGCTCTCTTGCCCAGAGGAAAGTGTGGATCAGTGCACAATACGGCAGGTATAAGAGGAGGTAAATTCTGCTGGAAGGTAAAAAAGTTTGGTGGTGGCTCATAGCAAACCCCCAGAATCATAGGGTTGTCAAGGGTGGTCTAGTTTCACCCACGACATGAATGCGCTGTTCCTGAATCACGCCCAGGCCTGAGTTTGGGTATGCAAACTCATGGCAGTCTGCCCCTGTCTCACATAGCAGGGAAGGTCCCTCACCACCATGGGTGCCTCCCTGGCCAGCTCTGATGCTCTGGCCTTGGCCTCAACCCAGCAGGGCTGCAAGGAGACCTGTGAGACAAAGCCCCTCTTATGCCTTCTGCTCTTCCCCATGAAGACAGCCCCAGGGCCTGTTCCCACCCTTGCACCCGCGTGAAGGGGGTGGCTGTCAGGGAGGCCTTGGGGCGGCCGAGCCATGCCAGGGGCCACCTGCACTATGGTTGGCAATGAGCTACGGGAGCATGTGGCCGGTGCTCAGCCCGGCACTTGGACCACACCGGGTCCCAGCACTCGCGGGGCTCCCACGCACACTCGCCCCACAGTTCCTCAGAGCGGAGTACCCTGCACCCAGCAGTACGGTGCCTGGATCTGATGTCTGAGCTGTGAAATACCCTGAACAGAAGGACTCCTTGGTCTTAAACAGTAGTTTGGGAGTGCATGCAGACAAGGGTGCCACAGGCCCCGCTGAGCATTCAGACAACACCTGCAAGGGAATCCATGGGCCACTGTGCCTTGGGAAATGGGTGCGCACAGCTGCACTGGCACAGCGATGAAAACACCGTGTGGGCAGAGAGTGCTGTCCTCCCGACGCAGCCCTTCTGCATTTCTGCAAGCTGCGCCGCAGCCACGCGCCTGCCTCTCGCTGCCCTAGGTAAGGATCGAGAAGACAGGAGAAGACCAGCAATACTGCTCAGCTTTGCCAGACTGAGGGGAAGGAGCAGCAGACAGCAGGCGAGGATACAGGAGAAGGGGATTCAGATATAAGCAGCTCCAGCCTCTGGAGGGACAGTGGCCTTTGCTGAAGGACAGGGAGAAGTGAGAGCTGATATCAAACACAGGGGCCTGCCACAGGAGGGCACTGACAGGACTGCTCACAGCAGCTATCATCCCGGACCACTTTAAGGATAATTGACTCTTTAAGGATAAGGGAATCTTAGATCAATGACCTTTGACTTCAGCAGTGTCCAGGACGTTGGGACCAGGTCTTGACCCACGCACTGAAATCTGAGAGCCACATTTGTGCAGCTCACAGGCTCGCGATCTCCAGTATGATGTGCTCTCCATTACAAGGGGTTAGCAATGAAGATTAATACTTTCTAGGGCTGCCTGCTAGAGAAAATGTGAAACTGGAAGCTAACTCCTTCCGTACGTATCAGCTTACATGGGGAAAGGGACCTTTCCATAGGGTCTGCACTTTGTAATAATGCTTTCAGCAATAGGTGACATTCCTGAGTGAGAATTAGCTGGAATAATGTGATTCTGCAAATCTGTCTCATGTCACTGGAGAATATGACTAGTGTTCATTATTCTTGACTATTTTCAGTAGATTATAGTTAAACGTGACTGTATTTTTTATGCATCTTGTGCCTTAGCGAGCTGTACTTACTTTATGCTCCATATTGTGGAAAACACTTCGGGAACACAGAAGATTTGAGCGTGAAAAGACATGAATTCAGCTTGACCCGAGAAGCTAATGTACTTTAAGGGAAACTGTGTACAGAGGCTTTTCCAAACGGTGGCTTGGGAGACTAATCCTGTACTGTCTTTACCATGCACACAAATTTATTTCACCACATAAAGATGCATAAGGTCCAGGAGGAAAGCTCCTGGCTTCAGTGGATCTTGGCCTCTCAGGAGGGATGTCTTGACTGTTTTCCCAGTATCTTCTCCTAGGTTGATAGAGCAGCTTCCAGGGACAGTAAATTCCTAGCCCAAAATTAATGTCTGTCTGTATGGCAGAGGCACACGATGACATGGAAGAGATCCCTGGAAGAACTGAGAAGGTGTGAATCACCTCGCGCTGCCTCACCAAGCGTGGAGTCATGTACCGGTAAATCCTTGAGGTGCAGAGCCTACACAACCAGGCATCACGTCCTCGTGCAGGGGGGTCCCGCCTGGGCTGCAGGCACGGCTCTGGTGCTTGAACCCTCCTGTTCCACCAGCCCTGCAGGGAGAGCGGGCGAAACATAGGGCTCCCCCAAATGGAGGACAGTCCCTCAGGAATTGAGCCATATGGGAAAGGCAGCAGCAGGCCTGTGGGGGCAGTGGCTCCCCCAGGAGCCCAGATCCCAGCAGCGAGTGCTGTTGCCTTGCCTCATTTGACACTTGGCAGGTGGCTGCACAAGAAGCCCCTGTGATGCCCTACGCAGGCTACCAGCATGGCCTGGGGTCCGCGCTGCCAGCTGCTGCCCCTCCTGCACACATTGTCCTGTCCTGCCCTGCCCCCGGGCCGCGAGTCTCCGCGTCACCCAGGAAAGGTGGTCCTGGCCTGGCCCTGCTTTGATTTGGACATGCAAGCAGGGTGGTTGAGGGAGATCTCACAGATGCTGTCCATTACAAGCATGGTACGCAAACATGCATGTTCCTGGCCTATCTTTTTCTCAGCATTAAATCAGTCAATCCATAAACTGCTATATTGAGTCCTTGTCCTTCCAGGAGAGGCCTGTCTGGCCAGGAGCTGGTCTGCTTGGTGTTGTTTCCTGGGTGTTGAACATTTCAGTTTACACACGGGTGTCCAGTCACCCCGTCTTACTGTGAAGCTTCCTGTCTGAAGAATTAATTGCTCTCCTAGATCATTTCACTTATTAATAAGAGCAAATAAGGCCCTTTACATGTAGAGTGCAGAACTAAATAAATGTTCCCGGGTTTAGTCTCCAAACGAGGGTAACTGCCAAGTGGCATTAGTAATCTTCAGGTGGACACATTTGTCCTTCCACAGATTTGTTTCCTAACCTTGCACGTGTGATTGTGGGAGCAGTTTATTTTCTGACACAAGGTACCATAAAAAACACATTGACAGGAACAGATTGGGACATTAGCAGATACTTATTCTGACACCTTCCAGAGATATAGACGGTGCTTCTCCACTGATTTACTCCAGACAGCAGAACTGCACTGCAGTTATCCACATGCTTCACAACAGCGGGGCCAGGCGTGCTGACAGGTGAACTGTGGAAGCAGGGAATTACTTTCAGTCTTTAGCAGTGACCATGATGCATTTGCTATTGGACCTGAAAATGATTTGCAGCCCACCTAAGATATTTATTGCCCAAGTTGTATGCAGGACAGCGGTACTCACTACAAGTGATGTTCAAATCCTGTTTCATGCCCCAGAGACAGACTCTTGTGCTGCATCTCTCGGCAGTCACTCTCCATTCTCTAGATTTATCCCACTGGCTGTCACTGAAAGCATTACCTTTTGCATGCCTCGTGGGGACGCTTACAAATGGCTCCGACTCACTGAGCAGATATATGCTCAGGGCACTGAGGTACAGGTGCGAGCTGCCCTCCCCTAGAAAGATGCCAGAGCACAAACCACCCCTGCAAGGAAAGGACCACTTTCCTTCTAGCCGCTCCCCTGGGCCCAGGCAGCGTCAGACAGGCACACCTGCCAGGGAAGTCTGCTACAGGCAGTTCAGTGAACACGGTGCAACTGCAAACCTAACCTTGTGGGGCAAAAGCCCCGGCTCTGAATGGGGACAGGCAGAGCGCACCTGGGAGCACTTCCCAACAGACTCGCAGTCCAGTGGTGCTCTATGCATACTCCCTGCACAGGCAGTACCTTGTTACCTGCCATTATAACCATGCCTCAATCAGGTGAGTCTCATTAGAGCATGCCTAAGTGAAGATTCTCGGAAAGCACTCCCCTTGGCATACTCTGCTTTAAGGTAAGGATTGTTGTTCTGGATGTTGTTAAGCTGAAGTTGGGCTGTTGTTGTGTTGGCCTTATAAATGAGGTGTGTAAAGCACCCCAAGTGGTTTGGCTCCTGTGGGAAGTGCTGTGTTCTTGCTGAAGTTTGATGGGAGGATTTCTGGTTGGTGCTATCCACATCCTGGTAAGTGTCCCCTGGGGGTAGATGTTATATGATGTCTTGGGGGCTTGATGCTAGCTGTCCCATGTCTGATGCTCTTCTAGGTTAGTACCCCTGCCATGCCCCAGCTGGTAAAGTAGTGGGCTCCCCCCCAGAAGTAGGAATGGCTGCATTTCTGCAAAAGCTCCCTGTGCCAGAGGGCTGTCAGGGTCTGACAATCAGTAGGAGGAAGCTTCTGTTTTGCATGCATCTGCAGGCTGCTTCTTTCCTAAATGTACCTGCTACTGGATCTGTGTGAAGATCTGCATTTTTCCTATGTTGTTGTGTGTTTGGTTTTTTTTAACTATAACTCCTGTTTGCAAATGCTGACATTTTCAAACTGGCAAGTACAAGATCAGTGCTGCTTGTCTCTGCTTGTCCTGGTAGTAGTCATCCTGTGTATCGCAATGGTTGTACTCATTGGCTGTGATCAGCTGAGCGATGGTTCCCTTTACTGACACGTTGCAACAATTCTCACTTTCTCTGCTGTTCCAAGGAGAAGTCCCTACCCCTTTCTAAGCTGATGCATGTGAGAAATGTGTTTGCAAAGACAAATGGTACTCTGTTTTCTCCCTCTGCATTGTCTATCAAATATTCTTGGCATGTTTCGTTTCATAAAACTGAGCTATCACTTGTGGAATTCATTCATTCCTTAATGAGGTCCAGGCTAATTTATCTGACAACAGTAAAACGGAGCAACAATAACAAGGACATTTGCAGTCTCTTAATAGTGATAGCACTAATGAAGCGTAAAAATGAAGGATAAGATTAATTCCCTAAACTTCTTAAGTCAATATGGCGGGGGGAGGAAATCTGTAGCAGATGAGAGAGGAGATACTTACAGGTAACACAGGATGTGAATGTGCCATTCCTCTTTCAAGAGCAGGTCTCCCAAAACTGTAGCCTAGTACAACCTTTGTTCTGAAACCAGAGACAACATCCTTTGTTCGTCCAGAATCAATGCTCACACCCCAGTGGCAGTCCGTGGATCTCTTTCTCCTGCATTGCCCCTATAATATGGCATTACCCTCCAAGACTCTAGTGAATTTGTGCTCTAGTTTTAGGGGTTTTTGACATGCACAGAGCCAGACTGATGATATTCTGAAAATGGGTGTTCCCAGGGCATTTTTTTTTCTCACGTCTTGAAATGTTTTTCTACCTATATTTGTAAAAAGGACTTGAGAGAGGATCAGAAGCCTGGGATAAAAAGGAATAAAATGTAAATATAGCAAAGCATGTCCCACTTGCTGGCATTGTCTCTTTGATGTCCACTACAGCCAGCCCCATTCCTGCACTTCTTGACCTGTGAGGGAGTGACGTGCTGCCATGAGACTACAGCAAGGTGCCTCGAAGCAGCTTGAGCTGCCAGAGGGTTTCATCGCTGCAGCTGCGCCTCTGCCTGGAGGCTGGTCCAGAGGCACTGAGCACTGGGGCTCTGGATCCAGATTCGTGCATGAAAGGACTGTCTGCATGCCGTTTGGCCCCTCTCTCTGGGGCCGGTGCCTCCTTGTAATGGAGCAGAGCACATAACGGCATGCCTGGCCTCTGCCCTTGCCTCCATGCCTTGGATGTGTGGGGCTGGCAGAGGGGGATGCTGGTGTTGGGAGAAGGACCAGTGATACCTGCAGGTGACTCGCCAGCATCCCGTACCCCTGGTCTTCCCGTGCTCCACGCTGTGCTCTGGACAGGAGCTTTGTGCTCATGTGAAATGCGCGCCTGCGCACTGGAAATCGGTGCTTCTTAGTGCTGAATTAAAAGCACTTTAAGGGGGGAAAAGAAGTGTTCTTTTTGGCCACTTTTGTTTTTTCTGCTCTGTCACTGTTGTTTTAGGGCTTTGTTTTTCTTGTTTCCCAAAATGCCAGGTAGAATTGCCTATGGGGGCCAGGGAGGAATCCTCCTTTTCAGAACTGGTCCTGTCCTGTGACCTGGCTCTGTCTGGGCGGACTCCTGACCTTGTTGTTAGTTCACGTTTCTCCTGTGGGAAGGCCCAGCTAGCACCGTGCTGGTGCTTTCTCCAGCCCGGGGAGGTTGTCCTCCCTGCAGGGCTGCATCACGGTAACTTGGACTGGTGCAGTGGTGGAGGATGCTGGTATGGTGGAGGAGGGCAGCTGAGGGGACCTGTCTGCAGCAGGTCTTCCCTCCCCCGGCTTCAGTTTGGGGTCAGCTCATCGGCAGTCTCTGCAAGGAAAGAGCGAGGAACTGGCCTCGCTGGAGCTGTGGGTGCCCCCTTTGCCATGGGGAGAAGGGTCATGGTCACAGCTGCAGGCTTTGGGGCTGGGTCTGCGTGCGTGTTTGGGGAATGGTGGCACCTACCCGCTCCTCTGTCCCCTCCATGGAGCTGTTTTAGCCTGGCCGTGGTGCTGGGCTAAGGCCGCAGCAAGACTCTGCTCTGGTTTGCAGGGCAAAGAGCATCCCAGCCCCTCACTGCCAGCACTCACAGTGCCAGCCGGTGCCTGTTTGCTTGCTTTGGGCAAGGCAATAGGTTCACACTTTGATGCGATGGATCTTGGAGGGAGGCAAGGGGCTTGTCTTAATTTTTGTGTAACTTTGCATCCCATGCCTGTGAATCCAGCCTCTGGGTAGGGTCTCGGCCAGGCAGCGCTGGCATCACTGGGTGCTTTCTCTCTGTTCACCGCCTAATTCTGCTTTTCCTGGGGATTGGTCAAACAGACAAGATATTGGGGTTTTATTTTTGTTTATCAGACAAGGTCTTTCCTTCCTGTCTCAGTAACCTCATGCTGGTAAGGGCCAGAGATGCTCTGAACATGAACTCTCCACCGTGCTTCGACTCATGCTTCAGCAAGGGCCCCTTTTGCAGTAGGGATCTGTCCTGTTTTGCCATCCAGCCCCATCGCCCCAGCCAAGGAAGGCTGCCAGTACTGAGCCCCAGCTTGCACAGAGCCACTATTGGGGCCCTGTTTCCCTCTTCATTATGGAGGATTTGGAAAGACCGTATGAATAGCTCTTCTAGTTTCTTTGATCGCTTCCTCCTGGAAAAAGAGGAGTCTCATAAATAAATACTTGCTTAATACTTATAGACAGCTTTTATTAGCACTTTTTTTTTTATTATTCTTAAATAACTTTTGATAACATAACTGAACTTGCTCATGTTAAACTCCTGGTTTTCTTAAGCTGAAATTGTCTGCCCCAGACCCTAAATAGGGGCAACATTGCTGTTTGTAGCTTCCTACTAGCTGGAGTTTCAATATTGCTGCGATAGCAGAACTATGTACCAGGCAGAGTCTTCAGTCATGTTTGCTGCACCACCTGGGCCATCCCAAAGCTGACATTCAAAGTCACTTCCTGCAGCCCCGCGAGGTGCTTGGCAGCCCAGGCGATGCTGGTTCTGGCCAGCATCTTGCTCAATGTGAAATGGGTTCACAAAATGCGTGGCAGTGGCTGGGGCAGGTGGTCATGCCAGAGCCCATGGATGGTTGCACATGCGTGCCCCCACACCTTTCCATGGTGCTGTTCAGCGAGGGGGGGTCCCAGGAGCTTTGCCTGCTCAGGTGCTGAGGCCCAGGGGACCACTCCTGTTCTGCTCCATCCCACATCACTTGTGTTATGCAGACTGATGCTCCTGGATAGCTGTGATGCAGGGATCAGTTTAGGACACTGGCTTTCTTGGCTTGGGCACTCAAAAGCCATGTTCTCAAACCTGAATCTGCTTCCTCTGCAGAGCAGCAGGACTACTGTCTTGCTGCTGTACTCAAAGCACCCCATACCGGCAAGTCTGGCATGAAGGGAGCTGCAATCAGGGGAGATTAAATAAGATACAGTATATATAGATATCTTTTAATATCATATGCATCCTGGGCTAACTAAATCAAATGTATAAATCTAGTTATTTTATAGGCTAAATATAGTTATCATTATAACTAATTTATGCACCTTATAAACTAAATAAGACGCAAATCGTCCCTGTCTGTAGTTCCTTTCTAAATAGTGAGAGTGAGCACAAACTTTGGGGAACTTTCTGTTTTGCAAAAAAATACACCCCCCTCTTCCCCCCCCCACCACCACCAAAAGACTGTCCTGTAGCTGCTATGGCTCACCTGACAGTCCACTAAACACAATATTGCCATTACATCATACATCACTTCACTTCACTTTACCCCCTGTGTAAATCAGGGGTCTACTTCACCAGGTGCTGTGAAAAGACAGCACTGAGCTGCCTGTGAAGTGAAGCGAGTGATTTAATGCAACAGGTCGGGAGGGAAGGTGCGAGGGAGACAGTGCTGAAAGAAGCACAAAACCCATAGGAACAAAAGGGTCACAAAAGCTACCCCAGGTAATGGGATAAGAATCCATAGTCAATAGACACTTAACACAGTCTGGTTCATAGATCTCTTGTTTCCAATGATTTCTTGTTCCACAATTTCCCTTTCAAACCAGCTTTTAAAATGTTGCTGCCCGAGAGCAGCGATCCTGAGGTCAGCGTGGGGTGTCCCAGGAGGGTGAAATGTTCTGCCCCCGGCCCTTGTCTGCAGCTGAAGTCGGGCAGGAGCTACTTCCAAAAGACAAATTTCCAGCAGGAGATGCCACTTGCCCCTGGACTGTTCACACACCCTGTCTAAGTCCCTCTTGAGGAGCAGCTTTTGGCACTGCTAATGAGTTTCATGTTACTTAAACATCTTGGTTTTATGAAATATCTAGTAACAGACTGTTAATCCTTCCAAGCTGTATCCAGCTGACAAGACTCTGTCCCCCTCGTTCTTTTGAGTGGAGCAATTGTAGGGTTGTCTTAATTCCCATTTGCAAATTGGGGCTCTGGCAGTGGCAGTAGCTCCCTGTCAGCCAGTGTTCAGGTGTTGAGTTGTTTGTTTAGCACATTTCAGCTCCAGGAAACTAAGATGAGTTTGCAGCTTATTTATCATTTCGCTAACCCTCTAATTACCTGGAGCCTGTGAAGTGACTTCCATAAAGTTCATTCAAATGTAAGTTGATTGCAACTCAATCAGAGCAGGCTCCAGGGAACTCTTGTTGCTCTTGAAACCTCAAATTTCATTTAGAGGTTTTGTAAAAAGAAAAGGCTAATGGCTTGCACGAAATGAGATCGTGTGCTCTGCCTCGCTTGGGCTGGGATCCAGCCGTCGCAGCTATGCTTGCCCCTCTGCTCATGGTCCCACAGCGCACGCCTGGTCAGGTGGTTTCCTCTCATACCATGAAGTAACACTGCAATAACTGTGGTGCCTGAGCACTCCAGGAGTGAAGGGAAGCATTTCCATCCTCGCTCGCTCCTTGTTGTTAAATCACGGGTAACTTCTGGCTTTCTAGGCAAATACTGCCAGTCCCTTGGGGTCAGATCCTATTCCTCCTACTACGCGTGCACCTGCCCCACCCTGCTTAAGTCCCTGAAAAACTGAGACCTACAAAAAGTGGATGGGTCTTCATCGTCCTCCTCTTCCCTGCTGCTTTTTGTGACTTAACCCGGCACAGAATCATAGAGCTGGAAGGTGTAGGGTAAGATTTTAAGAAAGAATTTGCATGAGGCATTAAGGCACTGAAGTGAAGACCAGGAATTGGACGTATTGGGGTGTTAAAATGTAAAAACAAACTGGCTTGACCTCTGCAGTAAAGTTTCTGTTAAACTGCAGCATCCTCCGCTAGCTGCTTGAGCAAGAAAATGGGGAAACAAGTGCATACAGAGGTAAAAACCACAGACATCGTTCTTCCTACCTCTTGTCTGAGTAGCCCAGGTGTACGCGGGTTTGTACTCCCTCTCCAAATAGAAGGGATAAGTGGCTAGCCTGGAGTGCTGTGAGAGGGCACTGTAATTATCAGCCAGTTCCCTCTCTCCTATAGAGACAGGCCAGGACAAAGTATATTTTAATATAATTTGATTCATGCACACACACACCAACACGGGTAAGTAGCTTATCTAAACCAGGTAGGCACAGGTGAGCCATACAATATACAGTCTTTATACAACACTATACTTTTTATAAATGAAGACCCAAAGTTACACTACTTCTAATGGTGATGAATCCTGCACAAGTGAACAGCTGATAAGACAGGTAAACCCCATTATTCTCTCGGGGGCTCTGCCCCCAAAGTCTATCAAACCTGGAAAGCACAGTTCACAATTGGGTCTGGACTTTTGGGCAGGCTCCTCCCCATCCCTTCCCTTGATGGAGGCTTTCCACCAATCACATTGGAGATTACTCGAGCCCGATGTGCTGGGCTCTGTTGGCAACTCCACTACATCTGGATCAGGTCCTAGGTATCCTGGCACCAACCTAGGGCCTTGGCTTAATTATAATATTTAATTGCTCCAAATAAGGGAATATGTTTAGTTTAGAGCATAGATTTTCTGAGCCCTTTCATCCAGAAGGAAGGAAGATGTATAAAAGACCAATGACCGCAGTTCTGCATGCACCTCTGATCGCGTTGTGGAGTGTCAGCACCTGAGATCGTGTCCACAGACCTCTGCACTTACCGTCCAGCAGGAAACTTGGGACACGGCACCAATCCTGGATCCTTGCTGTAAAGCTCTGAACTGCTCATCTGTCTGTCTGTCTGTCTGTCTGTCCTGTCTGTCCTCGTACTTAGTGTCTTGTTTTTGTCTTTGTCTAATAAAGTTATTGGTACCAAATCAGACAAGTTGCTGGTTGACCCTGTTGTCTCTGGTGGGGGGGAATCCTGAGTAACAGAAAGGAGCTCAGGAGGTCACATCTAGTCCAACCCCCTGCTCCAAGCAGGACCAGCCCCAACTACATCATCCCAGCCAGGGCTTTGTCTAGCCAGGTCTAAATTACCTCCAAGGATGGAGACCTCACCACCTCTCAACATAGCCTGCCCCCGTAGTGAGACAGCTTTTCCTAATATCCAGCCTACGTTTCCCTTGCTGCAACTTGAGCCCATTGCTCCTTGCTCTGTGCATCTTGGCCATGACACTGCTACAGAAGTATGTGTCAGTGCAGCGTCAGGCTTTGAGCAGGGTGCAACAGGACTGTGCTTCAGTGCCTGGATCTGCTCGGGTGTCACAGGGGCATTAAGAAGTAGAAATTTGGGAGGGAGCTCCTTCCCCCAATGCTGGCAGGATCATCCCTGACTAATCATGCCTGCCAGGCAGAGCAGGCTCTGACCCGTGGTCTCAATCTTTCATCTTATAAATGTGGGGCAACCATAGTCTGAATTAGGTAGCCACCCTTGTGTAAATCTGGTACATGACACCCCTGCCCCCGGCAGAGGAGACTCGTGCTGGTATTGGCATTGAGCGGGGTGGGGCAGCTGTGCTGGGCAGCCTGTGCTCTGAGAACAGTTCCACCCCCCAGCCCAGGTGTGAGCACTACCATGTGACTTGTTTTTTTAGCAGACGAAGTGAAAAACACAAGTAGCCTATGAGTACTGCATACCCAGTTAGACTCGTGTGACCTGATTGAATGAAGTGAAGTTGTCAAAATGGCATCTGTTTCCAGAGCAGATCATGAACATCTGCAGAACCAGCTCGGGCCGGGGAGTCTCCTGGTCTAAGAGGGGTGTTTGGGGTTGCAGCTCTGGACTTCTCCATGCTGCCATTTCCCTGTATAGAAGGCTTATGATTTCTGAGGCTTTTCTCCATCTCTCAAGTGTCTTGGGCTCTGTGGAGCCAAGCACTGCAGATGCAGCAATGCAGGTAGCTTTCTTCCTGCAAGACTCCTCTCGGAGTCCCATCCAGACTCTGCCTCTGCTCTCGGTGGGGAACCAGCTCAGTGCTGCAGCATCTGTGCAGGCTCTTGGTCTGGCCCCAGAAAGACCCCCCCTCCCCCCCCCCCCCAATGTATCCTGCAGCTGCAGAAGTGCTCCTTGGTGCTACGTGTGCATCGGCTGTACTGCTGTGTTTCCCTTCGGGGCTTCTAGTTGCTCTCAGTCCCTCTGCAGGGCCAAGCCGTTCTGGAGAAGACAGATGGCGGGAGGAAGTTTTCCTCCACCCATGGCTGTAGCAGTGGACAAGAGGCCTTGCTCCATTGTACCGGCTGCTCTTTCGCTTCCCCCTGCTACAGGCAGCTGTGTTGATGTTATGTACTGATGTACATATGCATGCATTGCTGATCCATTTGCACTTCCCACAGATGAGTCCTCCACAACACCTGAAGAGTTATCCTGATGGTGGAAAATGCTTGCCCATTCCTATTTTGCCTGACCCACTTCCATCCCTGGTAATTGCATGAAATGCCGTAGGAAGCAAATAGGTATGCTGTCTTTGGAAAGAATAAAACAGTGGTGTTTCCGCCGCATTTGTTGCCTCTGTCTGCTTTGGTATCATCATAAATAAATTGCACTGAAATCTTCCTAGTAGTTTTGGAAGATGGTAGCAATGTCTGGGGAAACACAGCTCTAGGACACAAATATCAAATATATGCTGTAAGCCTGCAACTTTCCCTCCCCACTCTCTGCCTTCTCCAATGAATAACTTACAGAAATGAAGAGGCATCTAAGGTTATTACCCTGAGCGAGTCTTCATTTTGCATATTACTTTTGGCATCCGCTTACCATGCAATGCAGAAACTTCACTATGAACAAATCATCTTTGTTGTGGTTTAAAATGTGGATTTACAGAGCCCTGACTGTTATATTATGCAGTATATTTGTCTAGTTTTCCCCCTCTCAGTTAAGCTGCTGTACTGTATAAATGATCAGCTTATTTTTCCCCATACAGACTAGTACTTGTAAAACTTCTCTAAAGAACTATAAGTGCTGCGTCTCTCTCATAATCAAAGGTAATGAGCTATCATTTTTATTTGACACTTCTCTCCAATGTATAGTGCACATATAGGCTTGACCTTGACTTCAGTGGGAGCAGAAACAGGAGGTATGTGAAGACAAAAATACCCTGCAGATAAGCATCCTGCATTGTGCCATACCTGATTTCATTACTGACCTGAAACATTTATTTATTTTCTCAGCTGGGAACTAGTGAAAAATCAATTGTGTTTACAGTCAGTGTAGCTTTGCCACTTACCCAGGTCTGACTTTCATTCCCAAAGTGTATAAAATATTTGAACGGCAACCCAAAGGATATTTTATTTAAGAAAATCTACGTGGTCTAATCTATTGCACACTGTATGGCTCATAACCATAAACTATATTTGCATTTATGACTCTGTGGACTAAACTCAACTGAAACCAACCAGAAATAAATTTGGCCCTTTGTGTTCAATACAGAAAGCCACAGAATTGCATTACAGCTATAGCACGATGCCTACAGGGACTTGCAGCCCGTTTTAAATAAGCTCCATTAGATTCAAGCTCTTATCTGTAACACTGAGTGACACGCTTCGATCACCAGTATAGGAATGCTATGAAACATTGACAGCACTGAATATCAGTAAATAAAGGTGTAGAATATAACTTACATGGCTGAATCATAAGAGATGAGCATTAAATCCTTGGTCAGACAAATTTCCCATTGACCTTTTTAGGTGGTGTTTTGCATGAGCAAGTGTCAAGTTGCCTGAAGATCTTCTCAGGGATTGAACTGATGTCCTTGTCTAATTTTCTGAGCCGTCAAGCCTCTGCTGCAATCAGTTCTGCCTTTTAAAAATGTGATTAGTGTCTTTGTGATGAATACATTTTCCCATAACAAGGTCTACATAAAAATGTCAGGAGGCATTTTTCACAAAGGCTAGCATGCATGTAGACTTGAGGGTGAGCCTGAAGAAAATTGCTTTGTGGATCTCGACAATCCATGCCAGGCAGCCCCAGGGCCAGAGATGCTGCTTCTGGAGGTGGGTGTCTAGAAGATGTGATTATTTTCCATACGTACCGGAAGCCTGTTGGCCACAGGAACTATAAAGACAGGCAAAAAAGGATGGCAAGTGCCTGAAACTCCATAAAGGCTGCCCCGAACGCTTGTTGGCACAGCTGGGATGGACCCTGTAGGGCTGTTGCCTACTTGATGGCATTAACTCATCTTTCATTCAAAAGCAAAAGGTCCTGCATGTGGCTAACCACACCCCACACACCTACAGAAACGGCCCATACCTGAAGGGCTTGCTGAAGGGCCTTCTGCCACGTAGCTGACTACACATAGGGTTCCCTAGCACGGGGGGAGCCAGGCAGTTATTAGCCTCTTGGGCCCTGGGGGAGACTGATAGATTTTAAGACGGACATCTTGTCAATCCAAGGCAATGCCTGTGCTCTGCAGTAACTGGCTGCTCAGCTCAGCCTCTGCCTTGTGGTCAGAATTAGACCCAGGGCTTGGGGTAAAATGGTGCTATTGGGGCTCCACTCCAGTGAATGCTTTTCTTGTGATCGCTCCAGTAATCACCTGCAGAGAACTGTGAACTGCATAATCAGTCTGATAGCATGTGTTTCAATATGTGACTATTGGAAATGCAAATGTTGTATGGTTGCATAAGCCATCAAACTGGGGAACAAATACAAGGCACACTGGCCTAGGGTTTGACATGTTACTAATCTCAGCAAATTAATGTAGAAAGAAAAGTAATGAAGACTTAAAAAACAATCTTGGGTAACTACTACACTGTAGATTTTTAGGATCATCTCAGAGCCATATAGCCAACAGGAAAAAGAGCTGAAAATCTATGAATAAGTGATTAACTAGATGACTTGCACAGATTATCATGCAAACTCTCTTTCTAGATTCCCACAGGCCTGGAAAGGGAGCCCATCTAAGAGTCAATGTAATGCAAGTATATATTTAATATTTATACCAAAAATGTAGAACTCAAGTTCAGCCACCATGTACCATTACCGTATTTACTAGCATGGTTGACACACAAGTCTACTCTCAGTACTGTCATAGTCCAAGTGCCGTCAGTGAAGTCTCTTGCAAGCAGGTGATGGCACTTACAGAACAAAGGACAAAACTTATCTTACCTTTGCAACCAGGCAAAGTCACTCAAATGGAGTTACAAACTAACAGCCCTTGGATTTGGTTTTGATCAGCCAGGTCCCATTCATCTTGAAAACATAATCAACTTATGGGGGGATGGCACTTCTTCTTTATGAACATCTACTGTTTTCTCCACTTGCAAACTTCCAGATAACTGAAGATTTACATACTGTTTGGGTGAGATTTACACATTATAATTAGATGATGTTAAGCACACTTAATGTTTGAAGGACCGTATATTTAATGCTTGTTTGCAAGTGCCAAGTGCCCCTTGAGTCATCTTAATCCTCACCCTCAGTCGAATGACTTTTATCTTTAAGCTGTGATACCTAACTTCTGTGTGTTCATCTGCACCCCCCGCAATCTTAATCCCCTGCACACTGCCCAGGTGGTCTCCCCTTTGCCCCCCATCAGTCCTTCCACCTTGCAGCCATTCTGCCCTGATCAACCTGGGTGGGGGGCATCCCTGCTGTCCCTACATGCCCAAATCCAGCCCCTGCTGGGCCCTGCAGCTGAAGGGGGGCAAGGGCCAAGGAGTGGCTGCAGGGCCTGGTGAGGGCTAGATTCAGGAGCACAGGAGTAGGTAGGATGGTTAGATGCTTTCGGGATGATTAGAGCAGCAGACTGGTGATCTAGGGGGTGATTCAGGGGGCAGAAGAGCGACATGGGGGCTCCTTGCCTGCCCACCCCTAGCCACTCCCTGCTTGCCAGCCCTCTCACACTAGGGCAAAGCTTTGTCCCTTGCAGGTGGCATCAAACATGGATAGGCCACTGCTTGCCACACATGCCACCCTGAGCACCATCTAACATTCCTTGCAGTTCACAGTTGGTTAGTACTGCTGTGTGCCCTTGCCCTTTATATCCCAAATTCAGTAGGTCGGACCCAGCACTCAGTCTTCCCTCTGCCTGCACGGTGATGCAGGACTTAGCTTACCTGCTGTGCTGGAGTGGGCTCTCGTCAAGCGTGCCACACAACGTGATGCTGCTGGGTGTGCACTGTACATGCATCTTGATCCTCTGCTGGCTACTGTCATGTTCCCCCAGCACAAAAAGGGAGCATCCTTCCCAGCGCAGCATTTCTTGTGACCTGAGACAAAATGGAACAAGGTATGTTTGTCGGAGCTGGGCTCTAGCTGCTGCTACAGCCCCAGTAAATCTGTGTGACCTTTCAGCTGGGAAGCTAGGAGGTAGGTGATGCATAAGCTAGGAAGTGGGCACCTTGCCAAAGACAGCCCTGGTGCCTGCAGCATCAGTTGGTAATGACGGAGAGAGAGAAAATATTACAGAAGCTTGGTAGAAGTCCTAGACCAACGGTGAGGAGGAGAATACAGGCATCGTAATAAAAGGCAGATTTGGGGCCTTGTCAGGAAGCTGGTGCACTCAGTGTGGATGGTGATATTTGCTATCTATTAATAGATTTGTGTATTATGTCAGCAAATATGACTCAATGAGCACATAAGCAAGAAGAGTAAATAGAGTAAATGGCAGGGTGAATATTCAGGGTAATGACTCTCTTGGAGAATCAATTTGTAGATTTGTTATGAGTTTAATTAGAAGTTCTCTCATAAGGTGGCAAGGATGCAGATTTCATAAATTTGCTGCCCTGCTATCTACAAATTCTCTGTATTATTTGTGGCTGCTCATAGCTTCTTGATTTCCCTATTCGTTTAACAAATTAATAATAGTCATTCGGGCATGAGGTTGTCAGCAAGAATTGGTAGTACCATAGTTTATTGGTTCAGACTGTTTGCATTGCAATCATGAATTTGATAATTGGAAAGATCCTGATTTATAACCAAATGAACAGTAAACTGACTTCCACAACAATAGTGGTGAGGATTAACATGCATTTGAAAGAAACGTTGAGCCTTTGCATTTTAAAGATTGGAATTATGCCATTATAAATATTCATTATCTGAAATAAAGTTCAAGATAGTTCATAATGAAGGTTGAGTAATGATTACATTGCAAGCTATGTTAATAATTATGAAAGCAATTAACTTATTTCTGTAAGGCCATAGGCAGTACTTGAGGGACTTTGACATGCTTGGATAGAAAAATGTATAGAATAAATGGTTATTTCCCAAAGAGGAGCTGGTGGCTAGATTGGAGGAATGCTTTCAACAACCCCGCGGCAATAAGCTTCAATATTTCCATCACCCTGTGTGTGGACAAAAATGGCTGGCGATTCAGAGTTATTCTTGTGCACAGTTCTATCTTCTCTGTCATTGCCCTTCAGGTATTTGGAGCCTGTTACCAAATGCTCCTCGCTCCTCTTCATCTAGTTCTCTCAGGCCTCTTGTCACTTTTATTGCTCTACAGTGGACTGTTTCCAGTCTCTGTCCTTCTTGAAGCGTGTGGCCCCAAACTGGTGATGTTTCACCAGCACTGAACAGAGAGGAAGAATCACTTCCCTTGACTCGCAAGTGACACTCCAGGATACTGTTGACTCACTGGTCTGCTGCAGGTCAGCTTCTCATTATGCAAATTGGGGAACCTCCTGGTTGTGCTTTACAACTCCATCCAGCTGCCCTGTGTCCAACGCAGCAGTAAAGCTGAACAAAAACCACTGCAACCTCAGAGGCACCCTCCCCTGTACCCAACACCTCCCCAGTTTTCCTCTGCAGCCAGGTTGTTGGGAGAGTGCTAGTCTGGGATCTTCTTGCAAAGGTTGGCTGGAGCCTGGCTCGCGTTGTCTGGAGTAGCCGAGACATTGAAATCTTCCAGGAGCTTTGTCTTAAATTCTGGATGTTCAAAGTCACAATTTGCTGGGAAAGTCAGTAGTCACCTCTTGGCCCTTGTGATGAGCCTCCCCTGCCATGGTGTGCTCTCTTGTCCAGTTTATGCATCTGATCCATTCCTTTGTCAGAGAGCCTGAAGCCTTAGCCTAGGCCACTTCTTGAGCTCAGATGCAGGGTAACCATCTCTTTAAAATGCAAAGGTGGGACGCATTCCCACAACCACCTCCACCACTTTTACTGGCAGCACAGCCAGAGCAGAGCTGAGCAAGGTGGGGGGCGGATGCAGACTGCCTGCTGCAGGCCTGGGGGTCCCCCTCCTGCTGCCTCTCCCCTGGCAGCATCAGGGGACCACTCTCTGCCACTGCTGCCCCCGCTGCTGCCAGATGGGCAGGGGGCACCTCACCATAGTGGTGTGGGGCTCCCACCCTGTGCACAAATCTGGGGGGCATTTGCCCCCCGTGCCCTCCCTTGGGGTGCATGCAGCATTGCGCAGCCACTCCCCCAGCCCTGGAAAAGCCCATGCACCATCCTCCATGCACTGGCCTCATGCACTGTCCTTGCTAGGCAGTGCCCCCAGCCCCTGCCCCACTCCTTCACCATGGGGGGCCCTCAATCTGCTCCCTTCTCCCTCTGTGCCCCCTCCCACCGCATGGACAGCAGCTCCCTGCAGGTGAGTCTATGCTGTCCTGTTGTGTTCCCAGCACGTGTGTGGGCATGCACATGCACATCACACTCCTGCATCCCGCTCCTGGCAGCTGCTAGCAGACTGGAGAGCTGCCCACCTGCAAAGGGAAACCCATTCTCCCGTGGATCCCTGCACCATGCTGCAAATCATGGACAGATGCTGTCCCGCGGTCATGCAGCCCGCAACCAGGACTTTGGGTTCCCATTGCAGGACAGGACTGTTCCTCCCAGTTACAGACAGGTGCTCGACCTACTGGGATGGCCCTCAGCAGTTCCAGCCCATGAGAACAAATGGTTGCTGACTTGCTTTATCAGGTCAGGTTGTCTTTAGCATTGCATTTTGTGCAGGACGTGATCACCTGGAATCAGCTGGTAAAATAGCTGACTTCCTAGGCAAGGCCCTTGAACCGCTCTTAAAGAGAAAGATGACGGAGGTGATCTGAACTGGACGCTGACGTCAGAAAAGTCCCAAGTACAGCGCTTTGCTGCCTCTAGTCTCTGGCAAAGGCAGGAAGGGAAGGTTTTCATTTGCATTGTGGATTTGAAGGCAAAGACAATTATTGAAAATGGTGTTGCTATGAGATGAATTAATATTTAATAGGGATGTTTGGGAACCGTTCTTTTCTGAGCTTGGCTATAATATATATCTCCATTGTACTTTTTTGTATTCCCTGCCTTGACAGTGAACATTCTTTAACATAATTGTACTGCAGAATATCAAAGTAGTTTTAAACCATCAGGCAGGAAAAAAAAAATTCAGTTTCCTCGTACAAATGCTCTTTCTAATAGGCACGCTCTCTGCAATCACAAGTTTTTAAATGATTGTAGCTTATTTACATACAAGTTGCCAGAGCATTTAAATCTAAAAGCCTGATGGAAAATTCCAGCTTCCTAATGCCCCAGCTGTATTGTCACACGGGTTTTAAACTTGGCGGTGTGTTTACTTTCCTGAAGTTTGTTGTGTTAATACCAGAAAATACCTTCATATTTATCTGTAGTAGGATTATCTCCTAGACAACTGTAAAGCTAGGATTACACTTGTACACTTCTCTGAACAAATGTTATAGTTAAATATGCATAGAGAACCAATGGTAAATGCAGTCTAGACATGAAAAAAGCCAGGCTCAATGCAAACTCTGTTTCATCCTTGAATGAGAGAATGCATTAATTAGGGGCCTCATTAATTTTGTTCTCTGGCTTATTCTTTTATTTTTATTTTCCTAATTTTAAGTTGGTGCTCAGGAAAGGGGTCAGCCTGGCAGAGGGGGTAGTGATGTTCTCATACAACCGCCCGGCCGTAGGTGGCGGGAGCGCAGGCCTTCCTTGACTGAGCCCCCAGAGAAGCAGTTGGGCTCCCCACTGTGTGGTGAGGGGCCACATGTGTCCTGGGGAAGAGATCGACTCTCGCTCAGGATCCTTTCACCATCTTCATCCTCTGACCAGCACGTGAGCTGGGAATGAAGTACAATGGTGCGAGACCAGGCATCGTGGAGCTAGAGAGAGCATGTGTGACTCGGAGACTGCTCGCAAGCATGAGAAGGGGAATGGGATTGCGCAGGGCATTGGCAGAAGGGATGTGGAGCCCCAGGGGTAGAAATCAGGACCCAGCACCACTCGCTAGGTCCAGCCGGGCAGCAGGCGACAGCTATTACTGCAGAATAGCTTTTTGCATCCCAAGCAGAGATGGGGGGGGGAGGGAGAAGCACCTGGGGCAAGGCAGGGCACAGCAGGGTGAATGAAGACCTCGTGGGAAAAATATCCATCTTTAGAAGGATACGATGAGCAGAGGCCAACAAGGACAGGAGAAGGGGAGCGATGCGTGACAACAGCAGCATGTTAGAGGCCAGCAAGAGCAAGGATAAAACACCAAGCTGAGCTAGATTTTGTGAAGGAATGAAGAAGGGAGAGGGGAAAAGCTTCTGGAGACTCCAAGTATGGCCCCAAACTGCCTGGACTCATTGCCTCTGTTTTCAGTCAGGAGGAGGATGCTGACCATGGGGGCAAAGGTAGGACAGCTGCTTGGAACGAGGGGATGAAAGCGAGAACTACCGCGGCTGCTAGGCAGACATGGCAGATGCCCAAAGCTGCCCATGCGCGGCTGGGAGGAGGCCGTCTCCATCGCGGTACCCGGAGAGACCTGGCACATGGCCGCAGAGGAGCAGGGTTGTCATGGGCCCGTGAGCAGGCTCCTCCATGCTCCTGCCAACCCGGGCGACGCTGCATGGCTGGAGCACAGAGAGTCTGGCACCTCCATCCACGACGCTGGTCAGCGGGAAGCGCCGCAGGCAGCAGCCACCTCCATCCATCCGACCTCAGCAAGTTTAGAGCAAAGTTCAGAGGAAAGATTAATGATGAGCATGGAGGGAAATGGGTGATAGGACAGTGAAGCACAGGTTTGTTTCTCAGACAGGTAATGGATATTGCAGATGTAGCAAGTGTAGCGGGTTCAGTCCACCCAGACATCAGCAAAGCACTCGATGCAGAGCCACATCCATGCATCGTCAGCTGTTGACTTGTGTGTTGCATGCTGGCCCAGCAAAACATGCTAGCAGACCTGCCAGTGCAGGGTGTCCTCCCACAGCTGCAGGATAACGGGGCCCTGTTCATGGGCCGCACACGCTCTTCCACCCTCTCGTCATGTGTAGCAAACCAGCCCATGGCTCCTGTGCCACGTGGAGCCCTGTCAGCCACGTGCCCGCTGCCCCATGCAGGGGTGAGCACCTTGCTCTCACCCTGGTGCAACTCCCTGTTGCATGCCATCACTGATCCCTGTTCACCTTTCTTGGCCGTCAGGAAGACTCTGTTAACGAGATCCATGGCGGCAAGCTGTCTGTCAGCACAGCAACCAGCCTGAGAGCAGCACCAACGGGGTTTTGTTCCTAAGATCTCTATTGATTCAGCTGCTTTTGCTGTGGAGGCCTTCACCCTGCCACATACTGCAGAGTCTGGATGACTTCAATCCATCTTGGCCAGGTGTGAAGGTCTTATTCACTGTCATAATGCACAGGGGCAGGAATGCACTAGCTTAGCGTCGGCTCGAGCAGCTCAGCTGCAGGCTGAACTCGGAGCCAGGTAATGTTGTCATTAATGCCATGTGCACAATCATAAACTTTCCTCTTCTGGGCCCTGGTTTATATACCTGTCTGTTCAGGGAGCCCCTTTGCTGCGCTGCCAGGCAGATGCTTGTAGGCTATGATCCAGTGCAGCCCCAGCCCGGTCTCCTCCGGAAGAGGAGCTGCGTGGAGAGGACTGAGGCGCCGGCTCATCTGCAGCGCTTACACCCAGCCTGTTGTCAGAGGCCTGGATGGGCAGGAGCCAGTGGGGCTCAAAGGGCTTGTTCCTCTCCTTTTGGGGCAAATACCTCATGTCCCACCTTTGTGCAGGCCTGTGGCTTATTTTCCCTTGCAGGAGCTGCTCAGGACAGACTGCCACGCCACAGCTCCTGGGGCGATGGGAAGCACTCGCCAGCAGGCTCGTGCAGGGCAAGATCCGGAAGGGCACCGGGGCTTAGTTTTGAGACAGATTGGGATTCAGGGGCAGTTCAATTTGAGGCAAACCGAGCAGGCTCAAGGGACCCTCTCTTCCGAAGGCAGTGGTTCAGCCTTCTGGAAATGAAGCCTGGTTCAGGCATCTGAAGCTGGGTAGTGCCAGTTGCCTTTGAAGCAGGCTTCTGTTTCTTAGTAGACCAGCATTAGATGCCACATTTGCTTTGTCCAATATCTGGTCCCATTGCTAGACTCAAACCTCCTGCTGTTTACATCTGACGATCGCCCTTTGGCTCTGCTGGGCTTTCCGACGTGTCGCTCCCCCCTCCCTGCGCTCGGCATGGGGACAGACGTTGGCTTTGCACAAGACGTGGCACGAGGGACTCCTGCTCGGTTTCCATCTGTGCGGCTGCAAGGTGGATGAGACCTGGCTCTGCTGTTGTCAGTGCTCTTGGCCTGATCCCTCCCAAAGGGCTGTGATGCCTAACTTGTGATGCCTAATTTCTGACCCAGCTGCTGGCACCTTTTGAAGCAGTAACTGGAGGCACAGCTCAGCTGCTCTGATTCGGGGCCTGCTTTTAGCTGCATGTTGGGTGAAGGCCCTTTCTAGCCAATGGCCCTGGCAGCTTCTGAGGCTTTTGCCCTCATTTGGGGTTCATTTTGCTTTTATTCAGCTACTGTTGGAAGGAGTTTAAAGCAGCCCATGTTTGCACCCTGGGAAACAATACAATATGAAAAAAATCCAAAGGGAATAAATGTGTCTTATTTTAAACTTGGTCTCAGAAAAAAATTAAATGTCTCTCCCTCCCCACCCACCTCAAGTCACGGGGCTACAATTGCATTGACTTTCTTTCCTGACAGCATAAAGAAACTAACCCTGAAATTGATTTGCTAAATCCAGAATTAACTGGAGCCTTTAATGAAGTTTTGGCAAATGTTTCTGGTATTGAATATAGCTTGCAGTTTACTAGTCTGGGTTTCCAAGAATTCCCCCAGCAGGTTTGGCAGAGAGACCCTGAGCTGAGTCAGCTCGTGTCGGTGCTTTGAGGAGCGGAGAATTCCCGCACTGGGATTAATCAACATGACTGATGCTCCTGGGGAGTGTGAACAATGCAGCTCGAGGGCTAATCCCTGAGCTGCCGGGGGAGTGAGAGGGCCATGCTGTCCCACTGCTGCTGCAGGATTCTCCAGGCTGACTTAAGAAACAAAAACATTAACACCTGCCCACCCACAACTCCACAGAGAAGCCTGCAAACAAGGGAACCAGACTTCCAGGATAAAAGATCATTGCATCATGGCCAAGATAGGACAGTTTATGGCGAGTTTGGCAGTGTTGTTTTTTTTGTTGGAAGGAAATGGGGTCCTGTGTGGCGGGCCAGCAGGGGGTGCTCCTGTGTTGAGCCGCCCACCTCCCTGTGCCCGCCCACCTTCCCAGCCCCGAGTGCCTCCCTGGGGCGCCTTGTGTCCGGCCGACCCCTTCCCAGAGCACACGCACTAGCCTGGGGGTAACGTCAGCTGCCACCACCCAGAGAAGGGGCTATCTCTGGCCCTGTGTCCTCGGGGAAACACAGGCATAATAGTCCTAACCCTAACCCTAACTCAACCCAATACAGGCACTTGGGGCACTTCCCCAAGCCGGGGCCAACAAGGAAAGTCTCCCTTAGTCTGCAGACCTAAGGGGTCTCTTGCGCATAATTTAGACCCACCCCGCAATAAGTCCCCCACACCGGTCACAAAGGAGAACTGTATTGATTACAGGGGTAGGGTGAAAATAGGGAACAAGATTGACCAATCTCATAGAAATCCTAAAGAGCAAACAGTCTGGCTGAGGTAGCCTTTTGATCACGCGTCTGAGTTACTGCCAGCTAGATATCTACCCATATCTCAAGTAGCTTACTCGCAAGCAATCTCCAAAGGCAGGTGAAGTTTCCCTGTGGAGGCAGGCCATTTCTAGCTCATGAGTTTTGGGGGAGAGAGCCAGTTTCAGATGGTAAAGCTCCTCTGAATCCCCCGCATGGCTGTTGCCCCCTCTTCCTGGGCAGTCTTAACTTATATAGTCCCTGTGACCTCACTCACCTGGTCCAGCTCCGGTTGGCTGTCAGCCAATCAATTTGGACTTTGTCCTCGGGGAAACACAGGGCTACAAGGCCAAGAGTAAGTCCCTTCTCGGAGTGGTGGCAGCGATGTTACCCTCAGGCTAGCGAGTGCGCTCCAGGAAGGGGTCAGCCGGATGTGAGGCGCCCCGGGGAGGCGCTCGGAGCCTGGAGGGTGGTCGGCGCAGGGAGGTGGGGGCTCAACCCAGGAGTGCCCCCTGCTGGCCCGCCACAGAGTCACCTAGCTAGCAGTCGCCTGAGAAGGCAGGAAATCTGCAGTGTCATTGGCAGGAGGACTAAAAATGTGTGGTCTTGCTTTCTTGGCACATTTGATTAAGGGTTAGGGAAATATGCTGCCTGTGGTGCGAGACCTGAGAGATTGCATGTGCTACAATAATTACTAACGAGTGTCCCTGCAGTGCAGGTTTCCCTCACTTTCCTCTGCTTTCCCTGTCTCTTGTATAAACAAAAAGCAATGAAACGATGACAGTTGTAAATATAGGCAAGAAAAAATACAGTGTGCTTTTCATTTTAGCAATCCTGAGAACAACCTGTTAAAAGCCTTTTTCATTTCTGCTGTTTTGGAAATGGCTTTATCCATTACATTTCTTTGGCCGTCCACATCTAAATCTTCCCAATATAGCTTGTCTTCAATAGACTCTGCTCCCTTTGGAAACACCCCCACATCCCTCTTTAAAGGAAGCTCCAAGTACAAAGAGAGCCACTAAACAGCCAAGGATGTGAGCCCGTCCCAGCAAGAGCTTTCCTGTGGCCAACAGCCAGGGGCCCGGATAATCAGCCCATTTCATCTGTACTACCTGGAAGGTCAAGCATGTGCTTCCACCAAGGCAGGAAAGGGCTAGTGAGGGCTTCAAAGGGCTGTGAGACGGGCGGGCAAGCCGGGCACCGAGGGAAGGCCCCGTGCACCCATGAAACGAAGGGCTGCCAGGGCACCGCAGGGCAGGCGTGCACCACTCGACGGCTGGGGAGTGCCTGAGGGGATGCAGCCTGCCAGGCAGACCCGGGCATGAGGTGAAGCTGCTTTCTGAGGACATCTCGAAGGAAGAAGCGGTGTGTGGTGCTCGTGCGTGGGGGGGGGCCCTGCCTTGCTCCCCGGAGCAGAGAAGACAGGCAGGGTCAGGATTACAGACAGATGATGGCACTTTAGAAGCAAAGCAAGAAGCTGAAGTTGCCCCGTACTGGTCAATGTGTGTGGCTGAGGGCAGCGGCCCTCGCTCCACAGTGGCACCCTCCCGTGTGGCCTGTAACGCAGCCCAAGAGTGGATCCGCGTGTCCTGTCATGCTGAGGGCCACAAGACAGCTCTGCAGGCCCCAGGTCCCTCCTGTCCCTCGGCCTGGGCACACGTTCTCCCTCCCTCTGGTTTTGCTACGTCCACTTCCATGCCCCCCTTGTCCTGCTCTCATCACAGCACTGTCCGAGCGCTCCCGGCCATGCGGCGGTCCCCGTCTGAGCAGATGCCTGCCCTCCAGGTGCTGCGGGGTTTTCTGTAGGGTCTCGTGGGCTGTTTGGCCAAGCACAGAGTAGCCACGTGGCCTGGCACCTAATGCCGTGACACCAGCTGTTGAAAAGGGCTCGTCTTGCGAGTGCGTTACGCTGCGGCGTTTGCTCTGAAGCCGCGTTGCATCCCAGTGACGACGGTTCTCCCACGTTATCCTCTCAATGACACGGCAGGTGGGAGCGGAGGTCAGGGTTTAATTTGGGCTGGGGAGAGCTCGTGGTGGGAGGGGTCGGGGTGGCACCGATGTGGCCGTGCCCTCTGAGCCCAGGTCTGGGCAGAAGCAGATGGAAGTGCATCACCTGGCCCTAACCATTAGGACAGACTGTCCACCCCTGATGGTGTCCTGGGGCCACAGCTTCATCCCCTTGCATGGGGAGTGCCAGAATGTGAGGTCCTCTCCCAAATCCAAATGACTTGAAAACACCCCCCACCTCCAGCTACTGCTTCAAGTCTCCCCTGCAAAGCACAGCCCCTTGGTGCTTTGTGGCCAGTTGCACGGCTCCTCCGTGTCTCTGAAATGCCTCGCAGCCCTGCCGGTCCTGACTCTTCTAATTAACTGCATCGTCTGCGCATGCTGCTGCCTCGCTGCTCATTCCCCCTCCCTATCATGAATGAGCACACAAAGCAGACACAAGCCACATTTCCTCTCGTCAGCAGCTCAGATTTATGCTCCTGTTTCTTTTCTTTGCTAGGGTCCGATTTCCACATTGCAAAGGCTTCCAGCTGAGCCTGGCTTTCCTGCTCCTTGGCCTGTGAAGGAGCCTGCCAGTCTGTCCCTGGTTGGCTTGTGGGGTTGCTGGCAGTAGCACTAAGGATTTACTCTGGGCCCTTTTACTATCTGTCTCCTATGGAAATCCTCACTTCTACAGCATGGTGTCGTGCAACACTGCAGGACCTAACGAGCTCTCTGGATGCCCTTACATTGTCACTTACCGACTCTTCTGTGGTCGTGTCTTGGCTCAGCTCCCATGGCCCTTAAAAGCATCCTGAGGATGGCGACCAATTGATATGGCCCTTGCTTCCTCCCTACCCCAGACAGCCCACTGGCCACGCCAGCAGCAGGGAGTCGGCTGCTTTCTCTGCAGGCCTGAAAGGCATCCGTGTGCTACGGGAAACAGACCTTCACTCCTACCTGACTTCAAGGGGCAACTCCGGGATGAACATGGCAGATTTTTCTTCCTTTGCTGCAGATTTTGCTTGTTGTGTGCCCTTGCCCCCAGCTACTGCAGTGAGATCCAGCACTTCCCAAATATGTGCTTGCTGCAGTGATGGTTTCCATACCATGGATGGAAACCACCCCAGGAAGGATTTTGGGTGCAGTTCCCCAGCAAGGTGCAGGGCTTCAATAAAAATGCTGCCATGAGTCGTTAGTAAGTCATACGGCTCGGGGTTTTGGATTTCTATGTTACACCAGTTCTCATCTAAATATTGGATGACATCGCCAAGTATGGAAAAGAAAATTGAAGCAACTAAGATGTGGTTCTTAAGGCGCATCTTGAAGGTATATTGGACAAGTCACACCTCAAGTGAAGATATTTCGTCAAGAGCAGGCTGCAGGAGGAAGCTGCAGAAAGACAGTTGGAGTTTCTCAGACATGTTATGAGGAAAAAGGAAATCTGGTCATAACTGGAAAGACTGAAGGAAGGAGAGATTGTGGAAGACAGAGGCTGACTTATGTTAAGAGTCTATCAGCACTGGAAAGTCTGGATGCCTCAAAGAGAAGAGATCTGCGAAAGACCATGGTCACCAACATCCTGGTTGGATACGGTGCTGAGAGAGGGATCGGGGCTAGCTTGTGTTGACTTCTCATGGTGACATAGTAGGGCAGGGGTTGTCAAACTGTGGATCATGACCCCCGGGATGTCACGAGCAACTTAAAAGGGGGCCGCAAACTTCCCAAGGGGTACACACAACAGCATGGAGAAGCAGTGGGC
This sequence comes from Crocodylus siamensis, assembly GCF_052110815.1. Taxonomy (NCBI): domain Eukaryota; kingdom Metazoa; phylum Chordata; order Crocodylia; family Crocodylidae; genus Crocodylus; species Crocodylus siamensis. The sequence continues at coordinate 297,374,052 of NC_143396.1, forward strand.
AACGGCAGTGCAGAGTGGTGAATGGCGGCAGCTGCTGTGTGCAAATTCCCTGTTCCGCAGTGCTGCCATCCAGCACTCAGGGTCACGGTATCACAACATTTATAATTATCATAATAATTATTAGTAGTAGTAGTAGTGGCTTTAGTATTTATTATTAATAATAGTATGTGTTATTATATTATTATTATTATTGATATTATTATTAATAACAACAATAATAATACTATTACAGTAGCACGTTCATGTCATGTAATTAATTAGTCATCAGGTAGGTTCTGAACAGACCCTAACGAGTTGCTGCATTGTGCAGAGTTCCCCCTGGCATGGCTCAAGGCCGCGCCGTGCCGTCTGGGTATGGTGGATGCCGGCTGGAGAGGCCTGGTCACTATTGCTGCAAGACTCTCTGCTGCGATCTCTAACCTGGCCGGGGCCCGATCTTGGATTCCCATCATCTCACGCTGCTGAGCAGCTCCACGCTACGCCGGTGCCTGCTGCCAGTTGGACTCGTAGTTTCAGAGTTGGTCGGATCAGAAGGGACCTGAACAGATCATCAAGCCCGAGCCCCTGCCATGGGCTGGAACGGGTGCGGGGATCATAACGCCCCAGCGCTCCCTGTGCAGTGAGGCCCTGCTCCGTGAGCTGGCCCGCAGCATCCGAGTACTTCCCTTTCACTTCTACGGCTCGCTCCTTCTTGTTTGGTTTGCCAGGGTAACTGGGTATTCCCAGGTGACGACATGCTCTGTGGGGCTGTCACATACATGAGCGTGTACCCGGGAATCGGTAGCAGCATGGCTTGTAAAACAATAGACGCTCGTCGCTCTAAACTTCCTTCGTCTCGGCTTCTCCGATCCTCCCCACCAGAACAGCTGCCCGGGCTGTGGGGCTGTTTCTGCTGCAGCGACTGACTGTTTTCTTTTCATGGAAGAAACAAATAGATCAGAGAGAGAACCTTTGTTGTCAGGGTTCCTGCTAGGAAAAGCTGCCTCAGGGGTAATGTTTGTTTGTAGGTCCAACGCCTGGCAAGGAATTAAATGGTGTGTTTTGCGGCTTGGTTCTGCTTTTCTTTTTCTTCTTGCTTATCTGTTAATTTGATTTGCTAATTGCTGAACATGTTGGCATACATTTTTAAATGCAAGACAGGGCTACAAGGGAGAAGGTTTGTTGTTTCTCTTCATGCGTTGCTCAGCTCGCTCTAGCTTTCTCTGCTGGCTATTTTTAGAACGGCTAAATGCAGCCTGCGTAAAGTGTCCTTGATACTGAGCCTGTGGCTGGAGATGGTTGTTTGACTTCAGGGAAAAAAGAGCGGTGGGTTAGTCCTGTAGCAGGACAAACACATGAAAATGAGGCCTTCCTTGATGTGTTTAACGCGTCTCGGCATTGACCCCATCTGTCTGCCTGTGGCCAGAGAGGAGGCCACTGATGCCGCGGCGTGTTCCTGTTCTCTTACTCTGCCGTGACCTGACGCCGTCTCACGCTTTTGTGTTACGTTTCAGAAGGGGAGGTCTGATCTCTCTGGGAGGATTCCCGTGTCGGCTGCATCACTGATTTATGAACCAGCAGGTGATCACAGGCTCTAACAACTGAAAACCCAGGCAGCTTTTGCAGGGAGGATTCAGGCCATCTTTAAGTTCTTTCTGGTTGTTCAGACTAAATGTGTGCAGCCATCTCATTTTGCAGAAGAGGAAGCTGATAGGAATAGACTTAAAGGGGATTTATGCTTTTGTATGGTCCCAATATGTTAGACTTAAAATTTGACTAAGAAAATACATTCCCCCAAGCTCTGGACCTACCCAATGGCTGGTTTTAAATATTCAAGAGCAGCTTTCACATGAGGGAAAACCTCTAAATATGTCAGACTGAAGTGGAAATGCATCTTGCATGCCATAGCCTTGTCCATAATTCTCTTGGCCAATTTGCGATGCTCAGTGGCAGTCGTGCTCAAACATGGATGTTTTCTACAGTGATGTCACCTACCTGAAGAGTCCTGCGATGGGCTTTATTGCTGCTCAGGTGCCAGTTATAGCCTACAGGCTTCCCCCGTGTGCCACATCCCACCATGCACAAGGGACATGGGGCCATGGGGCAGCTCCCTCCAGCCATGCTGCCTCCAGGTCAGTGCAGGTGTCTGGTGTTTCTGATCTGCGCTGGCTGGGCCGGGGTGTTCCCACCAACAGCCCTCTCCCCCCGGTGTGGTTCTGCTTGTTCCCAGGCTGCTCCTAGCAAGAAGTGCCTTGAATGAATCCCTGCCCCTCCACCGCCCTCATGGGAGAAGCTCTGCCATGCGGAGCCTGCAGGATTGGGGCCGCGGGCCACGGAGGTGAGCCTCCCGTGGGAAGTGCCAGTGAGGAGCTCATTGCAGGGGGTCACAGGAGGCCCGTGGGCAGCACCCAAGCGCGGGGCTGGCTGCTCAGGGACGTGAGGCAAGGGCCTGGACACGGCCCGCTCTGACCTGCTCAGTGGCCAGGACGCATCCAGCAGCCCCAGGGCTGTGCCACTTGCTCGTGCTCGCGGTCAGCATCTCAGCTGGCGGTTGTTCGGTCTCGGGGGCGCTCCAGCCTGGCGCTGGCTTGCGGCTTGGCTCCAACTGGGTGCGTGGCACTTCTGCACGAATCTACGGACGGCCGAGTTTGCTGATGAGACAATTCACAGTGCAGCGGTGGGCTGCTGAGCAATGGCCACAGTCTGCTGGTGTGAAGGGAACGGGCAAGTCACCGATACAAGTCCTGGCCCTGGAAATCCTGTTCTCAGAGGGATGATCCATAGAGCTTGGGCTAAGAATCGCGGCCGCTGTTGGCCTGATTCAGCCCAGCCGAAACCACAAGTGTCAGGGCAAGATGTGCTGGTGGGAGCTGCTCTGCCAAAGACCCGAGCAACAAATAAACCTCAAAACCTACCACCTGCTCGCAGATGCACCAGTGATCAGTCGTCATCCACAACGGGACCAGTTGCTGCTGTAGGACTTGCGTTTTGTTCCCTGTTTGCCCACAGCAGCTGGGTGAAAGCCACCAAGTATTAGCTTCTCTCCCTCCTTCCCTCCATGGTGGGTCACAGGGCCCTTGCGTCCACCTTTACCTGCTGACGTCAGATGCCCTGGTCACCTCGGATGCCTCTATCCTCTATGGCAGCGGTTCCCGAAGTCTGACAGATCGTGCACCACCAATTCAAAATGATACAACCTTAAGTACCACCAGCAGTTTTTTCAGTTCAACCTTAAGTGCTGCCAGGACATTTTTGTCATAGAAAGTAATTGTAATAAATTCATTAAAGCATACCACTGACAGGTGGTCTGCATACCATACCACAGATTGGGAACTACTGCTCTTTGGCTTTGAGTAGACGTCAGCAGGCCCAAGTGACTGGAGAGCCCCCCAGGGCCCTGATGTCTGTGGCAGGGGCATGCCTGGCACTTCCGAGGCAAGTTGGCGCGGTGGGGCGGGCGCGCGGTGCTAGGGGCGAGCAGCCGCAGGGGAGGCAGTGGTGGCAGCGCCGGCCTGGTCTGGAGGGATCCCCGCATCCAGAGCTACCACCGTTGCAGCAGCCCTGCTCCAAAAGGCTCTGGTACTCACTTTAGACACTAAGCAAGTACAGGGGAGGGCTGTCTGTCACCCTCATTCGTACCATCTTTCACAAGCATAAATCCCCTTTAAGTGTGCCCGTGTGCCGTGCCCGGCGCGCTGGCATTCCCGTCTCGGCAGGACTGCCCGGGGTGGCTGTAACACAAGTATCTGTTCTGAGATGAGGACCGGTTTGCAAGCCCATGATGTGCAGAGCTGGCACTTTGGGTCCTCCTGAGACGCGCTTCTTGTTAGGGGCAGGACATGGCTGCTAGTGCCCTCGGCCTTGCAGCCGGGCAGGGCCTTGCTCCCGGTGGCTTTGGCGTTTGCTTGTGCTCGGGCCTGTCACAAACGAGGCGAGGATGGTCATTCCTCCGACGGTGCTGCCTACCCCCTCTGCGACCTGGGCTACAAATCCAGTGCAATTACCCTGTTTCTTCCTGGTGGTTTTCCTTAAACGTCTCTGTTGAGGCAGTGACCGGGCTCAGCCTGGCATGGCTCGTCCAGGCTAACGAGCTCGCAGCCCACCTGCGTGCATCTTTACGAGCACAGGAAGAGGCTGCTTGGTCGGATGCTTTGGACAAACACTCTGGCACAGGGAGGCAATGCAGCAAGAGGCTTTTGGGCAAGGCTTGAATTCAATAATTCATCTCCTGCCCCTGGCCGTCTGGTCAGGATTTTGGAGCTGAGACAAGGCGTCCTGTCAATAGTGCCATTGATTTCCAATGCTGCTGGGCTACATTTTCTTAGCAAGTCTGTCGAAGCAGCTCCACGGAGAACAAGCAAGCATCTGAAGAAGTTTTCCTTCCTCTGCAGTAGCTGCCAGGACCCCAATGTCTCTGGCTTTCCCTGTTAGGATGGAGGCGGCAGCTGGGCGCTGGTGTCAAAAAGCTGAGGCGCGACAGGCTCGGTGTATGCCTGGGGTCTGCAAGCTAACGGGTCGCTGGATGCAGACAGTGTTTTCTTCTGCGCCAACTGTGGAAACAGGTCAAGGTTGACAGCTGCCAAGCGCGCACACCGCCTACCAACCTGGTCTCAGCAGGCTGGTCTCAGCAGCCAGCATGTTTCTTTTTCTAAACCCAGACTGCAAAGAAGTGGCAAAGAGACTTGCCGCAGAAAGAGCACTGTCAGCAGCTTTCTTATCAGCTCAACCAGCCGGCTTTCTGCAGGCGCAAACGACCAGAGTCGATGCTTGCAATTAATCCAAAGATTATGCTGACGTTGAGGAGATGAGCTTGGGGACCTAGGTCTGATTGAAAATTGGCTGCACCGAGGGAATGGTTTAGGGTTAGAGGGTGAGAGTAACCTTGCATCTGGGTGGGGTGGTGGAAGGGGAGGACATCGTGTGCTCTCCCCATCACTTGTGTGTCAGCAGCACTTGGAGGGCCCCGCTGCACACAGTGCTGGCCGGACACTGGCTCAGAGCTCGCCGCCAGGTCTGGGATCACAGGCAGACGCTGCAGCAGAGCTGGGGTGGGAACGACCCATCCCACAGCATCCCATGCAACCTGGCTGCTTCCACGAGGCTGTGCCAGGGCTGTGGGTGCCTCTGCTCTTATTCCGAGGTCACGGCCACATGGTTGCTGCTTGCTGCACAGTCGCAGCCTGCTCCTGCCATGCTGCAATTTGGTGGTTGGGGTCCATTTGCTCTTCCTGCTATGCATCATGCTGTCCCGTTGCACTGGGGCATCATGCTGTCCCGTTGCATCAGGAACAGCCAAGCACACCCAGGAAATGATAGTAAGCACGGGCGTGGAGACACATCAGGCTCCATGCTGAGCTCTCTCTATTAGTGCAGCATGTCGGGAAATGCAAGGAGGTATCCTGCCTCGCTGCTCACTTCTGGGGAAGAGACAGGGCAATTTTCCCCCGAGCTGTGGCCTTGCATGTGAGGCCACAATATCAGCAGCGAGTGGGGCTCTGCCAGGAAGCAGACTTCACGGAGGTGGGTGGTGTCCATGCATGCACACACGAGAGGTCTTGCCGTGCTTTCCTCCGAGGACAACATGAGTCCAGCAGCCCAGGTGGGAGAGCTGGCACCTGGCTGGAGCGCAACCAACCCGCCAGCCCAGGCTGCGGTACCGGCCTTCGGGCTGCCTGGCCATGTGCACGGGGGCCTGTCCCTGCTGTGCCTCTCTGGGGGTGCAGGCAGGTGGAGGAGCCCCGGCACAGAGCCCAAGGCCAGGCTGGAGCCAGGAGACCCCTGTACCCAGGAGAGGCGTGCTCCCAGCTGGCTCCAGACCAGTCCCCTGTGTCCAGCTTCTCTGGGGCATCCCCAGCCCGCTCTCCCAGCTAGGGAGCTGCTGGGACAGGCACAAGCCCTGCTGCACCACCTGGCATGCATCAGATATGCTGCCTCGGGGCTGCTAGAGCAGCAAGGGCAGGGCCCGGGGGAGATGCTCACACCCTGATGGGTCTCGGCAGCAGAGCAAGGCTTGCTGACCCTGGGCTTTGCAGCCAAGCCCTGACAGCCCCAGTGCCCTGTGCTGGTGTCTGAGGGCTCCTGCATGGTGTGGCAAGCCAGAAACCTCCCTGTGGCAAGGGTCTCCCCGGCAGGCGTCCCAGTGGCTCAGGCTGTGCAACTTGGGTTAGTGCAGACCCAGTCGAAGGCAGTGCCAATGCAGTCATCCACCAGGTGCATGTGTAGCAGGGCGGCATCTGGCTCTTCGCTCTGCCAATGGCTTCCTCGGTGGCCTTGGGCACATCATGTCATCTGGGAGCCCCTGTGGGGCTGCAGCACGAGAGGCGGGAGCTCCCCAGCGCATGCGGGAGCTGCCAGCCCTTGCACAGGCCACCTGGCCAGCCCCTTTTGTGGCCTGCACCTGCAGAAGCAGCAGCATCTGGGATGGTGAGCAACCCGTTGCTAGGCAACCGGAGACTGCACCTGGGAGTTCCTATTCGTGTCTGATGAAGGGGGGGAGAGATCGTGACATCAGTACATTTCCAAATTTGGGGGTTTTTTTAATTGACGCCTGCAGTGCAGAGAAAGGAGCAGGAAGGGAACAGTGTAGGAGGAATAATCCTAGAACAACATGTAGAGTAGAGGAAGGGAAAAAAAATCTCCCCATGAAACCCCCCCAGAAGAAAACAACAGGATGAGCAAGGAATACAGAGACAGAGAGACACGAAGGAGCAGTAACTGCAATGTAGGTGTGATGAAGGAAACTCGGCGTGCGTGCGAGCATGCGTGCAAAGTGAATTCTGTATATAGGAAAGCGGACGGAGCAGTGCACAAACGCAGCGACGGCAGCCGTGATGGCAAGGAAGTGAAGCAGCGTGTTGAGAGCGAAGCTGGGCTCTGCCCGTCGGGGGCAGGGGTTGGGCAGCTGTGTCCTCTGGGCTATGAAGAGCCAGCGTGCAAGGGGAAGCGCTTGGTGAACAAACGCCTGGCCCCAGAGCTCTGACCTAAATGCATTTGTGGCCAAAGGCATTTGGTTCCTGGGCACGTTGTCCTGTGGCTGGAACAGCATTTTTCTTCCTGGTTGGTGCTTTCCCCCCGCTGTGTTGACCAGCTACAATCCTACCCTCTATCAGCCCTTGTTCTGCAAGGCCAGTAGCTCGCAACCTTTTAGACTCAAGGCACTGCTCATTAGACTGAAGCCGCCCTTCAGAAAATGCCAATTCTGTTTTCACTTGTTTGAGGTTGTTTTTTTTACATTTCTTTTTGTTTTTTTACAGAAAAATACTAGAGCAGCTCTTCTGTTGCCAAGAACTCAGAAAGACATGCCAGGGCAGAATGGCTTTAACACTGTGGACTCCTGTTTGAAATGTCTGGGGTTTATCTTGTGAATTGTGTTTGCACACCTTACAGGCTCAGATTGCATGGCACCCTTGAAAGGATCTCAAAGCACCCCGAGGTGCTGCAGCCCCTGGCAGAGAAGCGCTGCGCTAGACTAAACATGTCGTGCCCGTTGGTTCTCCTCGTCGGCCGTGCTCTCCACCTCCTGGAGCAGCCCTGCTCTGCCCTTGTGCCCCGGTGGTTTTCTTGAACCTGAGGGCACAGAGATGCCTTCCCGCCTCCACACAACGAAGTCTCCTAGACTCTCTGACTTCAGGCTGGAAGGGATCAGTAGATCCCCTGGTCTGACCTCTGCATAGCACAGACCCTAGGACCTCACCCATGATTCCTCCACCAAGCCAATCATTTCTGGTTGAGCTTCTGTGCGTCTGTCGAGTGGGCATCCGGTCTGACGTATGGATTCAAGTGGCTGAGATCCTGCCCGCTGCTCCGTGTGCATCCCACGCTTGTCACGCGCATCTTAGACCATCCAGTATCAGCCCTATCCATGGGCTGTGCAGACTCATCACAGAGGCAGATCGCAGCTTAAACTCGTGTAAGCAGTTTGTTTCAGGAACAGTCCTAGCAAGTCCTGTATTGGTCCGTGCTACAGCACAGCCTGATCTAGGCATATGTAATGATCGGAGCTCCAACAAGACCTATGTTCCCCCCTTTTTTGCCTTTTGTAAGAGAAAGGATGTCAACTTGAACTGTCCAGACTTAGAAAAAACGTTGTGATCTGTGCATCGATGGCTAACACTGGGAATCAATTGCTTCAGAGAGCTGCAGGTAGAAAGCTGCTGTGAAGCAGGGCCTAGATAACTTCAAGATGGAGAGGGTCATTGAGGATCTAGAGAAGAGCCATCAGATGCAGGCAAGACAAAACGGTACTCGGCATGCCAGTGCATGCTCCACCGAGTTTGTATGTGCAGCTTGCTGGGGGGTCTGCCTGCTGTGTGTCCGACTCCTCGGCCACTCAAGAATCTGTGGTGTTCCCGGCAACCCACCAAAGATGCAATCTCCACGGTCTCCCAAGACCAACAGCTGCCAATGATGATGTTAAGAGGGAGGACATCCACCCACCCTCCCAGCAAAGCATAGTGTATGAGCAGACAATGGCCCAGTGGGCTAGATGCTGTTCTGTGGCCATCTTGTTGAGGCCATCCACACATTCATGCCCTTTCTCTGTCTTCTCGTTGCTCTGCACATGCCCTCATAGGACCCATAGCGGCTTATCCCATTCATTTTCAGTCCCTTAGGTGCAGGACTTATGTTAAGAAAAGCAGTCTGGTGACGATGAGCGGTAATTGGTAACAAGAGCTGCTGCTCATGATAAAGCATAAATATTATTAATTACAGGGTTATACTATATTCCCTTTCTACAAGAGTTTTGTAAGACCCCAAAGCAGGGTTCTGAAACCCAGGTGTTATTACATCAGTTGTTCTCCCATCTGCAACACAACCTGGAACACGTGGGTACAGCCACTGATGGTTTTCACATTGGTTTCCCCTTTGGATCACAAATGCGGCTCGCCTGCCGCGGTAAACAAAGGGCGTCTTTCCCACTTCCTGTAGGACAAACTCTGTGAAGCTTTATCAATATTTAGCACTTTTTTCACAGTTTCACAAACACTGCACACTTTCTTGCTTTAACCTTCTCAAAAGTAGTGGCAACTTCTGCACCGTATGTGTAGCAAACTCTTGTTTCTGTGTGTTCAGGTGGCTGACTGGGTGCAACACCCTGCTGACCTGTTTCTCTAGCGATGCTCGTCTATGTACATGCAGTGCTTTGAGCCTTGCTCAGTTTCACCAGGAAATGCTGGCTGAAAGCAGCTTTTGCTTTAGTTCCAGCTCTGTGACAGCATCGTTACAGCACCACCTCTGCATGCACCGGGCTTCTCTTTGCTAGGGCTGAAGGGCAGGAATCGGAGTCCCGAGCTGGGAATGCCAGCCTCACGGGATCTTGGGCAGGAGATCCAGTCTTCTTCCATTTTTAGGACAACAGGGACCATTTGTTCATCTGCCTGACCCCCAGCACCGAGGGGCACACGGCTCTGCCCACTGCCCCAGGACTCCAGGCCTCAGCTCATTTGCCCTGTGCCTCAGCTTCCTTCTCTAGGGGATAAGAGCAGAGGCTCTTGTGACTTGAAGACAAGGGGCAGTGGGGCAAGACCTGCTATCAGGTGAGGCTGTGAAGCTGCAGGAGAAGAGGCAGCCAGAGGAAAGCTGCATAGGGTGGCTACTGGAAAAGCTAAGGCCTGGACAAGAAGCTAGGGCCAGAGGGGTCAAATTTCCTGGCTGGGTTGGGAGGACCCTCAAAGCAGTGACACCCATGAGGCATCAGCATGGCTTTAGGGCAGGCTGGAGGCCGTGATTAAGACCTATAGCTGCTGTATAGGCCACTGGAGCCTGGAAGCCCCCAAGGCTAAGTCAGCCAGACAAGAAGAGGAGCAGAGGTGGGGCTGACAGGAGCTGATCTGCAGTCCCATGGTACCAGGTTCATGCCTCCCATGCAATGGATTTCCAAGCCATCCCCATGACTTCCAGGCCCTATTGAGGCATGGCAGGTGAGCAAAGCACGTGGCCCTGGAGTTTGCAGAGGATGCGTGGTCAGCTTGTCATGGGTGTGCTCACACCCCTTCCAGGACAATCTGGTTGCAGGCCCTCCTTGATGGGTTTTCACCCAGGCTGGCTGCAAAATCATCCAGATGACCAGACCCTCCTTTCTGCTGTGGCCCATGGTGCCTGCAGGCCAGGCTGGAGCAAGCTCTGCCTGGCACAGGCAGTGGTGACCATTGTCCATAACCAGAAGCCACCATGGAGCAGGAAACATTTCTCAGAAAAGGAAACTCTGAGTTAAGCTAAATGCAAAACAAGACAGCTCAGCAGTGTGCCCAGGGATGGTTATTAATCATGCTGGAGATAAGAAGACACAGACAGGCAGAAGCATTACCCCAGGCTGAAAAACCCGAGGCAGTCTCATTCTGCTGCTTGCCAAAGCCATTCGTTCCCTGTCAGGCTGTGAAGAGCCTGACAGCAACCGAACGCTGCCGCTGCTGCTACTGCTGCGTTTTGACTCTTTTAAGGGCATATTTGTGAGAGGGACTGAAAATCTCCTGTGCCCAGGCTGCACCTTCGGGCCTGACACCCTCTCCTGGCACTCACGCACAGCACCCAGGCAAGTACCTGGGAGAGGGGAATTCCAAAAGTACAAGCACAGCTCACTTACCACCCACAAGACAAAGTCATCCCAAGTCTTCCTGATGACTATAACCTCTCTGGCCAATGCTCCAGAAGCGAGGTCCCAGCAGAAGTCAAGGCTGCAAGATTGCCACCGTCATTGGAAACAGACTCAGTCCCTCTGGCTCCTCTGTGACTCGGGTGCCATGCGTACCAGGCTTCAAACCTCTGCTGCTTGTTGTGCCCTTTGACACGGCTGGTTCTTGGCAGAAATTGCCCACTTGACAGCTCGGGCCCTTCAGTGCACCAGGAGAAGGTAGGGTTTGCCTCTGCCATTCAAGATCCCAGTGGCAAGCTAGCCAGTGTGGGCTTGGTCCCCGCGCCCTGGACCCAGGTTCCCCTCCCCAGGCGGGTGTGCAGCATGTTGTGCACTTACTGTCTGGCGCCTCTTCCCAAACAGTACATCCATGAAGAGGCTGGGTCTGCCTCCTGTGTCAATAGCTTTGGCAGTAGACAGGGGGAACAGCCTTTTCTCATAAACTATGATCCCTGCTGTCTGACTGGAGAGAATCGCAAGTCCCAATTCATGTCGTCTGTCGTCATTTCATTTCATTGTGGACTCCACCCATGGCTATCGGGGACAATGGAGGCGACTAGGATTTGGCATTTCAGACAGGATCTGCCTTGGGAAGCAGAGAGAAATCACCACCATGTCTGGAAGGGTGAGGCATGTCTCATTCTCCACATCAATGTTTTTCTGCTTTGTAAATGGGGAATCTCAGCTAACGGATAATTTTGAATCGGCTCCCAGGGATTTGTTTTCAGCTAAACAACATGCCCTTTCTCCCTCATGCAACAGCACCCCCCAACCTTTTTTTTCATAGAAACGGCTGGGTGGTTCTGTCAAGCCCGACACTGCCTCTAAAAACTCCCCAGGGTCCTACTGACCAACGGACTGAACGTGAGCCCCATCTAGTCATGTTACAGGGCAGGACCCATCTGGTGATGCTGTGTTAGAAAGCAAGGGCTGGAAGGGACCTCAGGAGGTCATGTCTAGTCCAACCCCTGCTCCAAGCACGAGCAGGACCAGCCCCAACTACATCATCACAATCAACGCTTTATCGAGCTGGGCCTTAAACACCTCCAAGGATGGAGACTCCACCACCTCTCTGCGTAACTTGTTTCAATGCTTCTCCACCCTCCGAGTGAGAGAGTTCCCCCCCCGCCCAATATCCAACCTCAGCTTCCCTTGCTGCAACATGTTGTGTTGTGCCTTTGTCTAGTCCTATGCAATGTGGCTGGAAATGATCGTCATACAACACCCTCATACAGTCAGCCTACAAACAAGTCCGCCAGCATCATGGGAAAGTGGGGAGAAGACCCTGTGCTGTCCGTTCAACTGGGTTCTGCTGTCTGTGCAGTCAGCATGCTCACTCAAGCGTGCACAGCCCTGAGGTTAGAAAGTCACATGTATTGTATGAATGTATGTATGTATGTATGTATTCATGTATGTATGTACTAGACCTATATCCCACCTACCCAAAAGGCTCAGTGTGGCTTACAGCAAACAAGCACCCCATAGACAGCATTGCCTATACAGGACCCCAAGACCTGAGGACTCCAATTCTTCACCAGCAACCCCCTACTACCAGTCCCATCCATGCCACCCATCCTCACTCTCATCAGTATGCAAGAAATCATTTCCCATTCCCCACCTCCTCCCCTCATCACTGCACTTCCCCGCTGGGGACATCCCAACACCCCTCCAAGCCCACAGCCCCTCACCTATAGCTGGGCAGTGGCACTTCCCTCCCCCCAGCAGACAAACACCAACTCCAAAGCACCCTTACAGAAAAGTAAGAGAGACCGTGGGTCACCCCTGAAGGGTACTGCTAAATGCCGCCTGCCCAGGAAGGTTGGCAAGGCTTGCAGATCTCCGGGTCCTCCTCCTGCAAGGAATCAGTAGTTTGGCCCAGTTGCAGTGGGGAGCAAAAGAGCATCCAAGTGTCTGCAGCTCCAGGGGAAACAAATGCTGAGTGTTTGGACTTGGAAGGAACAAATGCTGCTGCAGCTCGACCCACTTCGTGCAGTGCTTGAAAACCTACTCAAGACGCACTCTAGAGGCAGGAGCCGAGGGGCGGTATCATTACTGCTCAGTAGCCTCGTGGCACGGACAAGGACAGATGTCTCCCTTGAGTTGCATGAGCCCTGCAGGTTCCCAGCACTTCCTTGGGCTGTCGTCACTGCTAATCTGTCATGAAACAACCCACAGCTAAAGCATGACAGCACTGCCTCCGTGCAGGGACAGCCCTAGTCTCGCACAGCCCCTACAACCTGCTCCTTGCGCGCTGTAGGATGGAGAAAGCTTCCCTTTGTCCATGAGCTGTTTATACCGTGCCTCCCAGAAAGGCTCAGGGCAGCTTATGGCAAAAAGCAGCCTAATTTCCACAAGCAGATAAAATATCAAACAAGCCGTGTAGGCTTATGTAACAAAAATTCCCCACGCGGCACCGCAGCTTAACTGTGCCCGCAAACGCCTGCCTGACAGAAACAGGGAACGCCGCTGACGGGATGACTTTTCTTCGCCTTCTCAGGGAAATGTTTAAAATTTCATTCAGTGGGAACTCCAATTACCGTTGAAGGCAAAGTAAAGGCAGAGTGCATATTATGCAGCGCAGAGAGCTCTGCAAGGCCAGGGGCGATGTTACAGATAATCCGGGGTGTGCTGAATCTAGTAGAATATTTGAAAAGGGTCAGAGCCCCTGGGAAACATCTTGGAAACACTCCCTCGCCTAATAGCTAAAGGGCTGAGTCACAGCATCTCTCACGAGTGAAAAAGTCAGGTTAGAGCATTTCGCCTGCTTTTGTTGGCTGGAAGAAATTATTGCCCTCTCAGGAAATAAACCCTGCTTTGGAGCTGTTCTGTAGCTGTATCTCTCGTGTCACATTCAATTACTGTGGCTGAGCTTTTTCAGGTTTTAATAGTTTTTTTTCTGCTTTTTTATGGAGAGAATAAAAGTAGAAATTAATGGAATGGAAGACAAAAATGTCGCACTCATGAGTGGTAGGGAACTTTAGGTGAAGAATGTGCATATAGTGACAAGCACGCAGGGTGTACACTGTAGGGGATTGCAGCTTTTAAATTAAATTTCAGTGATGATGGTGTTGCCTGGCTCTGTCTGAATGGCACTGACCTGGCATCTCCTCTAGCTGTGGCAGGTTTGGGAAAGTAATGTTTGACTTGCATTTGTTTTCACTTTCCTGTTAATATACGTGTTAATGTTTCCTTTCATTTCTGGACCCCCCCCCCCCCCAAAAAAAAATCTCCATTTGATATTACTAAAATAGTGCTGTGTGGGTCAGCAGCACACAGGAGTCTCTTGTACTTGCCTGTATGTACCTGCAATGATTATGTGGTTGCACTGTCTGTTTGATGTTGTCTGTTGAAAGTAGGGGCTTTTGGGGGGGAGGGGGCGAGTTGTTTTTTTTTTTTTGGATGGGTTTCCTTCTGGCAGGGAAAGGGTTGTGGCTGGATTGCAGAGGGGCTGGCTGTGGCCTGGCTACTGGCACTGCACCCTCTGGATAGTGCTAGGTCCTTTCCAGAGAATTTAAGCTCCTAAAAGCTGGGAAGGCCACAGCAACGTTTTGCAATGCAAATTCAAATCACAGCCCCCAGGGCAGGCTCTGACCTTCTTCAGTCCTTGCTAATGCTGATAGTTGATGGAGATAGCTAGCCCTGTCAGGCTGAGGTTAGTCAACAGGTGTGCCTCCACCTTGATTTCTGAGTGCTAGCAGTAGGCAGGGCTGCAGTCTCCATCTGTGACTAGCTGCACCTGTGCTTAGAGTTCAGGCAGCTTCGACAAGGACACACAATGGTGGCAGTGGTTTCTTTTCACAAGGGGCTGACATCAGGAAAAAATGCAAGTCAGTGCCTCTTAGGTCTCCAGTGTCACCTTGTACGAGACACTTCTGGAGGCTTCTTTTCCCCTGTCATAGCACTAAGTAAACATCTGGTCCAGAAACAGGTGGCTAAGGTCCACGTGCTGCCCCTGGAGCACCTGGGGCCCTGCCTGTGGATGCCCAGCGGTGCTCAGGGACTGTGTGACCTGCATTGCACCTAAGTGATGCTGTACATCATGCCTCGCTCCTGGGAGACCAGCACTGGAGTTCTCCGTATACTGCAGCAGGCTTGGCGGAGCCCCCCGATAAGCTCTCAGCAGGTTTTCCTCTAGGCATGTATCTGGTCAGGATGGGAGCAGGGTGGCTGGACATACATGCGACACAACTGGAAGGCCAGAGATGGCATTTCATGGTGGCAGAGGGGACAGCTGGGTCTCTTGTTTCTGAGCTATGGTAATTGTGTGTTTGCAGAGCTTGCTAGAGGTCTGGAATCTCAGCTGCATTAGTCCAGCGGTTTCCCTTTATTTTCTGGTAATAAGGACTTCCACTTTCTTTTTTTCTCTCTCTCTTCAAAGAGAAGTTGATACTTATGTAGACAAACTGTATGATATTTACATATACAATTTAAAAACTCATTGTGCAGTTAGTGTTAATTGAATGCATATCCTGCACATAGATAATGTGCTTATATCTGAGTAACTTAAAAATGCTTATAGTTGTCACTGGTAAAAATCACAATGTTTGCCTATGCATATTCATACCATATCATTAGGTATAGTCAGAATAATACACATGTTAAGCTGTGAATGTTTAATGGTCGAATTTAATAATTATTTTCTAAGGTCTCTCTAAATGTGGTATTAACCTTGAATTCTGTCATAACTATAGCGCTTGATCTGATGATGTCTCTTTTATTTATACAGTATAATATTGGTTATGAGCTAATTGCTATTTCCTAGGGGTTTCCAATGACTTTTATTGGCGTTTACTATAGCAGGGCTTAAAATATAGTTGTAATTAATTAAATGCTGACTATTTAAATGTCTAATTTACAAATAACATTTTGCTGAGGTAAAGTTTTACTGTACCCTTTTGTTCACAATATGTTCTGTATTTTGTTTGCTGCTTAATCAGTATGAGATTGGTGTTGCTTGGCTATTTTTCATCATTATTCAGTAAGTTTCATAGTTTTATAGTTTCTAGGGTTGGAAGGGACCTGAGCAGATC